>NC_091470.1:307372425-307699509 GCF_036971445.1 Narcine bancroftii
TTGAAACTCAAAGTTCTAGGATTAGAATTACAACCAAATCTACTAACAGCTATTTTTGGAATCACACCAGCGCAGACTGGGTCTGTTTCCGCACAGCGAATAATTACCGTTTCAACATTATTGGCCATAAAAAGCCATATTACTTAAATGGATGGATCCTAACCCACCTACTCTACTTTAATAGCTCTCTGCTATCATGTCAGGTTTAAATTTGGAGAAAATAAGGAGTCGGACATTTGATACATCTTTTAAATTATTCAGTATTTCCATATAGGTTAAGAATCATAATTTTATACTGGATTCTCTCCTAGTTCCTTATGATAATTTAGTTTTAACCAGGAAACCCTTTGTTTTCCTATTTAACTCTCAGAATGGACTGCACAGTCCTTCTTTCTTTTTTTTGGATAAGTGAGAGGGGATTTTGTAATAAAATTTTAATTTTTTCTCTCTTTTTTCATTTGGTTTTACAAGAGGTGAAGAAATTCAGGGTTAATATAATATTTGATAAATAATGTTCTTTTTCTTATCCACTTGTAAATACATGAATGTAATGTTAACTCCTCTTGTATATAACTCAATAAACGGATTGAAAAATTCCAACATCTGCAGTCTCTCGTGTGTTTGAAAACAATCTGATCACACGCAGTCATGTAGGATTTCCACAACATCATATCTATAATCATTTGGAATATTTTTGGTGCCAGTTAGTCCATAAAACCTTAACATGTCAGAGCATAATTAGGCCATTTGGCTCATTGAGTCAATGCCATAATGATTGAAGTATTTTTCCACTCAGCCCCATTCTCTTGCTTTCTGTTTGTAATCATTGATAAGACTTCATGCAGTAATTTGATAAACAAGTACAAACCCATGCAGATAATAAAAACAGAGAAATTGCTGGAAACACTCAGCAATTCAGGCAGCATCTGTGGAAAGAGCAAGTTAATGCTTCAGGTCAATGACTTTACCCTTGTGGGTATTAATTGGAGAGAAGTGCTTATCAAGGATCACTTCATAATTGGCACAGAACTGGAGAGCTTTATCTGCTGTGCGGACCATCAGCACCTGTAGGTGTCATCCACTCATCACAGTTCCCCACGCTGCTTTACTCTTCTACACTCACATGAGGATATGAGTCAGACAACAACCTGGTCTGACAATTTTATATGTTTGTAAGATTAACCTTTACAATTACTATGTATGAATCTTTAAATCTTTCTTCAACTTGTTCCAGAAGATTACCCACATTATTCAGGGGCTTCTCATAATTGCATCTCTGAAGTGTTTTCTGCAGATAGTGTTACTGGCCAGAGAGCAGTTGGTCACATGCCACAATCCTTAAACTGACAAATATTCTTCATTACCCACGTTATCTATACATAAACAGTGAACAGCCATCAATTCAGCTAAACTGCTGTCCATTTCTTTTCAGGATTTTTGTACTGATTAAAGTGTAAATTGAACTGTAAATTAATTTCTATGATGATTCAAGGCATATCCTTCCAGTTAATCTATATGTACATAGAACAGCACAGTATAGGCCTTTCACCCCACAATGTTGTGCTGACCTGTGTAAACCTATTCCATAGAAATCTAATTATTCCCGATCTCACACCCATAATCTACTTTTCTTACAACAATGTGCCTATTTGAGAACTTCTTTTTATTTACTTTTGCATTAATGGACATGGATTTGAGGTCATAATTCAGTGAATCCCCCAATAATCATGCAAGTTCAGGATTTAGGAGGTGCTGGATTGGCAGATTTTCAAGACTTTTGGATGTGATTCCTACTATTAACTCAATATACTACTGGATCATATTTTTTACTTATTGTACAGTGGTACATTAAACATTCCAGTACACAGTAAGTTTAAAAACCGGGGCCTCTGTATATTGAAAGGCACCACATGAAACTCAGTCATTCATTTGGTCTGTGTCCATCTGAAATCCAGCACACAGGTCAAAGACAGATAACCTGGAGAGAATCATTATTCCTTTATTCTGCCAGCACTCCAGTGAGCAAGCTGTATTTTAACCACCAGAGGGTGGTTTTAAGTGATAGTAATAAGGCCAATGTCTACTTCCATGTAGATGATTGCACAGACCACTCTCCTGGTGAAATAACCAATAGAGCTGGTGCCAAGAGCAATGTAGAGAATCATTGAATGACTAAATTGACTGGGCTCAGAATTTGTGCTGCACAACCTGGAAACCATAAGGACTCACCCTTGCCATCAGTGCTTTGAGAGGTTTCCCATGCCTATATTAATTCCATTTTGACATATGACCCATTCCAATTGACATACTGCCAAAACAATTGCACAGCAGTTACCATCTCCATGCCCTGCACTCAGTCCTGGAACACCTGGCCAACAAGGACTCCTTGGTTAGACTACTATTTATTGACTATGACTCCACCTTAAACATATTACTAACAAACAAACTTGTCCCCAACTACAGGACCTTGGTCTCAACACTCCTCTCTGCAATTGGATCCATGGCTTTCTATCCTACAGGGCCAAACAAATGAGGATTGAGGACACCACTTTGTCCATGATCATTCTCAACATCTAAGCACAACAAGGTTGTGTACTCAGCTTCCTGCAATGCTCCATGCACACCCATCAATGCGTGGCCAAATGCAACTCCAACCCCATCTCTAACTTCTACACCTCTTCCTACACCAACTACATGGATGACAGTACCATCATAGGCTGGATCTCTAATACTGATGTGGTTGAGTACAGAAGGGAGATAGAGGGACCACAACATCAACATCTCCTTTAATGTCAGCAACACAAGGACTTGGATATAGGTTTTTCGAAGAGAATAGGACCTCATTCCCAGTGCTGATGTGGAGTTCTTAGGTGCAAACATCTCCAGTGACTTGTCCTGGTCCACTCACATCAATGTAATGGACAAGAAAGCACATCAGTACCTCTTCTTCTACATGCACCAAAGGAAATTTGGCACATTAACTTCACCCCTTAACAACATCTACACCATAGTCACTAACAGTATGAATGGCAGCCAAGGTAGGGGAATGCTCCTCTTGCAAAATGTGGGTTGTCAGGGAAGCCAGCAGTATCCCTGACAGCTTCATCTGCAAGATGTTCATCCAGCTGTAGCTCCTGGCAAGCCAAGTTAAGGAATTGGATGAACTCCGGATCATTTGGGAGGCAGAGGGGATGATAGACAGGATGATAGACAGGGTAGATGAGTGACAGTTAGGAGAGGGAAAGGGATCAAACAGGCAGTGCAGGGCACACCTGTGGTTGTCCCCCTCAAATAACAAGGAGGGGGGAACCTACCAGTGACAAGCATAGAGCCTGGTCCTGTGCTTAAGAAGGGAAGGGAGGAGAACAAGCAAGTTGTAGTGATGGGGATTCCATAGTTAGGGGGACAGATAAGAGGTTCTGTGGAAGAGATCAAGAATCCTGGTTGGTATGTTGCCTCCCTGGTGCCAGGGTTCAAGATATCTCAGATCGAGTTCACAGCATTCTCCATTGTCAGGTAGGGACCAATGATGTGCGTAGGAAGGGTGAGGAGGTCCTGCAAGGAGAGTTCTGGGAGTTAGGCACTAGGCTGAAGGACAGGACTTCCAAGGTTGTGATCTCAGAATTGCTACCCATTCCATGTGCTAGTGAGGATAGTAATAGGAGGATAATGCAGGTTAACACGTGGCTAAGGGAGGAAGGGAGGGCTTCAGGTTTTTGGATCATTGGGCTCTCTTCCAGGGAAGGCGAGACATGCTCCAATGGAACAGTTTGCATCTGAACTGGAGGGGGATTAATATCCTTGCAGGAAAGTCACTGACGGATTAACTACCACCTGAGCTTTAGTAAGGCCACCACTGACTTGCCCCCCTTCCCCACGGCCCCCACCTTTCGTTGAATAAAGTGAAATTGTTCTATTTATTAGCCTTTGGGCATGATTAATTGATTGGGATGTTCAGATAATATGCCTCCAACTGTTGGGATGATTGTGAGGCATTGATAACTATGACTCGAACATGAAGATTATAAATAGAATGCGGTACAACTTCTCATACAGATTTTGTTAATAAAGAGGGTGTAAAATAGTTGAACACGCTGTTTCCCAGGTGAGCATTTTGATTTAGACATTTGATGAAAATTTGCATGTGAATAGATGATGCCACCTTGCTGTCCCCTTTCATTCTAGGATACAATCTTAAACCTGCAAAAAGCCGTTCCTAAAATACATATGGCAATAACCTCATTATCTCAATGCTGTGATTATTAAACTTATCATGGAGTGATACCAGTAACATAGAATGCTGGTTGATGAGATGATTTCAGTGTTAAGATTTGAAATGATAAACCACAATAGAAAGATTAAAAAGTTGCAACTGCAGAATCCAAATTGGATTGATTTCCTGACTGCAACCTTTCTATAATAATTGTCTGTTGTGAATGGTGTCAGAAATAGTCTAAAAAACAAATTTAAATCAAATAAGCTGAGAAATCATGTGCAGGAACCTAAACAGTTAATCAGAGAAAAGAACGCAGCTTTCCCACAAACTGTGTTAGCAGGTGAATAGCCTTCAAATGATTATGGCAGTTGCTGACTTACCTTCCTTCTGCTTCTGCCCTCAATGCTGGGATGATGCAGTTGGCAGCCGCTGCCATGGCTGGCCCAGCTTTGGTAGCCCCTCTTCTGGCGTTTATGTTCTGCAGCTTCCTGGCCTTGTTTTCTTCTTGTGCTTGCTGCTGCCAGAGAACCACCTGTGAGGCATGACCTACTGCCTCTTGGCAATAAGCATGCACTTGGCACACATGCAGTCCCTCCAGAGGCAGAAGCACTTGTGAAAATGGACTGCCGAGACCACGCCATGGTTGTGATAGCAGGCACATTTCGGGGTTTAGGGGTAATGATCAGCCACAGCATCGGTGGCTGCAAGACAGGAGGCAGACATAAGACCGCAATTCGTCATGACATGCAACAGGTGGTGACATAATAACATCATCAGGGAGATGGTAGACACAATCTCTCAGGGAGTCGCAGCTGCAGCCTACAGTACGAAATAAGTCACTAAAAGTATCACTTCTAAATGTTTATATGTCTGGACCCTAATTTAGATAACAAAGTAGTATATGTAATGAAAATAATATATACAAAAGTAATAAAATAGCTCAGGCAGCTTGGGCCCTTTTATTCTCCAAGCCCCTAAGCTTCAGCCTACCCAGCCTAATGATTAATCTGCCACTGGGGAAGGTTTGCTAGAGCAGCTATGGTGGGTTTAAACTAGATTTGCAGGGGAACCAGAGTGCCAGAGCAGATAGAGGAGTGGAGGAGGGAAAAGATGACGTGAAAATTGCATGCATCATGAGAAGTCAACAGGTTGAATGTGCAGCTATTTCAATTCAAGGAGCATTGTAGGAAAGGCAGATGAGCTTAGAGCGTGGATTGACACGTGGAATTATGACATTGTAGCCATTAGTGAAACTTGGTTACAGGAGGGGCAGGACTGGCAGTTCATGTTCCAGACTTCTGTTGCATTAGGCACGATAGAACACGGAGTGGGGGGGGGGGAATAAAATGTGGGGGAGAAGCATTTCTTGTCGGGGAAAATAGCACAGCTGTGCTCAGGCAGGACAGACCAGAGGGCTCGTCTACTGAGGCAATATGGATGGAGACGAGGAACGGGAAAGCTATGACCACACTCAAGGGATTGAATTATAGACCACCCAATAGTCAGTGAGAATTGAGGGGCAAATCTGTGGAGAGATAGCAGACAGCTGCAGGAAACAAAGTTGTGATAGAAAGAGATTTTAATTTTGCACATATTGACTGGGACCCCTACTGTAAAAGAGCAAGACGGCTTGGAGTTTGTCAAATGTGTTCAGGAAAGTTTTCTAAATCAATATATAGATATCAACTAGAGAGAGTGCAATTCTGGATCTCCTAATAGGGAATGAGACAGGATGGGTAACAGAGGTCTATATAGGGGAACATTTTGGGTCCAGTAATCATAATGCCATTAGATTCAAGTTAATTATGGAAAAAGTTAGGTCTTGCCATTGGTTGAGATTCTAAATTGGAGTAAGGCCAATTATGAGGAAATTAGAAAGGATCTAGAATGCGTGGATTGGAATGTTGCTTTCAGGCAACGTAAGTGGAGGACCTTCAAAGGTGAAGTTTTGAGAGTACAGAGTTTGTATGTTCCTGTGTCTAGTTCAGAAGTATAGAAAGGTGTATAACAGTATAGGCAACATGAAACAAATGAGATACTTGAGGAGTATAAAAAAATGCAAGAAAACCCTCAAGAAAGATATTAGAAAGGTTAAAAGACATGAGGTTGCTTTGGCAGACAATTTGAAGGAAGATTTTTAGGGTTTCTCCAGGTATATAAAGAGCAAAAGGATAGTAAGGGACAAAATTGGTCCCCTTGAAGATCAGAGTAGTCAGCTTTGTAGGGAGCCAAAAGAGATGGGAGAGATCTTGAATGTTCTTTTTAAAATCAGTATTCACTCAGGAAATGGGCACAGAGTCGTGGGAATTAAGGAAAACAAACAGTGAGGTCAAGGAACCTATACAGATTATAGAGGAGGAAGTGCTTGCTGTCTTAAAGCAAATACGGGTGGATAAATCCCCAGGGCCTGACAAGATATTCTCTTGGACATTGAGGGAGGCTAGTGTAGAAATTGCAAGGGCTCGGTCAGAAATATTCAAAATATCCTTAGCCATGCGTGTGGTGCCGGAGGATTGGAGGGTAGCTCAAATTGTTCCCTTGTTTCCTGACATCAGTAGTTGGTAAATCATTAGAAGGTGATCTAAGAGATTGTACATACAATTATTTGGATAGCTATGGACTGATGAGGGATAGTCAGCATGGCTTTGTGTGTGGTTGGTAGTGTTTAACCAATCTTATAGATTTTTTCAAGGAGGTTACCAGGAAAGTTGACGAAGGAAAGGCTGTGGATCTTGTCTACATTGACTTTAGTAAGACCTTTGACAAAGTCCCACATGGGATGTTAATCAGGAAGGTTCTGACACTAGGTATTCATGGTGAAGTAGTTTAAAAAAAAGTAAATGTTCCATTATGGTCATATAATACTACATTTAGAATGTAACATACCTGAATTTCTTTAACTTTTGTCTTCTGCAAATGGACAGAGAGTAGCCATTTTGTCCAGCACCCCTCATAGAAAGCTACAGTATCTGGTGCTCCTAAGCGGACTCCCCTCCAAGTACTGATGAACTGGATTTGACAATGACTGGACGGGAGAAGCCAGAGAGTTGTGGTGGATGACTGCTTCTCAGACTGGAGGCCTGTGACTAGTGGTGTGCCTCAGGGATCAGTGCTGGGACCATTGTTGTCTGTCATCGATGTCATTGATCTGAATGGTAATATGGATCAGCAAGCTTTCAGGTGACACTAAGATTGGATGAGTTTTGGACAGCGAATAAGGCTTTCAGAGCTTGCAGAGGGTCCTGGACCAGCTGGAAAAATAGGCTGAATAATGGCAGATGGAATTTAATGCAGACAAGTGTGAGGTGCATTTTGGAAGAAAAAATCAAGAAAGGACATTCACAGTAAATAGTCGGGTACTGAAGAGTGTGGTTGAACAGAGGGATCTGGGAATAGAGGGACATCATTCCATGAAAGTGGTGTAATAGGTTTGATTGGGTTGCAAAGAGAGCATATTAGCCTTCATAAATCAAAGTATTGAGTATAGGAGTTGGGATGTTATGGTAAAGTTGTACAAGACTTGATGAGGTGAAAGTTGGAGCATGGTGTGCAGATTTGGCCACCTAACTAAAGGAAAGATATTAATAAGATTGAAAGAGTGCAGAGAAGTTTTACAGTGCAACTCTGATTATCTGAAATGGTTGGTACTGGGCCTATATCAGATAAACATTTTTTTTGAGAACTGGCAATTTCTTAAAAGCAGCCCAGTAGCAACAAATCACTTGTATTAATCTTTAAACAACAACCAACAATAAAGGAAGGCGTTTTAAGCTTTAATTCATGTTTAATTCTCACCAAAAACATGCTAACCGCTACACAGCTGCCAATCATCGAGACCTCCCAACCGCCGGCGCCTGACATTTCCCCACCACTGCCGTTGATCCCCAGGGAGGCGTCCTGGACCAGTGGAACACTCTCTAGTGAGTTGGAAGGCTCCTATCTCCATGGTCACCGGAGCTCCCGAGTTCCATTACCAAATCCTGTCCAAGGCCTACCGCAGAAGCACACTGGGGAGTCTGGTGTACATTTGTGGTAGTAGGCCAAGGGGAGGGTTCGGTGTTGGGAACTCCTGCATGCCGAGGTGGAAGGGAAGGGGATGAAACACCTCTGAGATCAAGGTCACGCACATGTCCGCGAGGTTGCTCTCCTTGATGACGATGTGACAAGGGATTCTTCCGACCACGGAGCTGGGAGATGGTGGCACGCAGTTTGAGAGGGAGAATTGGAGAGAAAAGTCAATAGGGGAAAGTAAAAAAGGAATGGAAAGAGAGAGTTGAGGGGTTATGTGAAATGAGGATAATCATCCTTCTAACTTCATGCCGAGTGAATTTCTTTCAACCTGTAAGGTCAGTTTGGCTCCAAAAAAATTTGGATAAATGAGGACTTCTGATTTGTTTCAAATATCTTCATTTATCCAAAATTGATTTTTTTTTGGATAAATGAGGATTTCAGAGAATCAGATTTCAGATCATTGGAATTATACTGTACTAGAATCTTGCCTGGACTTCAGGAACTGACGAACAGGGAAAGGTTAAACATGTTAGAACTTTATTCCCTGGAGAGCAGAAGATTGAAAGATTTGATAGATGTATTTAAATTATGAGGGGGAGAGACAGAGTGACTGTAGATAGGCTTTTTCTACTGAGGGTAGGTGAGATATGGGTTTAAAGTGAAAGGATAAAGTTGAAGAAGAAAATAAATGGGAAAATTCTTCACACGGAGAGTGGTGGGAGTGAGAAATGAGTTGATATCTGAAGTGGTGAATGTGGGCTCAATTTTAACATTTAAGAAGAATTTGGACAGTTACATGGATGGGAGAGGTATGGAGAGCTATGAACTGGGTGCAGGTCAGTGGGACTAGGAAAAAAATGGTTCAGCACAGACTAGAAGGCCTGCTTCTGCACTGTAATGCTCTATGAAAAGCATCTTATTATTACTGCACGGTACAAAAACTGCCCCACCCAAATCTACAAGAAACTGCAGAGAGTTGTGACTCTGGCTCAGGCCAACACATATAGCCCCCTCCCATCCATCAACTCCATTTAGAATACCTGCTGCCTTGGAAAAGCAGCCGACACCTCTATCAATGCACCTTGGTCTGCTTCATAGGCGTCGACATTTGTTTGGCTTTTTGGAAAGGTGGGGTTGATTTCATCGTGTCTGTTGCATAATTTAAAACAACACTAGTGTTGGAAGTCATTTTTAAGAACCACACTGAGTTATTCACCCTGAAGAATCATATTGCCTCCTGAGATTTGCTCCCAAATTACCTGAAGCTATCGTAATTCAGAGGAACACAACAGAACCATGACCTTTGCAAGGAATCCATACTTCCTTTCTCGCTGTTAATATAAATAAAATTATTGTTTTATTTAAGGAAATTAAACTTTAATATTGTGCCGCATCTGGAATTAGAAGAACAACAAGGTTTGGGTTGCTTTTAATGTTAGTAAAATATACTAATAACCTTAAAATAATGTGTTGTATATACAGCTGGTGTGGCACGGCTACCTTGGAAATTGACGCTTCAATTGACACTAAAACTGACTCATTCAGAATGAAATCTCAAAAATGTTCCGGTTCCAGATGATGGCGAAGTGGCAGTGGCTGCAGCGGCTTCTCAGAATCTGATGCTATCGCAACAGTTAAGTAAAGTAACGTGAAACAATTCTTAATTGACGACCATTGGAGCGCTGTGGAGATGTGGAGTTGCAGAAATGTGTGAACCGCAAAGTAAGAAAGAAGAAAGGAAGAAAGCTGTGGGGCTGCGCAGCCTGTCTGCTGTGGTGATCAGGCCTCTGTTGTGGGGACTATTGCCTCCAGACTTTGACATCATTTACTGCCAGTGGCCAAGGTGGCGCGCATTGTTGAGTTGTGCCAGAGCAGCAGCGTCGTGAGCCTGGCTGGAAGGTTCTGGAGGAAGTGTTAAGGAGCCCAGAGCAGCTGTGTCGAGTGCCAGCCTGGAGGTTCTTGAGGCTGTGCTGTCTTGGAGAGCGGGGCCCTGTGGCGAATGGTGGGCTTGGCGAGGAGGTCATTGGGTCTCTCTATTGCTATTGTGCCGAAGCTTGTTGGCCCATATGGACTTGTGAACTGTCTGGCGGTTTTCACTTCAAGCTACTAGACTTTTTAAAATCTAAGTCTATGAAAATGTAACTTATCTCTGCTGTGAATACTGTTTATTTTTATTCACTACGTAGCTGTGTCGGTGTGCTTCAGTCTTACGTTTTTTTTCTTTTGTTTGGTGTAGGAATGGTGTAGTCTTGTGTTGTCTATGTTGTTTTTGTGCTACCTTGTGATGTGTGGGTAACATTATGGTTTGGAGGAATGTTATTTCATTTATTACTGTGTACTGTTTTGAACATTGTATCATATCATGTATGCTACTTTTGCTGCTATGTTAATCCAGCACTGGCCAGCATTAGGACTGGGCATTTGATCCCTTTGGAACATCACTGTTGAAGTTAAGAAAAGGAAGTGTGGGATATTCTTACTTTTTTTACTTGGACCCCAAAGTCCTACTGCTCTTCCACACCATTAAGATTCCCATCATTGACCATGTACTCTGCCTTCAGGTTTGACCTTCCAAAATGCATCACTTCAACTATCTGGATTGAATTCCACTTGCCACTTTTCTGCCCAATTCTGCACCTGTTTATATATTGTTGTAACCTACAACAATCTTCTGTACTGTTCACACCTCTAAGCTGTGCATTTACTGATTTGTTCCTCTACTTTTTCATCCAGGTCATATATAAAAATCACAAAGAGCAGGGATGCCAGAACAGATCTTTGTGGAACTCCACTAGTCATCGACCTCCAGGCAGAATAGTTCCATCTACTATAACCCTCTTCTTTCTGCAGACAAGGCAATTCTGAATCCAAACAGCCAAGTTTCCATCGATACCATGCCTCATGAATTTCTGAATGAGTCTACCGTTGGGGACATTTTAAAATGCCTTACTAAAATCCATATACACCATATCTACAACCCTATTTTCATCAAATACTTTTGTTATCTCCTCAAAAAACTCAATTAGGCCTGCGATGCATGACCAACCCCTCACAAAGCCATACTGTCTATCTGAAAAGACTATACTTTTCTAATGCTCATAGAAAATCCTGTTCCTAAGAATCCTCTCCAAGAGTTTTTCCATCACTGATGTAAGGGTCACCGATCTCTAATTCCCATCATTGTCCCCATTATCTTTTTTAATCAAGGGATTGACATTTGCTATTTTCTAATCCTTCAGTATCTCCCCTCTGCCAAGGAGGATGCAAAGATAATTGCCAAAGCCCTTCCCTCATTTCCTGTAGTAACCTAGGGTATATCTTGTTCAGTCCCAGGGATTTATCAATCCTAATGTTTTTAAGAACACCCCACACTTCCTTTTCTTAACTTCAACATGCACATAAACTTGTTCTATACAGACCTCACATTGACCAAGAACTTGGTTGGAATTTTCTGGGCCTGACCAAGATACCATTCACAGCATACTCGAGATCTTCCGTAACTGGTCGCCATGGTAGGACTGAACGGATGAAGACAAGCTTTTAATTTTAGTATTTTTGTTTGATTTGTATGATAAATATTTTTGGAAAGAAACACAAACTGCTCAAAATATCTCATAGTTCCAGTGTCCCAAGTTTAATCCTGACAGCTGGAGCTGACAGCATGGAGTTTGCATACTTTCTCTGCAGCCACGCGGGTTTCATCCCATATCCCCAAAGATGCGCAGGTTGATGGGATATTTGGGCACTGTAAAATGATCCTTGTCTGCTGTAGAGTGATAGAATCTTGGGACAGTGATAGAAATGTATGGAGTATATCATGGGTCAAGAAAAACCATTATAAAAATGGATGCTTGATAATCATTGCAGATTCTACAACTAAAGGTAGGTGAACTAAGTCAGGCTGGATAAAAGCAGGCTGTGTTTTTGATGAGCCCTAGACCATAAGAGCCAGGAACAAACTGTATAATGCCATGTTTGTGATATGATGTCTAAAATACTTATTTGAAATCTTAAGTAGGTGACAAATATTATTAAAAAATAATGGCCTTAAGCTCCTTAAGCAATATATTGTTTGAAGCAATGCAGAACAAACATAATAAAAGGATAAATAAGAATCTCAATATAAAAGTTATTTCTTTAACCATTGGTTTCTTGCACCAATCCACAAAATGTCTGCTTATATGAATAATAAATTTTTGGTTTGTGATAAGATCTTATGAATGTTGTCCTCCTTATCATCTACTTGTTGAAATCTGAAATTATGTTACAAAAGGCATGCCATATTCATCCTCAGTACATCAAGATGTTGCTTTCCAATTTTATTTTTAACGTCTCCATGGGAGCCAGTTTGGATAGCTGCAGCTGGGGAGATGGCAGAACAATCAATTGGTGTTCACTCACTGTACTGCAGGCATGAGCAGAGGCATCAGGTAGACCAAGAATAGGACTTAATCGAGCTGGAAAGCATCCTTTGCCAAGACGTGCTTCAGTGGATACAGAGGACTTCCATGTCACAAGGCTACAGAAGGACGTTAATGTTTGTAAAACAAAATGTTTGATCCATTGGCATTCTTCTTGAAAATCTATGCATATTTTCAAGGTGCATGAAGCAATCCATCTGGTATTAGTTTGCACAGAGCTTAATTACTCTTTTGGAGCCCATCCTTCTCCACCAACTACCCATGACTTAGTATTTGTGGAAGCATGGAGTGAAGTTGCTTTAGCTGCACATACTGATATGCAATAAAAACACACACATGCTGGAGGAACTCAGCCAGTCTCACAGTGTCCATGGGAGATAAAGATATATTACTGACATTTCAGGCTTGAGCCCTTCTTCAAGGCATAAATAAAGAACATGATGGTGCCAGAATAAAGAGTAAAGACTGGCAGGGGGAGGAGCCAAGACAACACAATGTGTTGATTGGATATGAAAAGAGGAGAGGCAAGAATTGATTTTGGCAGACCAAGGGAAAAGGGGAGACAGGGAGACAGAGCTAGGGGAAAGGCAAAATGGGAAGAAGAAAGGGGAGGGGGAAGGGTTTAATGTAAACCAGAGAAGTCTATGCTCATGCCATCTGGTTGGAGAGTACCTAGATGGAAGATGAAGTAGATTTTTTATTTTTTTTTATTTTCAAAGACTCATATAGATTCAGACAACAATACATTTTCTTTGAACATTCAAGTATAACATATAGAATCCATTTTTCCCCTCCCCATGCCCCAGTACAACTGAGAATAAAGTTATATAAATTGTACAAATACAAAAAAAACACAAATGCCATTGAGGTCAATCACCTTGTGAAAAACTGAGAAAAACCCTGGAAGATGAGGTATTGTTCCTCAAATTTATTGGTGGCATCAATCTGGCAATGCATGAGACCATGGACAGATATATCAGCAAGTGAATGGAATGGGGAATTAAAATGGGTGGCCACTGGAAATCCATAAAGAGAGCAGAGTTGAGGTGCTCAACAAAGTGATCTCCCAGTCTGCAATCAGTCTCTCTGATGAAGTGAACACAACAGGAACACGAAATGCAGTAGATGACCCCTGCAGAAATGTTGGTTCACTTGGTGGTAATGTAGAGGATGAGTGGATACAAGTGCAGCATCTCCTCTGGTCACAGGGGGAGGTGCCAAGGGGATGATTGTTGGAGAAGGAGGAGTGGACAAGGGGGTCACAGAGGGAGAGGTCCCTGCAGAAGGTGGAGAGGACAAGAGGGAATATGGGTTTAGTGGTGGGATCACATAATACGTGGTGGAAAATATATTGGATATGGAGAATATATTGGACATGGAGACTGGTGGGGTGGTAGGTAAAGGGAATCCTATCCAGGGCATGGCCATGTGAAGGACTTAGACGTATTTTGACTGAGCTCTCTTAATATTAAGAAGTTTTTTCACTAAAAAATGGACAAAATAAATACTAAGAAACTAATGCAGCCCAGAACAAAAATTGAAGAAGTTTCTACTCAGGCAGAAACATCGAATGAAAGCCCGAAAGGGATCGGCGTAAGAGTGGCCTTACGACCGACAAAGCTGAGGAGTCGGGACAAGAACTAAATATTATCCTGGTGAAAATGGACAACTTGAGCAACCAATTTGTTGATGTTGAAAATGTAATGAGAAACATGACTGAAAGGATAACTGAAATTAAATAAATAGTTGAAGACTTCATTGAAAGAATGAACCAAGCAGAAGTTGACTTAGTAAAAACACAGGATAAGCTAAATGCTTTGGAAAAAGAAGCAAAGCAATGGGAGTTGGACAGACATGGTCTACTGGATAAGATCAACTACATGGAGAATTTTAGCAGATGAAATAATGTTTGAATTATTGGACTGAAGGAAGGAATTGAGGGAAGAGATGGAAAAAAAATAAAGTGTGTATAAATGGCATCTCAATGTCACAGTGTTGAAAAGGAAGGACTTTTGTGAATTTATTAAGAGCAGATAGAGCTATTTTGTGAAACTAATCTTCCTTCTTCTGATAATATTTTTTTTTAATATGGGATATGCTTAAAGCTTATCTAAGAGGAAAAATTATTTTTTTATCCAAAAAATCTTGAGAGAACATGCTATAGAGTTGGATGGTTTAAAGAAAGACATAACGAAATTGGAAAAAGAATATCAGAGAACAGGTTTACAAGAAAAATATAGACTGTTAGAGAAGAAAAATTTGAAATATAACACATTTCAAATGTATTGAATGGAAAAAAAAATATATTAAAAACCAAACAAAAAATATTATGAGTTAGAAGTTTTATTTTGGCAGTTAAAGGCAGAAGAGTCATCTAGACTCATCTAATGGTTAATGCAATAAAAACAGGCTGATATTATGACATATAGTCAAAAAAATTTATTTTTAAACAATATTATATGAAACTATATAAATCAGAAAGCAGAGATGAAAATAAGATGGAAAAATTTTTGATAAATGTTGAACTTTCAAAATTAGCAGATAGAGAATGAATTGATTTAGGTGCCTCTTTCACAAGAAAATAAATCAAGAAAGCTTTGGTTACTTTACAAGCTAACAAATCTTAAGGGGAGGATGGGTTTCCTCCCAAGTTCTACAGACAATTTAAAGATTTATTGATACCTCTTGTGATAGATATATTGGACTAGGCGGTGGAAACTCAGACCCTCCCAGAATTTTTCTCAACAGGTTTAGTTACAGTGTTACTGAAGAAAAGTAGAGACCCATTCAAAACTTTATCTTATAGACCTCTATCACTCTTGAATGTTGATTGCAAAATATTGGCAAAGGCTCTAGGTGATAGATCTACCAAAACTAATACATACAGACCAGGTGTGATTTATCAAGGTAGACATTCTTCAAATAGTCTAAATAGACTATTTAATATAATACATATGAAAAAATCAAAGTTGAATCCAAATATAACTACCTCCCTAGATGCAGAAAAAGCATTCAATCAATTAGAATAGTTTTGCTCCACTAGCCAAAATTATAACTAATAGTCAGATGTCAGCAGTTTTTCCCTGGAATAGTTTGAGTAGAGAGGAGTGTCCTCTGTCTCCGGCACTTTTTATCCTAGCTATTGAGCCACTGGTGAAGATTATAAGGAGAGGTCCAGATATTAAGGGCTTCAGAGTTGGACAGGAAGAATATAAAATTAGTTACCTGCTGGTGATGTGCTATTATATATGTCTGACTCAGTTGAATCCTTGATAAAATTACAAACAATATTAAAAACAATGGAAGATATTAGGATATAAAATAAATATGGACGAGTGAGATAATGCCATTAAAAATTTGATTATGAAACAAATGGAAGATAGATGGAATCAAATATCTATGAATAATGACAGATAATTTATAGAACATATAAATTTAATTACATGTGGTGGCCCGCAGTTGCGAAGATTGGGCCTGCACATCGCATGGCAGCAGACGTGAACAGAGATCGCTAAAGTGATTCCCAGGACAACGAACCAACAGGGGTAGAAGCTGGGGCAGAATCAGACCAACAGCCCAAAAATGGCATTGGTCAAGCTGCCAAGATAACTCAGCAGAAACAGGCAGGGGAAGAAGGGCTTTCATATGCATGGATGTTCCCATCTGCTATTGTTATTCATATGGATGACTCAGTCAATCAGCAAAAACAGCAGGAACTTAAACAATATAAAAGCAGCCTTTCCAGCCCTAATAAAGAGAGAGCTTAACCTGCCACACTATGTGTGAATTTGTGTTTGTGGTCAGCTACAAGTGGTGACCCCAATGGTTTAGAAGAAATCTAAACTGAGTGATAGAGAATGAAGCAGCTGTCAGCGCAGTCGGCTTGAAGCTCCCGACCTTCTGGACAGTTTGACCTGGCGTGTGGCTTGACCAGATGGAGGCTCAGTTCCAGATCCGGGGCATCACAGCAGAGACCACCCGGTACTACCATGTGGTCAGCACCCTGGATCCGCAGACTGCAGACAGAGTGGCCAACTTTATCCACAGGCCACCGTCGGAAGGCACTTACACTGCCTTCAAAGAGCTATTAACCAAGATGTTCGGACTCTTGCGGTGAAAGTAAGGAGCATGTTTGCTCCACCTGGATGGACTTGGAGACAGATCACCGTCGGCACTCATCAACGAGATGCTGGCCCTCCTGGGAGATGAGCAGCCCAGCATCATGTTCAAGCAGGTGTTCCTACATCCAACTACTCCTGATGGATGCGGATTTTACCAACCCCAGAAAGTTGCAGCCCGGGCAGACATTTTGTGAAACAGAAACAGAAGTGCTTGGCTACCGTGGGGTATGTAAAGAAGTCCCACAATGAGACCAGAGCAGTTCCAAGCAAGGAACAGCAGACGAGAGGCAGGAGCGAATCCAGTGACAGATGGTGCTTCTACCACCGGAAATGGAGCTCCGAGGCCCACCGATGCCAGTCCCCCTGCGAGTTCCAGGGAAACGACAAGGCCAGCCGTCGCTGATGGCCATGACGGCTGGCCACCAAGAGATCCTGTACATCGGCAGATGCTTCCTGGTGGATACAAGAGCAGAGGTCAGTGTGATACCCCCGACAGGCTTGGACACTAGGCACAGGCTAGTGGGACCCACGTTGAGGGCTACCAACAACAACAGTATATGGACCTATGGCACTCGTAGGGCCGATCTGCAGTTTGGGGGCAGTCACTTCTTGTGGGAGTTCACGCTGGCCGCCAGAGCAGATTTCCTGCGAGCCCACAGCCTCCTAGTAGATCTTAAGGGTAAGTGACTCATCCACACCAAGACCTACCAGACCACTGCACTGAGGGGTGCTAGGTTTCCAGCAATGCACCTGGACTCTGTCCACAGCTCTTGAAGGATGAATTATCCAAGATGCTAGCGGGATTCCCGGCAATCCTTTCCCCTCAGTTCACAGCGGAGATGCCTCGACACAGCGTCAGATATCACATCCTGACCAAGGGCTCACCTCTCCATGCAAGGGCGAGACGACTTCCCCCAGAGAAGCTCTGACTGGCCAAGGAAGAGTTCCGCAAGCTCGAGCAGTTGGGTGCTGTTCGACGGTCAGGCAGCCCATGGACCCCGCCCCTGCATATGGTGCCTAAGGCAACTGGGGGCTGGAGACCATGTGGCGACTATCGACGGCTCAACAAGGCCACCTCCCCAGACCATTACCCCATGCCACACATCCATGATTTTGCAACAAATATTGTCAAAAATGGACCTCATGCGAGGATATCACCAGATCACGGTGCTTCCTGATGACATCCCTGAGACGGCCATCATCACTCTATTTGGGCTGTTTGAGTTCCTGAGGATGCCATTCGGGCTCAAAAATGCAGCAAAGACATTTCAGCGACTGCTGGATGCAGTGGCTCGAGATCTGGATGGCACTTTCGTCTCCCCCAATGATATCCTCGTGGCAAGTAGAACCCGACAGGAACACCTTCAGCACCTCCGAAATCTCTGTAGTCATCTGCATGAGTTCAGCCTCACCATCAACCTGGCCAAATGCCAATTTAGCCTGAACACCATCGACTGCCTGGGCCACAGGATTACAAAGGACGGGGCCACACCACTGCCTGACAAGGTAGAGGCCATCCGCAGCTTCCCGAAGCCCAGTACAACCAAAGATCTGCAGGAGTTCGTGGGGATGATAAACTTTTATCGCAGGTTTATCCCAGCAGCTGGTTGAGTGATTTGCCCTCTGTTAATCCTGATGTCCGGAAGGAGAGGATGTGACCTGGGATGACAAATCCGCATGTGCATTTGTGGAAACCAAAGAAGCCCTGGTCAAAGCTTCATTCCTGACCCACCCCAGACCAGATGTACCCACGGCCCTCACAGTTAATGCCCCAGGAATAGCGATTGGTGGAGTCCTGGAGCAGCAGAAAGAAGGAAGTTGGTACCCACTAGCTTTCCACAGCAAACATCTGCAGCCCCCTGAACTAAAGTAGTGCTTTCAATAGAGAGCTGCTGGCGCTATACTTAGCCATCTGCCACTTCTGGTACTTTCTTGAGGGAAGGGTTTTCATGGACCACAAACCACTGACTTTCGGCTTGGCTAAAATCTCTGATCTCTGGTCAGCCCGCCAACAGAGACGCTTGCCTTACATCTTGGAGTACACCACCGACGTCAAACGCATCTCAGGCAAAGACAACATGGTCGTGGACACCTTGTCAAGACACAGCATCCACTCCCTGGTCAACGGTCTGGACTTCACAGCACTGGCAGAGACACAGCAGCAGGACGACGAGATCCCACAGTACAGGATCCCTGTCACAGGTCTTCGGCTTCAGGACATTCCAGTCGCCACAGGTACTACCACTCTCCTGTACAACATGGCCACCGGGCAGGTTCTACCTATTGTCCCAAAGGCATGGAGGTGACGTTTTTGACTCCATCCATGGGCTGGTACACCCATCCGTCAGGACTATGGTCCAGCTGGTGGCCAGCAAGTACATGTGGCATGAATTGCATAAACAAATCTGGGGGTGGGCCAAGGCATGTACACAGTGCCAAACAGCCAAAGTGCAGTGACACACCAAGGTCCCCCCACAGCCTTTCAAGCCAGCAGAACACAGGTTTGACCACATTCACATGGAGATAGTGGGACACTTGCCAGTCTTCACAGGGTTTTCACTACCTGTTCACAGTGGTCGACCACTTCACCTGGTTGCCAGAAGCAATCCCCTTAGCCGACACATCCACCAGGTCCTGTGCCAAAGCACTCCTCTCATTCTGGATTGCAAGATTTGGACTGCCACAGCACATCTCTTCTGACCGAGGTGCACAGTTCACCTCCAGTTTGTGGACCAACATTGCCAGTGGGATGTTCAGCTACACCAGACAACAGCATACCACCCGCAAGCCAATGGCATGGGGGAGCATTTCCACAGGCACCTCAAGACTGCCCTCATGACTAGACTCAAGGGCCCCAACTGGGTGGACGAGCTACCATGGGCACTACTGGGCATCCTAACAGCTCCGGAAGAAGACCTCCATGCATCCTCCACTGAACTTGTCTATGGAGCCCCACTCACGGTTCCCAGGGATTTCGTTCCACAGGCCAGAGAACAGCAGGAGGAAACAACCACCTCCCTGACAGGCTGCACAAAAAGGTTGGTAACCTGGTTCCGATCCCACCCTCCAGACACGGACAAACCAAGTCCAACATCCCTAAAGAACTCAAGGACTGTGAGTACATGTTTGTACACAGAGGACCCCACCATTCACCACTGCAGAAGCCATATGACGGTCCCTTTCAAGTCATATAGATCGACGGAGCCACCTTCGAGCTGGACATTGGTGGTAAACCAAAGGTGTTCACTACAGATAGACTCAAGCCTGCCCACACAGACCCAGCAGAACCCGTGGAGAAACCAACACCTCGACGCGGAGGCAGACCACAAAAGACTTTGGGGACTATAACTACGGACACTATAGACTGTGATGCCGGTTCTGGGGAGGGGGGGTGGGGTGGTCAGGTGGCAGCCCACAATTGTGGAGATCAGGCCGGCACATTGTGCGGCAGCAGACATGGACAGAGATCGCTAAAGCGACTCCCAGGACAATGAACCAGTGGGGGTAGAAGCTGGGGCAGCATCAGACCAACAGCCCGAAAATGGCGTTGGTCAAGTTGCCCAGCTAACTCAGCAGAAACAGGCTGGGGAAGAAGGGCATTCATATTCATGGACATTCCCGCCCACTATTATTATTCATTTGGCTGACTCAGTCAATCAACAAATACAACGGGAACTTGAACAGTATAAAAACAGCCTTTCCAGCCCTAATAAAGAGAGAGCTTAACTTGCCACATTGTGTGTGTGGTGCAAGTTTCTTTGTAGTGGTTGGTAACATACACTCCTTTTTTTAGAAAAAAAATTAAGATTTTTCAGAAATGGAAAGACCTGCCAATTACTCTAGTGGGAAGAGTAAATTGTATTAAAATGAATGTGATGCCAAGATTACAGTATCTTTTTTAGTCATTGTCTATTGCGCTACCTAAACATTTCTTTAAATTATTGAATAATTACATAAGGCAATTCCTTATTCCACTGAATAACAAAGTGCTGAGAATTTCATTGGGCAAGCTAACATGGGACTATAAACTGGGAGGACTTCCAGACTTTAAAAAATACTATTTATAAGCACAAGCAAAATTTTTATCATTCTTTTTTGAAGAAGACAGTCCCCCTTCTTCGATCAGAATGGGATTGAATTCAATAGAAGAACCAGCAAAGGACTTTATTTATAAGTGGAATGTTCAGTTAAATAAAGACAGTTAAAGTGGGAGAAGATGGTCTGTCGTGGAGTGTCGAGATTCCTGTTTGTACTAGAGCACATGAAGATGGAACCATTGGAAGAAGAGTTCAACATCATGGCATACATGGAACTCATTGAGGTGTGGGTGAATGGGGACGAAAGATAGAGCGTTCCATCTCTGAGAGGGAAAGGTCGGAGGGGATGGTGAAGACCAGGCAGGAATTGGGGGGAGGGTCAATGCAGTGGAGGGTGTCAGGGAGGGGAGGAGGATGGGGTGGATCCGGAGGTGGAGGATGGGGTGGATCAGGCAGTGGAGGGCAGAAAGAGTCCAAGGGAGGGAGGGGAGGGTCATGGAAGTCAGAGGTTGGAGTTTGGGATGTAGATTGCAGGGGCCATGGTGGAGACCCGCATTCAAAGCTCAGTCCTGTGGGCAATTGGGTGAGATTTCATGTCTGAGGTTTGGTCCTGTCGGTCACCAGACTCAGGATGGAGACCTTGATGAAAAGCCCAAAACTTTGGTAATATATCTTTACCTCCTATGGATGCTGTGAGTCTGGCTGAGTTCCTCCAGCATTTCTGTGTGTTTTTACTGCAATCACAGTGTCTGCAGACTTTTCTGATTCACTTTGTACTGATATGCAAGCACCGATTGCTTGCAGGCCCATTCAAGCTACCAGTTGCCATCATCAGTAACAAAGAGGATTGACAGAGAGTCACAGCAATCACCAAAAAGTTCTTCAGTTTTTCAATTGAAATGGTTCAGCACAGCCGTAGCAGAGTACCGTCAAGGATCATGAGGTTCAAGTTCTAGTTTCTTTTCATCTGACTGTACATATATACAACTAGACAAAACAGCATTTCTCCAGACTTCACATTTCTTGCACAGCCTACAATAATCAAATGCATTGTTAAAAATATGATATAAAATAAATATGTATAAATATTGTGGAACATGAAATAAATAGGAATGTAGAAATATTCTAGAATATAAGTAGGTATAAATATTCTAAAAATTAAATGTCTGTTGACCTCCATCAGGATAAAAGCATTCCCAACTCTGGCAAGCTGACAATGGTCCCCTGTTGGTGCCTGTCTTCCCACAGTCCCGTGATGCTGCTTCCAGTATCCCTGTAAGATGGTCTGATCTGGGCTTTTCAGACCAGAGTTGCTTAAAGTCACCTTATTCAAGCATCTGCCCTTCCTCCACTCAAGGTTTTCGTTCTTCACCAATCATCCTGCGACTGTCATGACAGTGCTGGGTGGGAATCTAAACTGGGAAAGGCACACTGAAGATAGGCAATAAAGTATGCATTCAGATTAATGAATTATGTAAATACAGCATGATTTTATTTAAAAACTTTGCTGGCACGTTAGATTGTAATGGCTCTCAATTTTCTGCCGTGGCAGATCGGAGGAGGTCATAAGTGATAGAGAAAAAGTGTGGAATTGTCTGTGATGGAAACTGAGGTTGCTCTATCTGACGAAATAATTTTTTTACACTCAGAGCAGAAATTTGATGTTTAGTTTCCTGAGACCCTTTGCCTTCCTCCTTCCCCTTTCCTCTCCCACTTCTACTTTCTTTCCCCCCTTCTCCAATTTTTCCTCCATCTTCACTTTGAAATTTGGATTCTAGGCTCTTCAATAACTTCAGTTCAGGTTTATTATGATGTACCAAGGTGCAGTGATAGAGGTTGTTTCATGAGCAGACCTGAAGGCATCTTGTTCACAGCATAACAAGACCCGGAACAAAAGTGAAGAGTTGCAGAGACAGATTAGGTGATGTGAAGTAAAGGCAGCATAATTTTACTATTTTGAGGTTTGTTCTGGAGTCTGATAATCATGGGAAGGAATGCTCCTTGAATCTGGTGGTGTGTGATCTCATTCTTGTGAATCAACTTCCTGATGGGAGAGGGGTAAAGAGAATGTGAACGAGGTTTCATATGTTGGCTGCTTTTCCAAGGCAGCAGGAATTCTAAGTGGAGTTGATGGATGGGAGGGGCAATGTGTGTTCGCCTGAGCCAGAGTCACAACTCTCTGCAGTTTCTTGTCGATTTGGGTGGGGCAGTTCTAGTACCGTGCAGTAATAATAAGATGCTTTCTTTCGAACCCTAGAACATTACAGCACAGAAACAGGCCCTTTATGCCCTTCTAATCTGTGCTGAACCATTTTTTTTGCCTAGTCCCAGTGTCCTGTACCCAGTCCAAAGTCTTCCATACCCCTCCCATCCATATAACTGTCCAAATTCTTCTTAAATGTTAAAATTGTGCCCACATTCACCAGTTCAGATATCAAATCATTCCACACTCCCACCACTCCCCGTGTGAAGAATTTCCCATTTATTTTCTCCCTCAACTTTACCCTTTCACTTTTAATCCATATCTCACCTACTCTCAATGGCTGCTCATCCTCCCTCCTGAGAATGACATTAATTCAATTTGAGATATCTCGGACCCTGGTCCCAGGGAGACAACATACCATCCAGGATACTCTATGACTTCCACAGAACCTCTTATCTATCCCCTTAACTATGGAATCCCCTATCACTACAGCTTGCTTATTCTCCTCCCTTCCCTTCTTAGCCACAGGACCAGACTCCATGCCAGAGACCTGATCACTGTGGCTTGTCCCTGGTTGGTCATCAACTTATAGTAATTGAATTATCACCAGTTGTCCTGACTAAAGATTTTTGGGATCATAAATGACCAGAATTCATTCTTCTGTGGTGAAACAACTTTTCTTGAGGTTGAGACATATCAGATAGCTGACACACTTGATACCTGTCTCTTTCTTTCTCCTCATCCGTAATCTGATTTCATAGTCCTAGCCAGTTTAAGGATGAATTTGCTGATGACCCAATGAGACATGACTTCTGGTGACTGATCAGGACATCCTACCCCACAATGCAGTCTCTGCCTCAGTGATCCACCTGCTGACATGGTGTCCGACCAGGTCACACTTCCCTGATTACGGTGCCCTTGTGACTGAGACATCATTCTTCTAAAGTAAAACCTAGGGAGCTATTAAATTGCAGCTTTTCCTTTAGTTTTTTGCTAGGTTTCACACTTCTCTCCCCTCTTCTGACCTGAGGAAATAAAACCGCACTCTCCTTTCCGGCCTGGTGCCTGTCTCAACATTTAGAACCAATTTGAATATGGTTACAATTTTCTATTACCTTCCAAGTAGTGAAACAACTTCAACAATTATAATGATGCTGAACTTATAATGGGTTTTTGCTTCAGTGGGATTTTCAGTATCAATGGAATTGTATCCGTACATTTTTCAAAATGAGCCAACCACATATTATGAATGGCAAAGTGAAAATGAACATACCCCTTAGACACACAAATGTGTTCCAAATTGTAGCCTCCATTTATGTCTGTACTATGAATCAGAGGCTAAAAGTCAGAGAATCAAAGAAGAAAATTTACTCTCTTCCCTCACAACTTATACATTTATGAAATGAGTCATTTCATATAGTCACAGAGTTCAACAGCTCAGAAACAGGCCCTTTGGCCAAATTGCACTTGCTAGCCAAGCTAGTGCTCTATCTCTTTAAATCTTTCCTATCTCCTATCCATGACCCTGTCTGAAAGTCTTTTCTGTGTCACAAACTACCACTTCCTCTGGCAGATTGCTCGGTACACCCATCACCTTTTGTGTGACGAAGGTGTCTCTCAGATCATTTTTAAATCTTTCCCCTCTCACCTTAAATCTATGACCTCTAGTTTTAGATTCACTTACTCTGGGGGAGAAAAAAGACCATAACTATGTATCTTTTCCATGCCCTCATGATTTTATAAACCACTGTAAGGTCCTCCATTAGCCTCCTATGCCCCAAGGAGAATCCCAGCCCATCCAACTTCTCCTTATAAACCAAGCCTCCCTGTCCAGGTCACATTCTGATGAATCATTTTTGACCCCTTTTCAGCTTAATGATGTCCTTCATTGACCAAAACTGCCCATAATATTCTGTGCAGTCTCACCAACATCCTGTGCATTTGTAACATGACATCTCTCTCCTACATTTCATGCCTTGACCAATAATGGCAAGCTACACTATGTCTACCTGCATCGCCATGTCTACCAGCATTGTCACTTTCATGGAACAATGTACTCCAAGTCTCTTTTTGTTCTCCAACACTCTCCAGGGCCTTACCAATCACTGTGTAGGCTCTGTCCTGCTTTAACCTACTAAAATGCAATACTTCACATTTGTCTGAATTAAATCCCACCTGTCATTCCTTGGCCCACTTTCCACGTTCATTTCAATCCTGTTGTAATCTTAGTTAACCCTCTTCACTGTCCACGAAAGCATTAATTTTGGTGTCATCCACAAATTTACCAACTACATTGTTGACCAAGTTCAAATAGATGACAAACAGCAGGGGAGCCAGCACAGATCCCTGAAGCACACCACTGGTCATAGAGCTCCAATCTAAGTAATAACCCTCTATTACCACCTGACATCTACCATCTGTATCCACTTAATCAGCTCACCCTGGATCCCATGCAATATGACCTTTCAGACCAGCATCCCTTGTCAAAGGTCTTGCTAAAATTCAAAAAGACAGTCTACTACCCTGCCCTCATCTGCTTGGTCATCTCTTCAATTAAACTCAATCAAACTCATGAGGCTTTCCTTGTCATATGCTGGACAACAAACCATCTCCACTCTACACCCCACTTATCTTCTTTAATCTTACATTAATAACAATATTGAAGCATTGATCATGTGGATTGCCAGAGACTTTTCCCCCAAGGCTGAAATAGTTAACACAAAGGTGAATAGTTTTAAGCTGCTTGGCAGTAAGTACAGGGGTGATGTACTGTAAAAGGTAAGTTCTTGACACAGGGAGTGGTGGGTGCATTGGAATATGCTGCCAGTTACGGTGGTGGAGGCATGTACAAATAGATCTTTTAAGGAACTATTAGATAGGTGCTTGGACTATGGAAATTAAAGGTGTTATTAGTGTCAGCATTAACACTCTGGGCTGTTGATGCCTATGTTCAAAAAAAGGGAACAGTATAGCGGTAGCTCCAGAGAGGGAGCAGAAGAACAAGACTACACACTGAAAATCAGTTTCGCTTCCAACAGTTTAATTAGAAAAAAACGCGCTGTGCCTTATGAAGTCCCCAGCAAATTCCGCCTCTGCATGGGCGGTGACGTAACAACACAGCCGAGTGCGCATGCGCAGCCCCTCTGACCATGAGGGAAGCAAATTCTGGCGGCGCCGGCTGCTCCGCTGCCACAGCCATGACAAACACAGAGCCGGTTCGCCTGCGTCGTGATGTGCACCACCACACGACACCCCTCCCCCCACCCCCCCACGAACTGGTTCTAGTGTCCCATTGTCCCTGAGCACTGTGGAGCAGTGCCTTTAGGAGGTCGCCCCCAGTGTTTGGGCTGTGCTGGTATGATCTGCTGGCTGAGATCCAGATGTGCTGGTTTCAGCCCGTCTGCTGTTAACAGTTCCTCCCTACCCCCAATGTCCAGTGTGAAAGTTTTGCCTGAGCTGCACAGGACCTTGTACAGGCCTTCATAAAGTCATTGGAGGAGGGAGGAATGCGGACCGCAGAGGACAAATATAAAGTCTGAGTCTTTGGGGAAGGACACCAGCTGGCGTCAATGGTGTGAGGGTGCGGGGAGGGGGGGGTGGTGAAAAGGAGGCTAACCTGTCCCATAGGTCTTGTAACGATACTCTCGCCTTGGTGCCTGAGTCTTGGAATGGTGGGAAAAATTCACCTGGCAAAGTTAGCGGGGTGCCGTAAACCATTTCCGCTGAGGATGCCTGTAAATCTTCTTTAGGTGCTGTTCTGCTGCCCAGTAGGACCCAGGGGAGCTTGTCTGCCCAATTGGGACTATTTAAACAAGCCATGAGAGCTGACTTCATGTGGCGGTGGAAATGCTCTATGAATCCGTTGGACTGTGGGTGATAAGCGGCAGTGTGGTGCAGGAGCAATGCGAACTGTGTCCCTAGTGCTGACATATACTGCACCCCTTTTGGTGGTTATATGGGCTGGTACCCCAAACCTCGCAATCCAATGCATGAGCAGTGCTCAGGTGCAGGAATCAGTTGAGGTGTCTTTTAAACGAATGGCTTATGGCCATCTCATGGTGCGGTCTATTACTGTGAATCAGTACCAGGTGTCTCAGGAAATGAGCAGCAGGCCTACGATGTCGACATGTATACGTTTGAACCACCTCCTCGGAGGGTCGAACTGGTGGACCGGGGACTTGACATGACGGTGGACTTTGGATGCTTGACACTGGATGCAATAGCGACCCATCTGAGCGATTTGTTTTCTCAGGCCATGCCATATGAACCTCTCCGCTACCATGCAGGTTGTGGTTTTTATGGACGGGTGTGCGAGGTCATGAACAGCCTGGAAAACATGGTGTCTCCATTGCTGAGGCACTACCGGACATGGTGCACCAGTGGAGACATCACACAGAAGCATGTCGAGGCTGTCCGGCAGACTGAAGTCTTCGAAGCGGAGGCCAGTGATGACTGTGCAGAAGACCTGTGTTTCCTTGTCCTCCTTTTGGGCCTGCGCCAGCCAGGAGTAGTCCAGCCTGGGGGATAAGGTCTGGATGGCGGGTCGGGAGAGTGTGTCGGCCTCGGCATTGTCCTATTCAAAGAGATATCGAATGGCAGTGGTGAACTCAGATATATAGGATAGATGGTGTTGGTGGCGCGCTGACCAGGGGTCCTTGGCCATGGTAAAGGCATGAATGAGGGGCTTGTGATCCATGAAAACCATGAACTGCCTGCCCTCCAGAAAATAACTAAAGTGCCTGATAGCCTGGTAGAGTGCCAGGAGCTCCCTGTCGAATGCGCTGTATTTAAGTTCGGGGGAGGCACAGGTGACATTCGAAGGATTGCTGATTGCTCAAGGATACCCCCAATGGCTATCTCCGATGCATCCATGGTGAGTGCTGTGAGTACGTCTGATCTGGGGTGAACCAGCAAGGTGGCATTGGCCAGGGAGTTCTTCGTTGTGGTGAAAGCAGCATTGGCCTCCTCCGTCCAAGCTAGGGTTTTGCTTTTGGCCGATATCATGGCGAACAGTGGTCTCAGGATGCGTACTGCCCCTGAGATGAATCAGTTGTAGAAGTTAACCATTCTTGTGAATTCCTGGAGGCCTTTGAGGGTGTTGGGATGGATGAACTGATGTATAGCTGCGACCTTTTCCACCAATGGTGCTGCCGTGTTCGCAGTGATAGTGTGGCCTAAGAATTGCATGGCGTCTTTTCCAAATTGGCACTTTGCCATGTTGACCGTGAGTCCAAACTCCAGGTGAGTAAAGAGACTATGGAGATGGTCTTTGTGCTCCTCATGGTCCTTGCTCGCAACAAGTATGGACAGGCCAAAAGTACTTAAGAGAAGTTTCTTGAGAGCTGGGTATTTACCTTCCTCTGGCGGGGTCGTGTATCAGGTCGTCCACCCTGGCTGGGGTCTGTTGCTCGAGGGAGCTGATGACATGGTAGAATATTGTCGAGTCTGCTGGAGGTGGAATTGTACTTCCACTTACCCGAGCCAAGTGCATGCGCGAAGCATCCAGAAAGTCGGTAATTTCATGGCTACTGCATTGACTGCTGCAGAGTCAATGAGGTAGAGTCCAGAATTGTCTGAGATCGTCGGGGTCACCAACTGTAGCGGTAACTACAGAGAGGGAGCAGAAGAACAAGACTACACGCTGAAAGTCAGTTTCGCTTCCAACAGTTTAATTAGAAAAAAACCGCACTGTGCCTTATGAAGTGCCCAGCAAGTCCAGCCTTTGCGTGGGTGGTAATGTAACGACACAGCCGAGTGCGCATGCCCAGCCCTTCTGACCATGAGGAAATCAAAACCCTGTGGCGCCACCTTGACGCGGTTGCTCTGCTGCCACGGCCGTGACAAGCACAGAGCTGATTCCCTTGTGTCGTGATGTGCGCTGCCACAACAGCCCATTGAGACCAGTTCCCAGGAAAGCCAGCCAATTGGTCCCACACTTTTTTCTGTACCTCCCTCTACCCCACAACCTATTCTTTCTCACACATGCACCTCCACACATTTTTTAATTCTTTTTGTCATTACCTGAAGGGAAATTTTTAGAAACAAATGAACCAATCAACAGGTCTTTGGAATGTGGGAGGAAACAGCATAACCCAGAGGAATTCCAGAGTCAATTAACCTATCAGCGCTTAAGTTCAGGATCAATCCAGGATCCCCAGCTCACTGAGGCAAGATGTAGAGAATAAAAAACTAAAGTATTATTTTTGCCAGATAAAACTAGCTCTGATAGTGCAGAACTAACTTACTGAAATGTCTAAGTAAGGCTGCCATGAACCTTTTGCATTTGTTGTTTAGAGTTGCAGTTCTCATCCACTTTTATTCTCTTTTATTAGACCCTTCCTTGCAAATATTTTAATTATGGATGAATGCTCCATCTTCTCTCAGTACAGAACAGAATTGTACTCACATGGAGAAAACCCAAGTATTCAGCAATCACGTAAACTGCAAATCAGATGATGGGTTGTTAATCTGTGTTTGGTTAATCTGTATGATGCTCTGTTCTTCTTTCCATATTACCATGCAATTTGTCAAGACTTCTGGGTCAACATGGAACAATACAGTATTCAAGGTTTATGAGGATTCAGTTCAGGAGGAGAACAGCATTCCTTTATTTCTCCCTCTCTTAAATGTTGAGGTTATAGAAACATTCCAGAAATCTGGAGGATAGCCAGAGCACCCATTATCTTTATTGCCATCTTTTTCAAAATCCTAGGATGTAAATTATCAGGCCATTGAGACTCAAGTTTTTAAGTGCACTAATTTCTCTAGTGGCTCTTTAATTATATTCATTTTTTTCCCCTCATTTGCTTTAGACATTTGATTCCATCGTTTTTATTCTGGGAATGTTTTGTGTCTTCTTCCATGGAAATATTTCAATTACTCTGTTATTTTGTGATTCCACAGTACAAAATCTTTGTACATATTTGCACTGAAGCAAAAAAATAACCACTGTTGGAACTCAATGGTCAAGCAGAATTGGTGGGAGAAAAATAATAGTCAATGCTTCAGAACGGAACCCTTCATCCAGACAGAGTGTACAGATGGGAGATAGCCAGTACAATGAGGTTGGGAAGGGTTTGACAGAGGCTGAGAGCAGATTGGTGAATCAGGGAGGGGTGAAGGCTGACAGATAGAGACAGTCGATTGGCAGGTGTCAGATAAAAGGGAAAGAGAGGCAAGGGGGGAAAAAGGAGTCAGGTGGAGGTAGCTAAATTAAATAAGGTGGAGGAATGAGAAGTAGAGACGAAGGCTGCCAGGGTTGGAAGCTGCTGAGAGAAAAAGATGAAAATAGTGGTAGAATGAAAACTATTTGGGGAAAAGAGGACAAATGGGATCAGATTGTCCCAAGGGAATGGGGGGGGGGGGGGAGGTCACGTGATGAAGAGCTAGCAGTAGAACATCAACCCCCTGAGCTCCAGGACTGGAGTGAAAAGCAAGGTTTAAAAGTCAAAGAAAATGACAAAAACATTTAAATAAGATCCCCTACCTTATTGCAATGGGGAAGAAAAGCTTCAATCAAGGTGGGAGGAACAGCTGCCACCTGATCGAGCCCGCCTCGTGGAGGCCAAGATGGCATTCCCAGCTCCAGGCTCGACGCCCGAGAAGGCCCGACCCACCAAGGACGTGTGAAGTTCGCCCAAGATGGCGGCGGCAGGCGAGTCGAACCCAGGAAAACCATCAGTATGGTACCTGACTGAGCATCGGGAGGTGAGTGGTCCGCAGAGGGAAACGAGCTCTGGAACGCAGCACATGTCGCATCCCTCCAACCCCCCCCCCTCCCCCCCATGCAATGGGCCGTGGGAAAGACTTACCTGGGGCCGCAGGAGACCTCCGCCCTGCGTCGGGGAATGTCTCCAGTGCCAATCCCAGCAAGGCCAATTGCGAGCAGGAGTCAGATGACAGCCTGGAATGAGGACCTGGGACTTTTACTGCAGCAGCAAGCTGGCATTGACCAGAAAGGGAGGGGGCATGGAGCCCTCACGGCTATGTTGAGAATGGAGAAAAGACAGGCCAAGGATTTCAAAGAAGACTGGAGAACTATACAATAAATTGGACAAATGGGTTAGTTCTGCGTTCTCAGGAAGGGTAACTGAACTGGAGGATAGAACTGGCAATAATGAGAACAGATTAATAAATTAGAGTCCGAGTTAGCCACATGGGAAATGGAGAGGGGGCACTGGCAGAGGATTGACACCCTAGAAAATCACAGATGGAGGAATACCATTAAAATTGTGGGACATTGGAGGGTCGGGAAGGGAGAGATCCCATGGCTTTTTTGCAGCATTGCTTCCCAGTGGTCATGGGAAAGGAACAACTGGAGGACTTGGTAGATGTAGAGAGAGCCCATTTACCCCCTTCCCATGCCTAGCCCCTGGTCAGAGACCATGCTTGCTCCAGGTGAAACTCTTGCATCACCAGGATCATTAGAAGATTTTAAGGGCAGTGGCAGTCAGGGCGAAAGCCGGGGGGGGGATGGAGCTGGAAGGGAAAAACATTCTATTTTACCCAGATATAAGTGCGGCCATCCTTAAGCAGAGTAAAGAATTTGAATCAATAAAAAGAATGGCTAAACAGAACAGGTACAAATATGTCCTGAGGTAACTGTGACAGAATATAGGTATGTTTTTGGGAGATAAATTTGGGCAGGGTTTTTAGTGCAGGTCACATACAAACTCTTTAAAACTGATCTTATTTAAAACACTGGAGCACTGCTCATGCTAGACAGGCCAGCACCAAGAGCCTTTGCAAAAGCTTTGGAAAGTGCTCAAGTGATTTAACTAATGGATTGTTGTTTTTAAAAAGGCAACAGATGAAAGAACTCATCAGAGCCATAGACTGTCTGGAGTGGAACTTGGTGTTCTAAGAGGGTCATGTGGTTTTGCAAGCAGAGAGAGAAAAACAGGGTTTTGTCTGAGAAAGAGAGGATTCAGTTCTGGAGTTTTACAATCAGCAGCAGCAGCTGGGACTGAAATAGGACAAACTGGCAAGCTTGTGGAAAACCCCATTTGGAAGACAGGTTGTGAGTGCTTCGTTCAGTCTGATCAAAGCCCTTGTTGTTCATGCAAGGGGAGAGGACTGGCTGTCTAAGGTTCCTTCCACAAGACACTGAAGTGGCTGGTTACAAGGAATCAGTTGTGTGTGTCCAGCGAACAACAAATCTCTCTCTGAAAACCGACAAGAACCTTTCTGAGTGGTAACCATTTACCTTTCAAGCACCAAAGCCTGATGAACTTCATAAATGTTAAATTCTGTGCACAGTATAAGAATTTTCTGCAACTAGTGAACTTGGAGGAATGAGAAATGAGATTGGACTGTGAATCAAAGCATTTTTCTGAACTTACATAAACGTGCGCTTAGAATTAGAAGGAGGTTAAGTTAGGTTAGTTAAGTTAATAGTGATAAGTTAAAGTGTGATTCTGTTTTCATGTTTAAAGATAATTAAAAGCAACTTTTGTTTAAGTAACCATTTGTCTTGATTAATATCTATTGCTGCTGGGTTTATGGGTCCTCTGGGCTCATAACAGTACCCAGCAACCCTAAAAGTCATAATGCCAGGAGGTGAAAGAAAAATTTTGTCAGAGGCCAATGAGGCTCAGGAATTTCTGAAGCGGCTGCCGGTCTGCCAAAAATAATATATTTGGGAGTCGCGCTTAACAATTAGTGTTAGTATTTTTGTTGTTCACAAGAATATATTGTTGAAAATAATTCTACTGTTACTCTCTTAGTATATGGTTAACAGTTGGAGTTGTAAATATACTATGGAAAGAATTTAATAAAAGGAAATGGTCCAGGAGGAGGTGGGGGTGGAGAGCAGTGGGAGACAGATGGGTGCAAAATGCACAACCTTTAGAAATAAGGAGGATGTTGATGGTATACAGGATAAAATCACCAGAGGTTGGAGGGAGGAAGGATTAGAGGGAATTAGAAGTGGGGAAGTAATGTATATAGGTAAGGGGTTAAAGTTTGGTGTAGTATTTTATGTTGTCTTCGTGTTTTTTTTTCTTTTCTTTTGTCAAACCTTTTTTTTACTTACCCCTCTGGGGCATATGGCCTTGGCTTCAGTTTTATTTTATCAGGGTTTGTTGCGGGCCCAGCAGGCTGGAATTGATGGCTGGAGGAATAAGGTTGGGCAAAAACGGACAAGGGATGGCAGAGACGTGGAGAGAACACAGATTTGAAGGTCTCTGATGATCAAGAACATTAATGTTAATAGTGTAAACAGGTAAATAAAGAAAAACAAGTCTTGGCACATTAAAAAAAAAAGGGGAGTAGATCTGGGCTTTCTCCAGGAAACAGAGTGGGAACATCAAAAGCTAAAAAGGAGCTGGATGGATCAGGTAATATCCTCCTTGTTCAGTTCACATGCAAGGAGGGTGGCAATTTTGATAGGGAAGAATGTTCCAGTAAGAGTGCAGAATGTGACCACAGACAAAGCAGGAAGATTTGTAATGGTGCACCCAGATATATTCGGAATCCTGGACCTTAGTAAAGGCCTGTTTCCATGCTGTAAGCAGTTATATGGTTATATGATTATGTACACACCCCCAATTTTGAGGACAAAAAGTTCATACAGAGCACTTTCCTAAGAATGGCAGAGGGAAAGGAGAACATCCTCATTGGGGGAGATTTTTATTTTTGTCTGGACTCCATCTTAGACAAGTCAACAAAGAAAATAGTTAAAACAAAGGTGGCAAGGGCTACCATTGGCTACATGAAGGAGCTGAATTTGATAGGCATGTGGAGGTGGAAACAACCAAGGGAGAGGGATTATTCTTTCTACTCAAAACAGCATGACTCATATTCTAGAATTGACTTTTTCCTGGCTTCAGCCCAAATAGAGGGTAGGATCATGGAAACTGAGTATGCAGCGAGACTTCTTTCAGATCATTCACCCCAACATTAACAATAGAAATGTCAGATAGGCAGGATACGGCATACAGATGGCGTCTTAATGGGTTGCTGTTAAAGAAGCCAGAGTTATAAGAGTGCAGATATACTTATTTTGTGAGGTCAACCGTTCCTCTGCTCCAGATAAATTCCTGCTATGGGATACCCTCAAAGCATACTTGAGAGGCCAAGACAGTAAAGAAAGAATATATGAGGGAGGTGGATGAATTGGAGCAAGAAATTATTTGCTTAAAAAAGGAGAATCAGAAATCAGGCTCAGAAGACCACTGGGGCTCTAGCAAACAAGAAAATGAAATATAATATGCTTCAAATTTATAACATGGAAAAGGACATAATGAGGTAAAAACAGAAATGCCATGAATTTGGAGAGAGAGCCCATAAAATCCTTTCTTGGCAGTGAGGACAGAACAATCCTCAAGGACGATCAATGCAATACAAACTAGGAAAGGCAGGACTACGTATAAACCAAAGGAGATTAACGAGACGTTCAGGGAATTTTATGAGTGTTTATACAAATCAGAACTATCAGGGGGGGGGGTCCTAATAAAATTAATGGGTTCCTGTCCAAATTAGAGCTTCCAAATTTGGATTCAGAAGAATAGGGTAACCTAGATCTTCCTTTTATGGAGAAAGAGATAGAGAAAGCATTGAACTCACTGCAGATTAACAATTCTCCAGGGGAGGATGGGTTTCCACTGGAGTTCTATAAGGAATTTAAAGATTTACTGATACCCCTCTATATGGAAGTGGCAATAGAGACCCATACCCTCCCAAAATCTTTTTTCAACAGCAATCATGATGATACTTAAAAAAGACAAAGATCAGCTATTGCCGTCCTCCTATAGACCTATTTCACTGTTAAATACAGATTATAAGATACTTCCAAAAGCTTTGGCAAATAGATTGTCCAATTATCTGCCAAAACTAATAAACAAAGACCAAGCAGGCTTTGTCCAAAAGAGACAGGCAATGGATAATATTGGCCGACTGTTAAATATAATGCATCATGTGACCCTGAATGCAGAAAAGACATTTAATAGGCTGAAGTGGGATTTTCTATTCAAAGTGCTGGAAAAGTTTGGGTTAGGGCCAACTTTTACAAATTGGATAAGGGTGCTGTACCATGAGCCAAAGGCTAAAGTTGTGACCAATGACAAATCTCTCTGGCATTCCCACTGACAAGATCAAGTAGACAACGATGCCCGCTGTCTCCAGCCCTGTTCATATTGGCCAAGGAGTCATTAGCCAAAGCCATTAGTCGGGACCCAGACATCAAAGGTTTTGCAGCAGGCCGGGAAGAACATAAAATCAACTTATTTGCAGATGATGTACTGATATATCTGATAGACCCAGTAAACTCATTGTCTAAGCTGCACTCTATGCTGGAGGACTATAGGAAGATCTCTGGCTACAAGGTTAATTGGAACAAGAGTGAAATTTTACCACTCACCAAGGGGGACTACAGTCAATGTCAGCAAAGCAGTTATTTAAAGTGACCACAAAGCGAGATCAAATATTTAAGAGTGAGAATAGGTAACAACTTGAATAATTTATACAGGTTGAACTATACCCCCTTGCTGGAAGGAAATGAGGAGAATTTAAATAGGTGGATGTCCCTGCCAATAACCTTGGTGGGCAGTGTCAACTGTATTAAAATTATTGTGTTGGCGAGGCTTCAGTGCCTCTTTCAAACACTGTCCATGGTGTTGCCCTGGGGTTTCTTCCAAAAATCTGTTCTCACGGGTAAGAATGTTCCCATGGAAAGGAAAGGTGGCCAGGCTCTCTGAAAAAATTGACCTGGAATTATAGTCTGGGCAGATTACAAATGCCAGACTTCAAGAAATATTATTGGGCAGTCCAGTCAAGATACATCGCCTCACTCTTTGAGGGAGGAGATGTACCATCTTGGGCACAAATTGGCTTGCAAATGGTGGGTGTGAAGGTGGCAGAGCACTTTATTTATAAATAAACTATTATCTAGATACTAAACTATTATCTAGAAAAGTAGGCAGCCCTATTTTAAAACAAAGTATTACTATTTGGAATAAAATTAACTAATATTTAGGTATAAAAGTGGGGCTGTTAATATCATTAACGTTAGGTAACAAGATCCTGGACACCTGGCGTCAGAACAGCATCAGGTGCATAGAGGACTGTTACGAGCAGGGGCAATTTATGTCATTCGAACGACTCAGATGGTTTATCGAACAAGATGTTCCACTGCTACCTTTAGATAAGATCTTTCTTACAGGACAAATTAGGTCCAACCATGGCCCTGCCAAAATGCAGTGATTTGAAGGGGGAACACTTGGAAGTTCACATGAGCAGTGTATTTCTTGCTCTAGGTGGAAGGACGCAAGCCAGGCCTTTGTAGATCGAGACAGAGGTGGGAGTCAGACTTAGGAATAGCAATTGATGAGTGGTGCTGGTCTGACTGACTATAACCATCAATGTGCAATAAAGGCTGGTGCAGTACAATTTTCTGCACCAGCTATACCTGATGCTGCAAAATTAAACAGATCAAAAACAGAATGATCAGATCCATGTTTTAGATGCGGCACTGAGACAGGAACCTTTGTGCACACAACCTGGACATGTACCAAGGTGAAGCCCTTTTGGGTGGAACTAGGCCAAGCCCTAGGGAAAATCATAGGGTAAAGAATTCCAGCAGGACCCCGAGTTGTTCCTGTTGGGAAACATAATGAACATAAGATTTACAATGAAGCTGTACGAATTCAATTTGTGATGATCACATTGGCGGTGGCCAGGAGGTGCATAGCGGTTACCTGGAAATCCGACTTCTGCCTGAACATCTCACGCTGGAATGTAGAAATGCAAAGCTGTGTTCCCCTGAATAAAATCACTTTTAACTTAAGGAAAAAATACAACAATTTAAAAAAAATAATTGGCAACCATATTTAAATTTTGTGGGAGCATGACTATAGATAGACCATCATGCTTTGCTGTCCCGCCTCGCCTGCCCACGCCTTCACCACTTTTGGGGGATACATGGGGGCTCCAACTCTTCCCAACTATGTAAAGTCAAGAAAATGAAACAGCCAGTGCTCTGGCCGCCATGCCATGACAAACCCTCAAAATCCTGCCTTATGTTTCTTTCCTTTGTTGTGAATGTTTTAGTGTCCTGAGTATTTGTGGTTACTTATATACATCCAGTGTGGAATATGGGGGTTGGAATGGAAGGGAGATAAAAGCAGCTTTAACTCTACAGAAACTATATAATATGGAAACTTGTAAATTGTTGCCAATGTTGACTATGTTAACATTGATGCTGATAACTGTTTGAGTTCAAGACTGGAAAATTATAAATAAAATAATTTTTTTTAAATGGTGGGGAAGAATCTAGTACAGAAATGTGGGTGGAAGAGGACTGAAGCAAGGGGGGGGAATATGAGAATAGGCAGGGCTGGGTTTGAAAAGGGAACAAAGATGGGGGAGAGAAGGGGAAGAACAAAAGTGTCTCAGAAGAAGAGAGAGAACTCATTATCTGAAAATTGAAAATTTGATATTTAAATTATTGGGCTGTTACTGACCAGATGAAATATGAGGTGTTGATTCTGATGGGCCTCGCTGATAATGGAGGAGGCTAAGGATGGACAGGTTAGTGTGGGACTGGGAAGAAGAGTTGAAATGGCATGCACTGGGAGCTCAGGGCAGCCTATGCAGATGCCCTGTGAAACTGTCTCCAAGGCTGTGTTTAGTCTCAACGATGCAAAAGCGGCTGCATTGGGAGTACCAAATGCAGTAGATGAGATTGGAGGAGGGTACAGGTGAATCTTTGTGACACCTGGAAGGGTTGTTTAGGTCCCTGGATGGTGATGAGGGAGGTGTGAGAGAAAATGTTGCAGGAAAAAGTACCAGGGGTCATGGAGAGGTGGGTGGGGAGGAATGAGTGGACAAAGGAGTCAGAGACAAAGTGATCCTTGTGAAAGTTGGAAAAGGGTTAGGATGGTTAGATGTGACTGGTAGTGGGGTCTGTTTGCCGTTGGCAGAAATGATTAAGGATGACATGCTGAATATGGAGGCTGGTAGAGTGAAAGCTGAGGACAAGAGAAACCCTATCCCTGAAAACAGAACTCCAAAAATCTAGCTGATGTCACACAGCCCTCAGGAAGCAGTGGTTCATCAGAATCAAAGTTATCTGCTGTGAATCCTTTTTGGGATTAACAAATGTATCCCTGGAGTTGAGGATAAGGAAGCATTAAATTTTTAGCTGTTAACTACCAAATGCTAAATGTTAACTAGTTAATTGTCAATGTAATGGAATATCTATAGCCAGTTATTGAACTTTTGTTTGTTACTTTTTTAGGGTGAAATAATATAGAATAAATTTAAGAACCTTTGAGAACTAAGAAAATTATATGGTATGACTTTTGATATGTTGTCATAACAGCCGTAATTGTTGTTTGAATGTGATTCCACTTCAATAAAGGATATCTGTTTAGTAGCTCCATGAAAAACATTATAGAAGAATCTATGCACTCTTTGGACGATTAAATCTAAGCTGTTACCCTTTCTCATTGATTTAATGGTTAGAGAAAATAGCACTAGTAAAATGGTACATTTCACAGATAACCATGATATTATAATCTAAGCCGGCAAAACAAGTCTGTGTCTGTCTTGATAAAGGTTCCCATCACATAATGTTAACTGACGAATGATGCCTGGTCCACTGGGTTCCTCCAGAAACTCATTGCTGCTCAGGATTCTACATCTGCAGTCTGTTCTGGCAGACTACTTTTTCAAGCATTGAAGCAGTTAACAAATTTATAGTCAAACACATATTTTAGCAATATAAGTATTGACTCTCTTGAAAAGTCAACAAGTTTCAGATATTCATGCTTCTGAGTATTAATCTTGAAAGCTTTTGTTGTAGTCAAAATTAAAAAGAAAAAAGGTACTACTCCAGGAACTATCTTGTAAGGAGGACCAATCTGTCAAATGATATCAAAACTTCCAAATTAGCATGGGAAGTAAAATTCTACTCAGTGACATTCAGTATTCAGTAAGGAAAGGAACACTCATGGTAATTATCTAGTGAAATGATAGCCATTTTCAAATGATACTATAAAATTAAACAACTTCCCTTTCTTCTCACTAATGGTTAAAAAGTTTGACTAATGATTGAATGGTCTGAGGAGACTTGGCAAGTTGTCTGTGGAAAGTATACTGACTAGTTGCATGATGGCCTGATTCAGTAATTCAAATGACCAGGAACACAAACTGCTGTCTCAAGAAGGCATCCAAAATTATAAAGGAACCCTCTCACCCTTGTCACAACCTCTTCTTGTTGATATCTTAAGGCAAGTAAGACAGAACTCTGAAGTCCAGCACCTCTGAAGTCCAGCAACTCTGAAGTCCAGTTTAAGAACACTTTTTTACCCCCCAACATCTATCAAGTTCTTGATCCCTCCCCCCCTTACTAACCAAACCATGAACTACTCCAACACCTCAATAAGGCGTGCCTATTTGACTGAAATACAACTTTTTCTTACACTACATAATTGTGAATATTTATTATCTTTTATCTTTATTATCTTTCTGTACAGTAATTTAATGTCAAGTCAAGTTTATTGTCATCTGATTGTACAAGTACAACCTGATGAAACAGCGTTCTCCAGTCCTTGGTGTAAAACATGCAGACACATAACCAGACATCACACACATACAGGTAAACAATACATATGCAGGACAAGTATTTTATTTATATAAATAAATAGTGTTTTGTGCACATGAGAGACTCAGATGGTCGTTTAGCATTCTCACTCCCTTTGGGAAGAAGTTGTTCCTCAGCCTGGTGGTGCTGGCTCTGATACTCCCATATCTTTCCCACAACAGGAGCAGCAGAAAGATGCAGGGTGGAAGGGGTTCTCAATGATTTTGTGTGCCCTCTTCAGACAATGATCCTAGAAGATCATGTCGGGGGTGGGGGGGGGGGGTGGGTGGTGGTGGTGGGAGGGAATCTCCAGTGATCTTCTTTGCCACTTTTATGGTCTGTCCTGCTAACCCTGGCAGGAGTTACGGTCCTGTAGATTGACCTCTGATCCATTTCTCTGCAGCAATCGTACCACACTGTGATCTCAATGCCATTCTCAATGTAATTGCTGATGCTCTCAATAGAGCTCCTATAGAAGTTTGACATAATGGTGGCTGGCAGCCTTGCCCACTTCAGTCTTCTCGGGAAGTGCAGTCACTGTTGTAACTTCCTGACAAGTGAGGAGATGTTGATTGTCCACAATAGGTCACTAGTTAAGTGAACGCCAAGGAACTTGCTACGTATTAAACACCAAGGTGAAGTCAATGAACAGCAGCCTGGCGTATGAAGCATCATTCTCCAGGTGAACCAGGATGGAGTAAAGTAATAAGGCTATAGCATTGCCTGTGCAATGTTTTCTTCTCTAGGTGAATTGAAAATGGGTCTAGCATTTCTGGCAGGTGTGCTTTGGTGCATTCCATCACAAGATACTCGAATCATTTCATAATGATGGAAGTCAGTGACACAGGGTGGTAGTCATTGATGTCTGTTATTGTGGCCGTCTTGGGTAATAGGAAGATAATGGCTGCTTTGAACCTGCAGGAACAATGGACTGCTGCAGTGAGGTATTGAAGATGTCAGTGAAGACTTCCATCAATTGGTCTGTGCAGTGCTTCAGTATCCAACCAGGTATGTTGTCTGGTCCCACCACCTTGTGTGGGTTCACCTTGGATAGGAATCACCACACCTTGGCTGCAGCTATGGATGGGGCCCATTCATCAGGGGAACACAGAGCATGGAGATTACTTTGGCGTCATCCTGTTCTTCTCATCAAACTGTGAAAGAAGGTGTTCAGTCTGTCCAGAAGGGAGGTGTCATTATCCTTAATTTGCAAGGTTGACTTGTGATCCACTATAGTCCTGATCCCTTGCCACAGGCACCTCATGTCGCCAGTGTCACACAGCTATCTGAATATCTTCTGTGCACACCCCCTTTTTGCCTTCTGGATTACATGGGAGATTTCAGCCCTGGATGATCTTAGAGCCACCCTACCAGTTCTGAAGGCAGCATCACAAGTTCTGAAAAGGGCCTGGATGTCTGCATCCAACCATGGTTTCTGGTTAGCCCTGGTTATGAAGCATTTGATCTCAAAGCCATTCTCAAGGCACTTGCTGATGTTGCCAGTCAATGAGCTTGTGTACTCCTCGATGTTTACATGACCATTGTAGGTGGCCAACACTGCTGTGGCACCCTCTGGCCATGTCCTGATCTCCATGTGAACTGACCTAGTTTGCTTTGCCATCAGTCTGTACGTCAGGGTTAGCAGGATGGATACATAACCAAGATGGGGGTGAGGTGTAGCCTTGTATGCACCAGGGACAGTAATGAACACCCAGTCCAGGGTGTTGTCTACTCTGGTGGCAAAGTTCACATGCTGTTGAAACTGTGGTAAGACCATTTTCAGGTTGGTGTGATTGAAGTCACCAGCAGGGTGGGAAATCTAGACTTTGCAGATGGCACCATAAAGCTCCTTCATAGCTTCACCCTCATTAGCCAAAAGTGGATCATACACTGCAGCAATCAGCATTGCTGAAAATTCTCTAGGTTGGTTGAAGTGTCTGTGTAATGTATTGGAATTGTTACAAAGTACCTGTTTGGCTGCATCAAGTAAGAATTTTAGGCATATGAAAACTGTATATATATAAAAGACAATAAAGTCATTATCATTAATAATAAGGAATATTATAGCATTCATTTCCATTTTTATGTTCACTTTTGAATAAATCTGAGAGAAGTGATTAGATTGTATGACATTTGTATTTTTGAAGTCTGAATATTAAAAGAAAATGGAAAGATTGAGAAAGTCAATTTTGAAGAAACAGAAAAGAATAAACTGGGATAAAGAAGTATTTGATCACTCAGCATGGATTTCAAAACAGAAAATTGAAAGAAAGTGAAAGTGCAAGTAAAGTTTTGTGAAATGAATTCAGAAAAAAGGCAAGAAACATCTGGAGGGTCAGTAGTATTGGTAAGGTAAAGAGGACTGAGTCTGCAAAGTGCAGACAGGGAGAAGGATAACACATAGACTACTAACTTGCAACTGAGATAGATTGGCAATCAGACAATAAGCTTTTCCTTGTAATTGTCCAATCTGACAGAGGTGTTGGAAGAGCTTCCCCAGATTCAGAAGTCGCATTAAAGGCTGCCTCTTTACTACAAGTTCTGGAGCAGGTTGTACTTCAGGAACTCCAGTATTCTGTGAGTTAACTTCCTTTCTATTCTCAGTAATAATATATGGTTTTGTTGAGTGTTCATTTTGGTAATGCTCTCAAATAAAAACACTGCAAGTCTCATACAGTAGTAGTGATGTCTATAGTCAATGGATGGTGCAGAAATGTTTCCTCACTGGAAGACTTCGCCCCTCTCTGCATCCACACAATGTCAATTTCCTGCACCACACTCATTTGTTCTAAAAGCTTATCAAATTGAATTTAGGAATAATTGCAACTTTTATCAATTGTGTAAAACTGGCAACATCAGGGTTAGTTTATACATAATACACATCCCCAGATCAAACCCTCCAAGATGCTACTATTTATTAAACAATAATACACCAGCATGGTTAGCAAATACTATAACAGCACCAGTGACCCAGGCTCAAATCTGGCGCTGCCTGTAGGGAGTTTTTATGTTCTCCCCTTGTCTGCATAGGTTCCTTCTGGGTCCTCTGTTTTCATCCCAAACTTCAAAACATACGGGGGTTGTAGGTCAATTGGGGTACTTGGGTGGCACAGAAGGGCCTGTTACCATACTGTATGTCTAAATTTTTTTTTAAAATTATATATGTAATGTTTGTCTGTATGTGTGTTATGTCAGGATATGTGTTTGCATCTTTTTGTACTGGGGACCAGAGGATGCTATTTCATCGGGTTGTACTTGTACAATTGGATGATAATAAACTTGAACATTTACCGGTATAACATTGTTATTCAAATATCACAATGACCCCCAGCTGAGTCTCACTCCAAATAAATGAGCCTTAGAAAATCTGCTTTTATGTCATTTTCACCCTCATGTTAAAATCCTGAAGAAATGCTAGATTCCAACTACAATCTGCACCATCACTTTCCACACAAGAGGAGACACCAGTGCAATAATGCACAGACATCACACCATCTGGATGACTGGATCTACCGATAAGCTTTTGGAGCACTAACTGCAACAGTCTTTGGGCCACTATGTCAGCAGCTTCCAAGAGTAATGTGCTTTGCTTAATCCTGTTCTTCCCCAGACCAGTAAATGAGGATGTACCTGAAGCAGAGAGCCTTCCAATCATGGAAACTGAGTCACAAATCTGCTGGCACTGTAGCCTGACGCCCTTGCATGACAACAGTTCAATAATAACTAGCATTTGACTGCAATAAAACTCCACATCTAGAAGGTAGCTGAAAACAGCAAAAGGAACTGAACAAGGAAATAAAAGCTGTTACTGCCACACATGCAAGAATAGAGAACTGGCAATATGTAAGATCATATTAGATGGAAATAAAAGTTTAGTTTTAATTCATTACCAATTTGAGGCAATTAACCCAAGCCCAGAGTCATTGGTTCTAGTGAGTAACTTGGATCTTTCTTTTATTACCCAGTTCCCTAAACCTGACACTGAAAAATCCTGTTGCAACAGTACTGAGTCATCTATGGTTCACCAGGGAATAATTGCCCAACTATCACAGATCAGGATAATGCGAACCCCTCAAGCTGAAAGACAGACTGCTTTTTCTCCAGAGCAAAATACTTTACAAACTTGTATTTATTTATTTTAATTAAAAATATTCTAATTTACTTATCTCCCTCGAGCAAGAAGCATTTTTTCTAATACTTTGAAGAAACTTTTAGCTAATCTAAGGATCATTCATTTTAAAAATTAGCTATAAATTCTCTTAAGTAGTCCCAAACATCTCAATTAACACTTTCTGATGAATGTTAAGCTAAGATAAGATCTAACCATGTAAAACAATACATCTCGCTGAAGGATCAAAGATCAATTGTAAAAATGCCTTTGAAAAACAATGCTAAAATTTGACTGTTTCCTTTTTTTGATTTGCCCAATGCTGATCTCAATTTAATCTTTGTTCAGATGTGCAGAAAGATTCTTTATAACTCCTGAAATTATGCTGTGAGGAACTGGTATATGGACACTTAACACATCCATCTGAAATGCTTCTCTCCATCATTTTAATAGAGCTGTTACTCTTCTTAAAGTAAATGGGTAAAATGTCAGTCAAAACAGCACATGGGTGAATTTTAAATTGGGTTGTTAACATTGTACACAAGTCTCCATCAGTGTAACATCAGGGCTGTAAATGAATAGAGGTAAAAAAATATTAGTTGATCCCAGTAAAGATCACAAAGAGTCGTTATAATTCATCACAGATCCGTTATACCAGAGAAGATAAAAAATCATCCATTATTCCTGTCCTCATCCAGATATTCAAAAAAATACATTATTTGTCAAATATTCTGAGCACATATAAGCCTTGCTAAAATATCCCTCCTGATCCAATAGTCTCCTAAACCTTGTTGCCAAACTTCATAAATTGTGAATAACTATGTGTGTCAGGTTGTCTGGGACTCAATCTGTTCATTATCAGAGGAGAAAAAAATCAAAGGGAAAAGTAATCAATGTTGTCCTAAGCTTCTCAATTATCTATAGCCTGCAAGTTTTCTGGTGAAATACAAGTGCATGGCACTGATGATCAATTTAGGTTCTTAATTTGTAAATCTGTCTTGAATACTCCCAGAGTCATGGGATTACAGTTTGGAAACAGGTAAATTCTGCTAATGCAGCTTTCTGAATATTAAATTCCAGATGTTTTTCATTGATAGGAGGAATTTCAGTTGTTCGCTCCCTAACAATAACACAATACCACATGCTATCTGATGTCCAGCCATTGAGGTTTCTCCCCTTTGATGTCATTCTTGACTCAGCAGTAACTTATTTACCATTGACTGACTCAAGATCCTCTCCATAGATTAGAATATGTAATCCAGACTGATATTTCAGTCCTGAACCAAGAGAATGCTGCACTGACAGAGATGCTGACTTCTAACTGAGACATTAAAAATAATTCGAACCAATCACAAGTCAGGCAGCTCCCGTGAAAAGAAACAATGTTTCAGGTCATTAAAGGGCCACAGACCCAAAACACCATGGACTGTTTCATAGAGGGACAGTTCATAGAGTTATAGCATGGAAACAGGCCCATAGGCCCATCATGTCCATGCCAAACAACATGCCCTCCTGTTTTAATCCCAGTTGCCCACATTAGGCACATTGTCCATTTAGTTATCTAAGTGTTTCTTCAGGAAATTAACATAAATGCCTCTTTGTCTGGCAGTCTGGAGTTTGACAGAAGACCTTATTGAGGTCTATACAATCACAAGGGGCATAGACAAGGCATTTCCTAGAGTAAGGGAATCTAACAATGTGAGAAGGATGTTGGGCATGTGGAAAACTCCTAAGAAAGACAGGCCTAGTTTTTCCTGTCTCTTATAATACTCAACTTCTCTAATCCTGACAATAACTTCATAAACCTCTTCAGTACTCTTTATGATATCCTTCCTCTAGCTATTCAACCAAAACTGCACATAATATTCCAAATGCGGCTTCAACAACATCTTGCATAACTTCAACATGACGACCAAACATTTGTATTCAGTGCCCCAACTGATGAAGCCAAGTGTCTCAAACTCATTTCATTACTCTGTCCACCTGCGCTGCGACACTTAACAACTTAGGTGCCTGCAACTCTCGGTCCCTCTGCTCCATAACACTCTTTATGGCACTGCCTTTAACAGACTAAATCATTCCTGATTTTATTTTCTTAAATGCACCACCTTGGAGAGTTCATTTCAATATTATGTTGAAACGATCACAGCACTCTTTAGAGAGGATGTTGTCAGAGAACTATCGTGTGAGGCAGTGTAGATGGAAATCAGGAACCAAAAATGAGTAGCCACCTTGATGGGTATATACAAGAGGGCACCAACGGTCACTGGGAGCTTGAGGATTAGGTAAACCCCAGGGGGAAAAACACCAAAGAAAATAGTTTTGCTGTCCATAGATGCTGCCTGACCTGTCAAATTTTTACAGCACTTTCTGGCTTTATTTCAGATTTTCAGCCAGTTTTCATTCATTGCAAAAGAAATGTATGTATCAACTGGAAGTAGAGCAGAGTTGATCCAGTATATATCCCTCAACTGATATTGTTAAATAAAACCTCAATGTAATGCAGCGGGGCAGCCGGCCAAAGGTTCATAAGGATATAGGTCAAACACAGGTAGATGACACTACCTCAGGTGGACAGCTTGGTCAATGTAGACAAGTTGGGCCAAAGGACCTGTTTCCATGCTCTAAACTCTATGACTCTGGTCATTATTTTACACTATTTAGCTGTGTGAAAACCAGTTGCTGTTTATCCTGTGTTACGGAGTCCAGAGGACCCCAAAAACCACCAGCAATAGATATGCACCACAATACAAAAGGGTACTTAAACAAAAGTAGTTTTTAATTATATTTGAACAAGAAAACACAATTAAACATTAACTTATTACTATCAACTTACTTAACCTACTTAATCCCCCCTCTAATACTTAGAGCAGGTGTGTGTAATGTGTGTTTAAGATTAGAAAAGTTCTTTGGATCACAATCCAAACTCACTGGTTGCAGGTAATTCTTGTACTGAGCAGAGAAGTTTGCATTAACAAAGTTCACCAGTCTTTGGTGCTTAAACAGGCAAATGGTTATCACTCAGGGTTCTTGCTGATTTTCAGAGAGAGATTTCTCTTCAAGGACATCTGCAACTGATTCCTTCTCAATCAGTCTTGCTGACAAAACTTGCTCCCTTCAGGGTTCTCCAGATGATCCTCCTCCTTTCAGGTCATCTTTCAGACAGCCAGTCTTCTCCTTTGACCAGACATTCTTCCAAAAGTTTGTCAGCTTTGACCTTCTGGAACTAATTTCTGTCTCCTTTCTCTCTGTTTCACATCCTCCCTCTCTGAGAGCAAAATTGTTCTGTCTGCCTGCAAAAATCACATGCTCTTCCAGGCAAGCAATATATGTTGATAATTTGTTGCTCTTTAGCAAAGGTTCTGCAAAAATTCTGTATTGTGGCGGCTCACCACTAGGCAGGTGAACTGGCCCCGCTCGTAAGCCACGCAGCAGGGCAGCCGGCCAAAATGGTGCCATCAGGGGTTTCCCATCCTCCCAGCATGTGGCTCAGAAGCCCACGCTGGGGGATCATGTGATGCCCGGGTAACATCAGCGCCCTCCAGCATGGTTCTCAGCCAGGTCCGGGCTGGGAGTATAAGTGCAGCCCAGCAGCCTGCAATAAACTAGTCTGCTCACTGAGCTCAACCCGTCTGGCTGTGTGTGTTATTCCAGGAGCAGAGTAGCTGCCGCTACAGTATTTTAAAATGTGTGTGTGCAAGTTGCTCTAGCAATTCCTCCCAAGCCACCTCAAAATACTCTGTCACACCTGTAATCTTTGGCTTGGCTTCGCAGACGAAGATTTATGGAGGGGGTAAATGTCCACATCAGATGCAGGCTCGTTTGTGGCTGACAAGTCCGATGCGGGACAGGCAGACACGGTTGCAGCGGTTGCAGGGGAAAATTGGTTGGTTGGGGTTGGGTGTTGGGTTTTTCCTCCTTTGTCTTTTGTCAGTGAGGTGGGCTCTGCGGTCTTCTTCAAAAGAGGTTGCTGCCCGCCGAACTTTGAGGCGCCAAGATGCACGGTTTGAGGCGATATCAGCCCACTGGCGGTGCTCAATGTGGCAGGCACCAAGAGATTTCTTTAGGCTGTCCTTGTACCTCTTCTTTGGTGCACCTCTGTCACGGTGGCCAGTGGAGAGCTCGCCATATAACACGATCTTGGGAAGGCGATGGTCCTCCATTCTGGAGACGTGACCTACCCAGCGCAGTTTGATCTTCAGTAGCGTGGATTCGATGCTGTCGGCCGCTGCCATCTCGAGTACTTCGATGTTAGGGATGAAGTCGCTCCAATGAATGTTGAGGATGGAGCAGAGACAACGCTGGTGGAAGCGTTCTAGGAGCCGTAGGTGATGCCGGTAGAGGACCCATGATTCGGAGCCGAACAGGAGTGAGGGTATGACAACGGCTCTGTATACGCTTATCTTTGTGAGGTTTTTCAGTTGGTTGTTTTTCCAGACTCTTTTGTGTAGTCTTCCAAAGGCGCTATTTGCCTTGGCGAGTTTGTTGTCTATCTCGTTGTCGATCCTTGCATCCGTTGAAATGGTGCAGCCGAGATAGGTAAACTGGTTGACCGTTTTGAGTTTTGTGTGCCCAATGGAGATGTGGGGGGGCTGGTAGTCATGGTGGGGAGCTGGCTGATGGAGGACCTCAGTTTTCTTCAGGCTGACTTCCAGGCCAAACATTTTGGCAGTTTCCGCAAAACAGGACGTCAAGCGCTGAAGAGCTGGCTCTGAATGGGCAACTAAAGCGGCATCGTGTGCAAAGAGTAGTTCACGGACAAGTTTCTCTTGTGTCTTGGTGTGAGCTTGCAGGCGCCTCAGATTGAAGAGACTGCCATCCTTGCGGTACCGGATGTAAACAGCGTCTTCATTGTTGAAGTCTTTCATGGCTTGGTTCAGCATCATGCTGAAGAAGATTGAAAAGAGGGTTGGTGCGAGAACGCAGCCTTGCTTCACGCCATTGTTAATGGAGAAGGGTTCAGAAAGCTCATTGCTGTATCTGACCCGACCTTGTTGGTTTTCGTGCAGTTGGATAACCATGTTGAGGAACTTTGGGGGTCATCCGATGCGCTCTAGTATTTGCCAAAGCCCTTTCCTGCTCAACAACTGTGATTATCTTTCACAAAATTGTTCATTGGTCATTGATGTGTGTACAATATTGCTGGAAGTTGGCCTTTCCTGCCATATCATGCAGCAGGCTCTAGAATCTAGGGGTGTCAGTCAACTCAGGTCAACTTCAGTCAACAGAAGGCCACACAGGTCACATAGCCAATTCCAGACTACCAAAGCTCCATTCATCAGGCTCTGAAATGGTAAAAGAACACCAGATGCAGAGAAGAAACAGTTCACAGATGTTCAAATCCATTCATCAGGAGCACTCTGGAACCCAGCTGAAGCAAAAGAAGGGGCACGCATACCTGTAAGACTACTTACCTGCTATCCCCATCAGATCCCACTTACCTCACCTGTGGCATTGCCCATGGGTTTCCAATCAATCTCATTAGCCATTTCAGAACTCGTTGAACTGGAGTAGAACATGTCACCTTCAATAAGAAGAACATACCACATCACATCCATTTGCGGCCCAGGAAAACAATGACAAATTGGGATGTTCGTTAGCTGCCCTTGGTGAGTTGTAACTGCACCATTTGTGAAATAACAAACTGATTTAGACTGATATTTTGTCTGTCGTCAATCAAGTTCAGAAGGAACATTTTCGACTGGATCATTCCTGATTAACCATCCAGCAGAAAGATGACAAGAACTTCTTTTGACCATGAAATGGACGGACGAAATCAGTCTCTCCATGACACTAACATACAGTGTTGCCGAAACATGAATGCTCTGAGTTAACAGTTAACCACATCAATTATAGTGAAGTTGCTTGGAGTCGACAAACCTGATCACTTCAACACAAAATTTTTACATTGATTCTTCACTGTGTCTCTCTGGGCATAGTAACAGAATTAGAATCAGAATTCATTGTATCGCAGCAGCATTACATTGCAATAATTTATATAAACCATCTTACAAAATAAATTTTAAAAAATACTGCAAGGAAAAGTCAAAGAAAGGCAATGTCTTTGATTCATTGATCATTCAGGAATCTGATAGCAGCAGGGAAGAAGATGTCCTGTGTCACTGAGTTTGTGTCCTCAGGCTTCCCAATGATGTGCCTGGGCCTGGGTGGTGGGAGCTCTTGAATTTAGAGGCTGCTCTATTAAGACACTGTCTCTTGTAGATGTCCTCGATGGAGTGAAAACTGGTGCCCATGATGACGTAGACTGAGTTAACAGCCCTCTGGAGTTTTTTTTTTCTTTTCCTGAGCATTGACACCTTTGTACCAGACAGTGATGCAACCAGTTAACACCTGTAGAAGTTTTTTAATGTCTTTGGTGACGTACCAAATCTCCTCAAACTCATCACAAAGTATAGCCATTAGCGAGCCTTCTTCATGATTGCATGGACATGGACATTCTAGGACAGATCTTTGAGATGTTGACACCCAGAAATTTGAAGTTCTTCACCCTCACCATTGTTGTGTCCTCAGTGAGGATGGGTTCATGTTCTTCTGACTTCCTCATAAAGTCCACGATCATCTCCTGGGTTTTGCTAATGTTGAGCACAAAGTTGTTGTCGTTACACCATTCAACGAGCTGATCTATCTCCCTCCTGTACACTTTCTCATTGCCATTTGTGATTCTGCTGACAACTGTGGTATCATCAGAAAAAATTGTAGATAGTATTGGAATTGTGCCTGGTCACAAAGTCATGGGTGTTCAGTGAGTTGAGCAATGGCTAAGCATGTTGATAATCAGTGAGAAGGAGATGTTGTTTCCAATTCATATTGACTGTGGTCTTCTGGTGAGGAAGCCAGGGATCCAGTTGCAGAGGCCCAGATTTTGAAGCTTGTAGACCAGCACTGAGGGAATAATGGTACTGACAGCTGACCTGTAGTCATGAAGACCAGCCCTATGTATGAGTTGCTGTTTTCGAGGTGACCCAGAGCTGAGTGACGAGCCATTGATTTTGTGTCTGCTGTGGAGGGATTTTGATGATAGGCAAATTGCAGTGGATGTAGTCCTTTGCCTAGGTACCTGTACATTTTGACCATGACCAACCTCTCAGGCCATTTCATCACAGGAGATGTTAGCGCAATTGGGCGATAGTTGATGAGGCGGTTCACTCTGCTCTTCTTGAGAACCAGGAATATTTATGCCCTTTTGAAGCAGGTGGGAACCATCTACTGCAACAGTGAGTGATTTAAAATGTCCATGAATACTCCTGCTAGTTGGCAGAGATTTTCAGTACCCTGCCAGGTACGCCATCAAAGCCTGATGCCTTGTGAGGGTTCACCCCCTTGAGCGATGTTCTGACATCAACCTTAGAGACAGATATCACAGGGTCCTCAGCCTTTTCAGGGATTCTCATAGACACTATTCGGTTTCCTTTCTCAGAGCAGGCATAGAAGATATTCAGCTCATCACATGATGAAGCATCACAACCATCTATGGTGTTTGCCTTCACTTTGTAGAATGTAATGGACTGCATTGCCTGCAAAAGCTGGCATGTATCTGCTTGTCTCTAGCTTCCTCTGGAATTGCCTCCTTGTTGCAGAGATAGCCTTCCACAGGCTATACCTGGTCTTCTTGTAGAGATCTGGATTCTTTCCCTTAAACACCTTTAATTTCACCCTCAGCAGGTTCAAATCCTCTGATTCGTCCAAGGCTTCTGTTTGGGAAACTCCCAGTATGAGCGCATGGGCACACACTCATCCACGCAGGATTTGAGGAAGTAGATGACACCTGTTGCATATTCATTCAAGTCTGAGGATGAATCCTTGAATATGGTCCAGTCCTCCAATTCAAACCAATCCTGCTGGTGCTCCTCTGCTTCCCTCGACCATACTTTCATCATCTTTACCAAACAGTCTCACAGTAGAACTATGGCCATGTGATGGTCATGGTATAGCTCACTAGATACTTTTCATGGTGGTGTAGCAGAGGTCAAATGTGTTAGCTCCTCTGGTCTCGCAGGTGATGTGTTGGTGGTAGTTTGATAGAGATTTCTTCAGGTTAGCCTGATTGAATTCCCCTGCAATGATTTTGTGTCTCATGGCTGCTCATCACAATGCTCCATTCCTCCACTGATAGCCTGATGTTAGTCTGTGGCAGAATGTACACTGCAAACAGGTGATGAACACCTTTAGCAAGTAGAATTGTGACACTTAATTGCCAGATATTCCAGGTCGGGAGAGCATTCACAGGGAAACTAATATCTTGATACTGGTTTCGAGAAAACTTCATAACAAACATACTTCAGGATAAATACTGCCTGTGTGGGCATGTGTGTGTTAAAGAGAGCTCAGAAATGACGACTCCATTTTAGGTATTGAATCAATGTTATTGAACCTCCAGGGGATACAAGAAAGTAACAAATTTAGCTAGTCAAAAATAATCAAGCGCATCAATATTCTCCAGATTTTCAGGGACTATTAGAGTAAAAATTATTAACAATGCAAGCCCCTTATAGAAGATTCACATACAATAGTGAAGACGTCAGTGTCAGCCTTTATTATCTGCTCTTTATTAACTTCAATATTAATTTTGCCTTGGTGCGGATAATTTTGATTCTAAATACAATTGGTATTTTAATGGAGAATTCAACAAATTTGATTTTCATGCATGTCAGAAATAAAACTTCTCACACATGAGTCTCTTTAAAACTGATGACACGACAAGCTTTATTTACAAGTCTGCAGAGTTGGACTCAACTGGCTTCTCACCAGTTAAGCCCCGATACATACAGTGCATTGATTTTTATACCCTTATTGTTTGCCCTTCCCCTTCTTATTAATACTGTTTTAATTGGTTAGTATTGCAAAAGCATTCTAAGTACAACTGCATTTTTAATTATCACGTTCGTTACGTACGCTGCGAACTCTACATACACTAAATTCTGTTTCTCACCCTTCTTATCAATCTTTTGTCTCCTGCATGTCTCTCACTATGACCATGGAAAGATAGGTTTAAAAAAACATATCCAGCTGAACCTTTTGTCCTTGGCTGCTAGTAAGCTCCCTGTCCGTTCTGGCTTCCCTTTTTATGATTAATCATCACATTTTAACTTAAGTCATTTTAACCTAAATTCTCTATATATAACAATCCACCCCTTTCTCTCTTTAAAATGTGTGTATTATATATATATGAATGGGGATTTTAACTCGGGGAAGAGAAACGTTTCATGATAAATTAATCTCGTGCTGAAGTAAAATTCTAACGGGGTCTCCCAGTTCCCCTGGTTGCATAGCCTGTTGGACCATGGAAATCACCAGGCTGCATAGACAGGGAATAATACAGGGCAAAACAAGTAGGAGGAATAAAATACCTCTGATGACCCACAATAAGGTACGCCACCAGGTTCCTCCAAACCATTTGTCCATCCAATTTAATTTTGCAAAAGGATGCCAGGTTTGAACCGGTACATGGGACAAAGTACGAATATTATCAGCGATTTTTCGAATGGCTTGGCCATTATCATCAATCTGTAAGCAGCAGTTAGTCAAATTAAGCTTTCCACATACACCTCCTTCCGTGGCTAGGAGATAGTCTAGGGCCAGACGGTTCTGATATATAGCAGAGCGCATTTGACCTTGCTGGGATGCAAGTAATTGCAGGGCTAGAGCTGTTTAATTTGTAACAATTTCAAGGACTGCTTGTAAGCGAATAATGCGATTTAACATATAAATAGGAGTACGATAACCCCAGGATCCATCTTGAGCCCATGTAGCGGGACCATAATATTGAATTATGCGTTCTGGAGGCCAAACATCTCCCCATTGTCCCAAATGTACCGTGCTAGAGCGGGGCTGACGGTGTAATGTATCAAAAACCTTCACTCCTAATTTATGACCGTGATCGTGGGGTAGGAGGAAAAATTCTGGGTGGATTATTCCTCGGAAACAAGTTCCACTCCACTGTAAGGGGAGACGAGTATAAGCTTTATTACCACATACCCAGAATAATCCATTTGGGGATACTCCATACCCCCTTTCCCAAACTCTTTTAAGGACGGGGTTTGATTGGTATGGTCCTGTGATGGTGGAACTGGTACAATTCCAAAACTGAATACTGCTATTAGACAGGGGTAGGCAATTAGTTTTAAAAACAGTGGATAAGAACCAAGTCAGGGGATTAGGAAACCAAGTGAAAATACCAGGCGAAATGCGAATCCATACAGCCTTGCAGGGACTTTTTCCTACTGGGTATTTGCCGGTTCGTGAGAGACAATAAAAACCAGAGGGGACGTTAGAGAGAGACCAAGTTTCTCTTGATCTCATTCGGTTAGTTGTCCAAATTCGGGAAATCATGGTCAATGAATTGAGGGACTCCCCCCACCAAGGCCATTGCTCTGACATCCGTGGACCCCCGCAGACCCAACAATTGGTTACATTAAAGGTTCCTGCAATTTTAGTTGCAAGATCAACAAAAAGGTTATCTCCCCCAACTGCATGACCGAAACTTTCATGGTTATTTGGATGGACTCGAACTAAGTCCGGCTGTCTTAAAGGGGCAGGCACTTTCGAGTGTGGAGTGGAACTTTTCATTGGAACAGTACGCTGGTGTATGCAAAACCAGAGTCCATCAGGGCATGGTGGGCCTGAGTCACCCTTCCAACCGTTAAGAGGGAAAGGAGTGGTATTAGGAATCTGTATATAATGACCCATATTATTTCCTTCTTTTTCCACACAAGGGGTATATGGATGTTGGGTGGTATTTTCTGCCCAGCATTTCTCAGGAACTGAGGTATGGGAAATAAAATTACCCTCCTTTCTTCCCCAAATGTGGTCCTGAAACAGGACCACTGTGTCTCTGCATTTCTTACATTTCACACCTGATAAAGACCTAGGCAAACTAAGAAAAATCAAAGAACATAACAATAACATTGTGAATCAAGTCTTTCTGCGAAATCGCAAGGTAAGAGGTTTTTCTCCAGGAACACAAGTCCAATCTGAGTTCGTATCAGGGTCCTGAGGCGCCTCTACAGGTCCCTTAAATCTGGATGCGTGCGTCCACCCCTTCTCTCTTGTTCGTGCTGCAGCCTCTGTAGTTAAGAGAACTTGGTATGGACCTTCCCACTGGGGCTGGAGTTTTTCAGTTTTCCAGGTCTTGATGAGAATCCAGTCTCCTGGTTCTACTTTGTGTAAAGAAAAGTCTAGAGGCAATAGTCCTCTCTTTCGTAAATCTGTAAGAGAGCGTGACAGTGCCTGTAAATAGTTCCTAACAAATATATCCCCTTCCCCCAAGGTGGGACACCCCTCAACTGTACTCCAGAAAGGAAGCCCAAACATCATTTCATAAGGGGACAACCCTAAATCTTTTCGTGGGGCAGTACGAATTCTTAATAAAGCCAGGGGCAGACACTTTATCCAAGGCATTTTAGTTTCCACCATTAATTTTGTCAATTGCATTTTTAGGGTTCCATTCATACGTTCAACCCTCCCTGAGCTTTGTGGATGCCAAGGGGTATGCAATTTCCAAGAGACCTGTAATGCATTACAAATCAATTGCTGGATTCTTGAAGAAAAATGTGGACCCCTGTCTGAGTCTATAGAATCCATTATACCATATCTGGGGATTATCTGCTCTTGGAGGAGGCGAGCTACTGTAGAGGCTGTAGCATTTACTGTTGGGAAGGCTTCCACCCATCGGGTAAAGTGATCTATTACCACCAACAGATACTTCCATCTTTGGACTTGAGGTAACTCTGTGAAGTCGATCTGGATACGTTGAAAAGGGCGTATGGCTAATGGTTGACCTCCCATGGTCCCTGTCCTCATTACCTTCTTATTAATTTTTGTGCATAGGTGACAATTCTGCACCTCCTGTTGGGCCAAGGTGTAGATTCCCTTACACACATATTCTCGAAGCACTGTGTCACATAAGGCTTGGGTGCCCCAGTGGCTCTGATGATGCAGGTGTTTTAAAATATTGCGAGTTATTTCTTTATTTAGAACCATTCTTCCATCTGGTGTCTTCCATGTTCCATCAGGCAGCTGGCTTGCGCCCAGCTGAGCCATATCCTTTTCTTCCTTAGCAGTGAAAATGGGAGCTTTCTTTATGCCTTGTCTTATTGGGATTAAGGTCAGCAAACGGACTTCTTGTTGCATGGCTGCCCTTTTAGCTTCTTCATCAGCCAGTCTGTTTCCAATTGCTGTCGGGATATCTCCCCTCTGATGGCCTGGTATGTAGACCACTGCTATTTCCTGGGGTAATGTCAAGGCTTCTAAAGTCAGAGTAATCATCTGTTCGTGTGCCAATTCCTTTCCTCTTGATGTAATTAGACCACGCTCCTTCCAGATCTTACCAAAGGTATGCACTACCCCGTATGCGTATTTGGAATCTGTGTAAATCGTTCCAGTTTTCTCTGCCAGTATTCTGAGGGCTCTCTGTAAGGCATATAGTTCACAGGACTGTGTTGACCAGCTTCCGGGTAGTCTCGTGGATTCTACTACTTTCCAAGTATTTCCTTCTATTATAGCATACCCACTTCTTCTCATTCCGTCAACACATCTGGCGGAGCCGTCAATGTAGAATTCATATCCTTCTCCCAGAGGAGTATCGCAAAGGTCTTCTCGGGTCTTGGTCTGAAGATCCGTCAACTCGACACAGTCGTGCTCCACCTCTCTCTCTGTTTCACTGCCATATAAAAACTGAGCTGGGTTGCAGCTATTAATCTTTGCAAACTGTAGATCTTCTCCGACCATTAAAATGGTTTCATACTTTAATATGCGAGAATCAGTCAGCCATCGATGGGTAGTTTGTGTTAATAAAACACTCACAGAATGGGAGGTGTACACAGTCATCTTTCCTCCAAAAGTAAGTTTAGAGGAAGGTTTTGTTTTCTTTCCCCTCTGGATTCAGCATTCATCTGTCGGATAGTCTGTACCATAACCTTTGTCGCCCTCTTTTGATCTTCTTCTTCTCTCTGCACATATACTTTTTGCGCCTTTTTTAACAGGTCGCTTAGGGGTTTTTCGCTCCAGTCCTCCTCCTTTTCTAGTTTCTTTCTAATGTCCTGCCATGATTTGGAAACAAATTCAATTCGAATAAGCTGTTCACCCATTGGTGTACTAGGGTCCACGCCCGCATACTGTTGGACATTCTTTCTCACCCTCTCCAAAAAATCAGTAGGGGACTCGTCTTTCTCCTGGTGGTTCCCAAATGCCTTGGTGAAATTGTGACCCTTTGGCACAGCCTCCCGTATCCCTTTAATTGTCCACTCTCTATATTGTCTCATACTTTCCAATCCCTCGGGTGTTCGTTTGTCCCACCTGGGTTCATTTAAGGGATATTTTTGTTCATGGGGTCTGGGGTCCCCAGGATGTTCATATTCCCACATGAGGAGGGCAGCCCGTCGAATCATCTGCCTCTCCTGAGGTGAGAATAATGTTCCCATTATTGCCTGCATCTCTTCCCACGTATATGTGTTTGGTCCCAGGAATTGGTCGAGCTGTTCAGCCAGTCCTATAGGATCTTCCAATAACTTTTTCATTTCTTTCTTAAATCCCCGCACCTCTGTACTAGTTATGGGAACATTCACATATCCCGTTCCCCCTCCCGGTCCTCCCATAGGAACTTCCCTCAGGGGATTTAGGCTTATTGAAAACTTTGATGGTCCTGGACCAGTCTGGGATCTTGTCCAGGGTCGGTTTACCGGTGGAAGTTTAGGGTCCGACTCCCTTAATTCATCCTTTTTTTTCCCGGCCCCTTTCGGGGCAATCAGATTCATCACCTTTCCCCTCCGGTAATGAACTTTCCTCGGGCGCAGTAGGCACCGGGGGAATATAAGGAGGGGGAAGGTTGTCCAGAGGTTCCCACTTCTTTTCTCCCGCTACCCTCAATTTAAAACATTTTGTTAAGGATCCTGGCCAGGGAACCCAACAAAATGCATATGCTGACTCTTCTTGATTCACCTTTGGTCTCGAATTTACATATATGTTTAATGCTTGTCTAACCCAATCCTCATCAGATCCAAATTTCGGCCACCAGACCGAGGAACCTTTAATAGGTTGTTTCGACCAAAGGAGACAATATTGGACCATCTTTTCCTTGTTTTTGTCTCGATATCTTTTACTATCCCAATTTTCAAACATTCTCCCCAAAGGGCTGTCAAGGGGAACTCCCAGGAATTGTCCTGAATTTTCAGACGAGCCCTTAGATTTTGATCCTCCCATTTTCCCACCTAGATCCGTTTATCGTTGCTGAGGACCCTCTCGTTCTGGACCCTACTCCCTTCTTCTCAGACGCCTCGTCGGAGGTACTGTCCCTCCTTCGGTTACCGCTGAGGTTTCCCTGGGGTCGACCCCTCTCTTCTCGGCACTTCGTCGGAGGTGCTGTCCCTCCTTCGGTTACCGCCGAGGTTTCCCTGGGGTCTATCCTAGAGTCCCACGACAGGGTCCTCACGCCACGACAAAAGCTCTATACCTGATTTATTACGTTAGGTTTTTTTTTATCCAAACAGGTGTATCCCGTTACACCTGTTACCCAATCCCCACACCACAATCGTAAGTCGTCACTTACCGGTGTCTTCTCGGGGATTGAACCGTCACCCTTCTCCTCTCCGTCTTGTCGTGTCACCTTGTCCGGATACCACTCGCTCAAGCCGCCCGAAGCGACGAGCAAGGGACTAGGAGCCGCTGAACTCAGCGGGGTGCACCACCTCCGATGTCCCTCTTCTCGCCTCCCCTCACGGCCGGAGTGTAGATCCCGGACGAATTTGTCAGAAATAAAACTTCTCACACATGAGTCTCTTTAAAACTGATGACACGACAAGCTTTATTTACAAGTCTGCAGAGTTGGACTCAACTGGCTTCTCACCAGTTAAGCCCCGATACATACAGTGCATTGATTTTTATACCCTTATTGTTTGCCCTTCCCCTTCTTATTAATACTGTTTTAATTGGTTAGTATTGCAAAAGCATTCTAAGTACAACTGCATTTTTAATTATCACGTTCGTTACGTACGCTGCGAACTCTACATACACTAAATTCTGTTTCTCACCCTTCTTATCAATCTTTTGTCTCCTGCATGTCTCTCACTATGACCATGGAAAGATAGGTTTAAAAAAACATATCCAGCTGAACCTTTTGTCCTTGGCTGCTAGTAAGCTCCCTGTCCGTTCTGGCTTCCCTTTTTATGATTAATCATCACATTTTAACTTAAGTCATTTTAACCTAAATTCTCTATATATAACAATGCAGCAATTAAAGAACCATTCCTTTCATCACTTCTTTAGAAATTGAACAACTTCTATTTCAATTGGAAGCCACTGTACAACATTTCCATTGCCCAAGTAACTAGGGAGTCATAGCAACTATTTTAAGAACACATTTGCAGTCCTTAAATGAACACCAAGCATTAGTTACTTTGCTTTCTGTGAAACAAAGTGCTGTGCTTGACTACCTAAATTATAACAAACTAATCAATGCCATTTGAACAAATAAATCAGAGTTTCTCCGGCCATTTTTTAAATTTCTGTTTAATTACTTATGGTAGGCTGATTAAGAGGGAGAGGTGAACTCATCCAAGTCATTGCGCGATACTGATCAGTCTTAGCTGCCAAAGGAAATTCACTGATATCCTGGAAGGACTCATTTAGGAAGCCTTTGTCTCTAAATTGTCTGCCAGAAAATCAGAGGAGACCTCGAGAACTAAAACAAAAGGAGTTTCTCCAGAGGGATGCCAACTTGTTTTTCTCCAAAGTTTTCCTTCAGCTGATATTTCATCTAAAATAAACCTTGAAAATATATTCACAATAAATACAATAATAGGGGATTGAACCAACCATATAAAGGAACAAGAACTGGTAAAAGGCAAGAAGATAAAGAATTCCTAAGAATAAAACAAATAAATCACTTATTAGCAAAACAAAAAGCCCTGAAGAACTGAGCTTTAAGAATTCATGGGCTGAAGTGTCTGCACTGACCCATTATAACTTCATGTCAAGCCCCCAAAATTAATTGGTCTACACATCTTTTCAAAATAACTTCAAAATAGGATCAGTGGAACTGCAGAATTAACCTTTGAAAAAGAACAAAAAAAGAGACAAGATGGTAAAGAAACTGACAATTTAGTTAGATTATTAGTTACATATTTCAAGGAAATCAATCTTGGCAAAAGCTGGAGCAAGGAACTTGAAAGATACAGTTCCAAATTATAAAATGTGCAGGAATACGAGGGGAATGTGAACCTTGTAAAACCTGGTTCAACAATTAATTTTCTTCTTCTGTAACTTTCTGCTTTGTGAATAGTTGCATAAAATGTGTTCCTAATGCCCAGGAATACTGGGCCAGAATTATTTGCCAATGGAGAGTCCTGTGCTCACTTCTGATGCAGATAGCCACTTACAGTCTTGTCTTCTGATCCATTTCTACTGATTTGCTGCCAGAACCATTGCAATACAAATGAGGATCTGCATTCCTTAAAACATTGTCATCTCACTGTGTAGATTAATCTTAGTCTTTCCCATAAAACTGCAGCTTCAACCAGCAAGAGAAACTTCAACCAGCAAGGCCCCCAGTCTCAGTCAAAGGACCTAAACATTTTTAAATATTCTAGATTATTAAAAATTGATTAAATTATTTTTAAAATCTTTCTTACTTTGTTCTTGATATTAAAAAAAAGTACTAAGACAACTCATTCTATTATATCCTTAAAGGCTTCTAGTAGACATGTTGAGTTGGTTTTTCAACCTGCAAAACAAAGGTTGCTTTTAATTTTGTTCAGGTGAACTATTATTAGTAACATTGCATTTATTGCCCGTCCCAGTCTTTTTACTAAAGTGACTCTCTCAAACTGATTCTCTTCCATGTGACATGAGGTGTGAAAACCCAGAATATTTCCATCAAAGTATTTTTAAAGGGAACATAGGATTAAAACAATGCTTCTTCTCTTTCTTGGCAGTAAAAGCTCTAGGGAAGGAACTACTGTCAAAATGATCATACAAACTAGATACCACACATACTGCAGCCACTGTACAGCAGGGATATAGTCTCATAGCATGCAAATAGACCATTCCACCCATCAAAGTTGACACCCATCTGTGTTAATCCCATCTTCTATCACTTGGCATTTCGACTTCTCTGGCTCGATGATTCAAGTGCATATCTAAACAGTTCTTACATGTTGTCATTACTCTCTCAGGAAATGTGTTCCAAGTACTTACCACTCTCTAGGGGAAGATGGTGTCCCATAGATCTCCTCACACCCTTAATTTATACCCTTTAGTTTTATTTACCTCTTGTTTGGGGGAAAAAAGTCTTCCAGTCTCCCTGTTCATACCTCAGAACATTTCATATATGTAAATCACATCCCTTCTTAACCTCCTCCACTCCCCTTTTTACCTCATAAATGAAAGTTTCTATCCCAAACAACATTTTGATGATTTTCTACCATATCTTCTCCAATGCTATCATGTTTTTTTCAATAATCAGAATCAGGATTTATTGTCATGAATAAGTCATGAAATCCAGTGTTTTGTGGCAGCATCATGGTGCAAACATTCATATTATAACCACCTTATGACATTCCAATAAAAAAAATAATGTAGTAACCAAAACTGCATGCAGTATTTCAGCTAAGGTCTAGCTAATGATTTATAAAATTGGAGCATAGCCTCCTGCTTTTGCAATTGATGCCCCACTAATGAAGTTCAGCATCCCATATATCCTCTTAACCAGATTCTCTACCTGTGCTGTCCACCTCTGCACAAGCCTCACGGCATCCATAGGAGGTAAAGATAATATAATGGCATTTTGGGCCTGGGCCTTTCTTCAAGGTATGAGTAAAAAGCAGGCAGGCACCTGAATTAACAGGCTGGGGAGAAGGAAAGAAAAGGCAGGGGAGGAGCACAGATCAACAGAAAAAAATGTGTTAATTGGATAGCAGGATGGGAGAGGCAAGGTGAGAACTGAGTGGAGATGGGGAGGGTTTGGCTATGTAACTGCAGAGCTGGGGGGAGAGGTGACAGAAGGGAAAAGGAAAGAGAGAGGGCAAAAGGAAAGGAGTCATCGGGATAGATTGACGGGGGGGGGGGGGGCGGGGGAGGGGTGGGGGCAAAGGGAAACCAGAGAAGTCAATGTTAATGCCATCAACAACAGACACAAAAATTCTAGCAAAAGGCCCAGCAATACTTCATGTTCATCCTACAGCATGCTACAACTCTCTGGATTTATCCAACTTTAAGCTCACTAAACCATCAAGTACCTTCCCTTTTTATGGGGATTTTCTCTAGCATTTCACCTTCCCCTTCACCGACTATATAGTTTAGCTAGTATAGTGTTTTACCATGGTAATAAACACTGCCAAAGGAATTTCAGTACCAGTTAGTCAATGGTTCACCTTGCCCAATAGAGATAAGTCTTTGAAAGATACAAGGAATCCAGTTATCAAGGTGAATATAGCCAATTTAATTTGCTTGGACTTTCATTATTTGTTTTGTTTCTAAATGATCTTTGGGCACAAGACATGTGGGGTTAATTATTGCTTCTGTCAGTGTGTTCTCCAGCAGATAGAAAATGCACATTTTCTTCTAACTTATGAAAATCAATTAACATATGGCTGACATTTAGCTGTTTTAAACAAAAGGAAGTCTAGACTTTATTTGTTGACAACTGGATTTTGAAACAACAATTCAATGTAAAGATTGTATCTTTTTTCAGACATTGTTTGGATACTCATGAATCATGCATACATTTTATGGTATTTTGTTCCATTCCAGCCTATCTTCACAGCCTCTCGAATCAGATCAATCAAGATAAACAAAGAGGTAGAAGTTTTGTTCAACAGTTGTAACAGAGACATGGGAGAAAATATACCAATGAATCAGTTGTAGTCACTTTGATAGATAACTCTGTTCTTTTTCAGATTTAGATTGTTTAGTCTGTAAACAGCCCTGGCAGAATATTTGCATTGGTTTAATCCATTGCATTGTTTCACTACATAAGAAATGGACAATTTTCAATAAGCTACTCCTGTGAAAAGAACATTAACATTAACAGAAGTGCATGTGTTTAATGTTCTCAGGTATTATACAAGCTCATTGGCCTCCCCAACTGCTACTGACAAGGTGCAAATGTGCTGCATCACCAAACTGCTACTTAGTATCTTCACACAGTGCTTCTAAGCCAAGTGTTCCAGGATTCTGATCCAGCAATATTGAAAAAAAACAGTTCCACATTTCCAATTCAGATGCTATATGACTTACAGAAGAATTTGATGTTGATGTTAACATTGAACATTGCAGCACAGTACAGGCTCTTCAGTTCTCAATGTGGTGCCAACCCATATATTCCTTTAAAAAAGTGCTAAACCCTCTCTACCTCATAACCCTCTAGTTTTCTTTCTTCCATGTGCCTGTTTAAGAGTCTCTTAAATGCTCATAATGTTTCAGCCTCCACCATCTTCCCTGGAAAAGCATTCCAGGCACCCACAATTTCTTGGGTAAAAAAATTACCCCTGATGTTTCCCCTAGATATCCACCTGGTGTTTGCTATCCCTGCTCTGGGGGGAAAAAAAAGCACTGGCTGTCCACCCTACCCATGCCTCCCATAAGATTCCTCTCATCTTTCTACACTCAAAAGAGTCAAGTCCCAGCACTGCTAACCTTGCCTCATAAGACTTGCTTTCCAATCTAGGCTACATCCTGGTAAATCTCCTCTGCACTCTCTTCATGGCTTTCACATCCTTCCTATAATGAGGTGGCAGAACTGAACACCAAGTGAGGTCTCACCAGAGATTTGTAGAGTTGCAAAATGACCTCTTGGCTCTTGAACTCAATTAAATGAAGCACATCATTCCATCGGTTTTCTTAACTAACCTATCCACCTGCACAGAGATCAAGGTCCCTCTACTCATTCACACTCTTAAGTAACTGTCCATTAATCCTGTACTCAGCCTTCTGGTTTGTCCTTCCAAAATGCATCACCTCACACTAAACCGGATAAATGCTTTATGTTAATTCAAATGATAGAAAATACTTTACAGATTTATGCTTAGAAAGAAAAGTATACTATACAGAAGATATGTTATAAATTTCTATTTGGGCAGAATGGTAATGTGGGATTAAACTTTCTGAATTTAGGATTGGCCCAGTGATCAAAATGGTTGTACTTTATTTCTGCATAACTCTAAAATCTTTATGATACTGGGATATCATTGAGAAGAAGGAATGTGGTGGCCAATTTTAGTTAGTCCACTACCTTTTGCAAGGCTTTATGGTCGGGGGTATTGTATTCCTTTAGGAATGGTCCCTTGGAAATTTTTGAATGCTTTTGGTCCTTGAAAGGAATTCCCCTATTTGTCTACTGACTGGTCTTTAGATTATTTCCTGCCTTTTGCCTTCTCTAAATGTTATGAAGGAGGATACCTGACCTCCTGGGGCCAAAAAAGTTGCAATGCTGCCAGAGCTACTGTAATGGCAGCGCTGCTGCTGGTGCAGACCCAGGAGAGTGGAGGCACAATGCTGCGAATCATAATGGTGGTGGCCCCATACAGGCTTTGGGAGCCAATGGTATTTGTAAGTAAAATCGTGCCCAAGATGGCAGTGGCTGTGCTCAGCAGCAGCCAAAAAGGGTTTCAGACTCCAGGGGTGGGAGGGGGGCAGCATACCGGAATACCGGTGCAGAGCACCAGAAACGGGGTGAAGCAACCCCCATTAAGAAGAAAGCATACAGGATATGATCCAATAGAACATTGACCAAGGCTGAGAGACCCACACAGACTGCAGGCAATTTGCGGTTGGAGGACCCGCATGGACTGAGGGCTGCTAGAGATTGGCTCGTGGAAACAAGATAATGGAGCCAGGATTTGAGAGGGTTTTGCTTCCTGATGGTATCAGAAACTTGGAATTGGAGCTCAGGCTTCTGATGAATCGAACAGTTGTCTGGGTGGCTGCGGGAGCACTGGAGGCAAATCTCTTTCTCTTTCTCTCTTACAGTAAGGGGAGCCAGGTGATACTAATGGCAACTCTATCTGCCTTACAACAGGCAAAAGGCTATTCGGGTAATATTACATGTTCTGTACCATTTCCTAACAGTAAAGGAATCAAATATTGAATATTTTCAAAATTCTGCATTGAATTGTCTTACTAAAGAGATGACATAAATAATAGCAAATAAAAGGCAACATCTGTGCTCAGTAGGAGTATCCTGCTGCATTGAATGTGTATGAAGCCCAGCCTGGGCAGATCGGAGTGTAAAATCCCAGAGATATTGTGTCATCTACAATGTGTGGGTTATGAGCTCCATTTTCAGATTCAAATTTATTGTCAGAGAACATATATGACATCACACCATGAGATTCTTTTTCCTGCAGGTGACGCCAAATTAGCACTTATTGGTGTGCAAAAAAAATCTGTACTCAAACAAATAAGGAAATGTAAACAAACTGACTGCAATACAGAAAGGAAAAAAATCAATGAAGTGCAAAAGAGTCCTTAAACAAGTCCTTGATTGAGTTTGTTGTTGAGCTTCATTGTAGAGGGAAACCAGCTGTTCTTGAATCTGGTGGTTCCATCTTGTGGCACCTATACCTCTTTCCTGATGCTAGCAGGGAGAATAGAACATGTCCTGGGTGACATGATTGCTACTGCTCTCTGACAACAACATAATCTATAGTCGTTCTTGATAGCGGGGAGCGTTTTGCCTGGGCTGTGTCCACTACCTTTTGCAAGGCTTTACGCTCAGGGGTATTAGTATCCCCATACCAGTCTGTGATGCAGCCAGTCAGTACACTTTCCATTACACATCTGTAGAAATTTGCCAGGGTTTCTGATGTCAATCCAAACCTCTACAAACTCTGCAAAAAAAAATGATAATTTCATCTGGCTTTCTTACCAAAACAAAATATTGCAGCTAATTTTGGGGCGATGGATATTTTTTGGAAAACTTTCAAATAAATTTCAGCAGGAAGACTGGTATTCAAAATCTTTCAACTTTGTTTTCTTTGAAAATCAACAGCAGACAGACTATTCAAAGCTGAAGTCTGTTAATGGTAGCATTACATCACCTCACTGACGCATGGCAGGGAGAAGATGGAACTCCAGTAGATATCTGCATTTGCTTACTTTCTGATTAGATCCCTGCACTTTTCCTAACTGACTGAATAGTTTTGAAGTCTAAGCTGCCTCCCAGTGTAGTAAACCTAAACTACATCAGATTACCTGAGACTGCAACGGAACCAGAAAGAACTGCAGGGCTACTGTGCTCTGGTAATCACAGAAAAGTGGCTCCAGTAACTCCATTGCAGATTCAGCAATCCAGCTAGATTGCCTTTTATCCTTCAAGGTAGACAGTGGTGCTGTCGGCAAGACTCAATGGGGGGAGGGGGGGGGTCAGTGCATTTCTTTTCTTCTTTCTTTGGCTTGGCTTCGCGGGCGAAGATTTATGGAGGGGTAATGTCCACGTCAGCTGCAGGCTCATTGGTGGCTGACAAGTCCGATGAGGGACAGGCAGACACGGTTGTAGCGGTTGCAAGGGAAAATTGGTTGGTTGGGGTTGGGTGTTGGGTTTTTCCTCCTTTGTCTTTTCTGGTGCATAAATCTCTCCATCGTAACGACGCTTTGCTCAGCAGAGACAGTACCTGATGGAGAAATGCAGACCCATCGACCTGCCCATGGAATTCATGACCACGCTTATTGCCACAGTTTATATTCTGCCCTTACCAACTGAGGGTGGAGCAGTGAAGGAGCTTTATAGTGCCATCTGCAAAGCCCCAACATTCCACCCTAATGGTTGTATGATTGTAGCTGGTGACCTCAGTCACACCAACCTGTGAACTATTCTACCACAGTTTCATCAGCATGTCAACATCATCACCAGAGGAGAGAGCACATAGGATTGAGTGAACCCTGCCTTTGTCTGTCTTGCACACAGACCACTAGAAAAGCACACAAAGTCATTTCACTGGGAGATCAGGATGTGACTGGGGGTTGGGGTTGCACAGCAATGCTACAGGACTCTTGAGCCTATGGATAGGACCTGGTTCAGGGAGATGACCACTTAGGATGGTTACGTAAACATCAACAAGTACACAAGCTCAGTGACTGACAACATGGGCTTGTGCATTGAGGATGTCACGGATATCAAATGCAACACAACCAAGGCGCAGCAGAAATCATGGTGCAAAGCAGAGGTCTGTGCACTTCTCAGAGGTCAAGATCCGGCCTTCAGGACACAAGACAAGTTGGTGCAAAGGTTAGCTTGGGGTGAACTCTCCAGTGAAATCTGGAAGGCAGAGCGTGGGTACGCACGGAGAATCCATAGTCAGTTGTGTGACACCTACGATGCGAGGCATATATAACAAGGTATCAGAACAATAACAAACTACAAGACAACCTTGCGAGTCAATATGATAGACTGAATATCTTCTACGCACGGTTCAATGAAAAGAACAGGTTGACACGAAAGAACCCTCCATCTGTCCCTGAAGATCAAGTCCCTTTCATACCCACACCTGAGGTGAGGAGAATCCTATCCAGGGTGAACCAACACAAAGCAGCAGAGCCAGACAACATACCCGGCGAGGTACTCAAGGACTGTGCTGACCAACTGACGGAGGTCCTTATGGAGATCTTCAACAAGTCATTGCAGTAGTCCATCATACCCACCAGTAACTTTTTATATAATTTTTTATTTTTCACACTGTGAACCATATCAACCAAAATATGTACAAACGTTTCTCATTAAATTTACAGTGGCATTTTCTCCCTTTTTTCCCCCTTTTCCTCCCTCCCCTCTTCCCACCCCCTTCCAAAACCCATAAATATTCAACATATACAATACAATAAAACAATATCTTCACACAAAGGAAAATAAACAAAAAAAATGCGTCATCTATTTGTTACACAGTGAATCTAGTCGTTTTGTCTTCTTATCATTTTAGAGGATGGAGGTCTGAGGCAAGCTGTCTCTCTATGTTTCATGAATGGTTCCCAAATTTGTTCAAACAATGTGACTTTATTTTTTAAATTTTATGTTATTTTTTCCCAAAGGAATACATTTATTCATTTCCATGTACCATTGCTGTATTCTCAGGCTCTCTTCCATTTTCCAAGTTGACATTATACATTTTTTTGCTACTGCTAAAGAATTAATCTTTTTTGCGCTTTATCCAATTTGAGGCCTAATTCTTGACTTCTTATGTTGCTTAAAAAGAAAGATCTCTGGATTTTTTGGTATGTTATTTTTTGCGATTTTATTTAATATCTGATTTAGTTCTTCCCAAAACGTATTCACTTTCGTACATGCCCAAATTGCATGTACTGTTGTTCTCATTTCATTCTTACAGCTAAAACATCTATCCGATAATGTTGAATCCCATTCTTTTAATTTTTGAGGGGTGATATATACCCTTTGTAACCAATTATACTGTATCATGCTTATCCTTGTGTTTATTGTATTCTTCATAGTTACAGAACATAACTTTTCCCGTACTTCATTTTTTATCTTTATGTTTAAATCCTTTTCCCACTTCTGTTTAGGTTTATAGTTTATTTCATCATTTTCCTTATCTTGCAGCTTAATGTACATGTTCATTATAAATCTTTTAATTATCATTGTGTCTGTAATCACATATTCAAAGCTGCTTCCATCCCCACAGTTTCAAGGCAGCCACCAACATACCGGTACCAAAGAGGGCAACAGTAACAGGCATCAATGACTATCACCCAGTGGCACTGATCTCCACCATTATGAAATGCTTCAAGTGTCTGGTGATTGATCCTATCAACACATCTCCTTGATACACTGGACCCATTTCAATTTCCCTACAGACTGAACCTTTCAACCAGCAATGATATCACCTTATCCATTCTGTCTTGACCCACTGGAGAATATGCCTCATATGCCAGGCTGATGTTCGTTGACTTCAGCTCTACATTTAATACAATCATACCCCAGAGGTTGGTGGAGAAGCTGTCCTTGCTGGGTCTCAACACCACTCTCTGTAACTGGATTCTGGACTTTCTAACGGGAAGACCATAGTCTGACTGGCTTGGCAACAGAAGAACAAGCGTTGTCACACTTAGCACTGGCGGACCTCAGGGCTGTATGCTCAGTCCGCTCCTGTTCATGCTGCTGACCCATGACTGCAACACCAGATCTGGCTCCAAAAGTCATCAATTTGCAGATGACACAACAGTAGTTGGCCTCATCAGTAACAACATCGAAAATCAGAGAAGAGGTGGAAAATCTCGTGAAATGGTGCAAGAACAAAAAACCCCAGTCTCAACATGGACAAGACTGAAGATTATTGGAGGACCAGGGACGACCACCCTTCACCACATATTAATAGCTCAGTAGTGGAGAGTGCCAAGTTCCTCAGAGTCCACTTAAGAGGTGACACACAACATCTCATCATTTGTCAGAAATGTGCAACAGCGACTGCACTTCCTTAGAAGGCAAATGCAGGCAAGGCTACCAGCCACCATGCTGCCAGCTTTCTACAGGAACTCTATCGAGTGCATATTGGCCGGATGCATCACAGTCTAGAACAGTTGCTGAACAGCATTGAATGAGAGATCAATTTACAGGACTATAAAAGCAGCAGAGAGGATCACTGGGGTCACCCAGCAACCCCCCCACCACCCAAACAATAGAATTTGCTCAGATCATTGTTTAAAGATGGTTCAAAAACCAGGGAGGATACTAGCATCCAACACATTGCATCTTCCTTCTACTGCTGTTGGGAAAAAGATAGAGAGATATCAGAGCCAGAACCACCAGGGTGAGGAACAGCTTCTTCCCACAGGCAGTGAGACTGCAAAAACAACTCTCCATGACTCTCTATGTATTAAGCATATTTATTTTATATGGACATATATAGTGTGTATGTATCATTTGGCTGTATGAGTGCTTTACACTGTTCTGCACTGTAGACTGGAAAACGCTGCTTCATTCGGTTGTTCTGGCGTAATCGGATGACAAATAAACAAATATATTTCCCAGACCTTATTTTATTCTATGAATTATTTTAAATCCTAGCTCTTATAAATTTCTAAAGCGTCCGCCAGTGAATATTATTGAGCACGTGATGAGTCATCAATGCTAGTAAGAAATGAATTTAGATAGTTGTGCCATTTCATGCAAATGTTGAGAAACAAAAGTTCCTATTTTTTTCGATCACTCTAATCAGCAAATATGTAAAATTCAGATATCCAGAAGAAAAGTTACATTTTCATAGTCCAGATTATGCTCTGGATTTCAGACAGGCCAGCTTTAGGAGGAATTATTAGTCCCAGTAGCTCTTATCTGGGAAGGTAATAAATCTGGCAAGATCACTGTTGCTGAACATTATCAGTCGACTCTGCATATGGGAGTGTCATGTGAAGACAGTGTTATCCTTAGCCTTTTCGTACTGTCTGTTGTCAAGGAAAGATATTAGAGCTAATGTAGAGAGTAAGATTTAGATGTTTGGCTTGCAATAATATGCCATGTGAACTCTGATATTGCACCCATTGTTGCACACAGAGGATCAAGTGTTTTCCACCAGGAAGGATCTCCTAACTTGGGTCATTTAAAGGGCTCATTGATTACTTGTAGGTTTACTGCTGATTGATTTCCTATGAGTGTTGATTTGAGTTCTGTTTGGTCCTTGCAGACATCTTTAACATTTACATTATCTTCAAGGAACAATGCTCAAGGTCACAGGATTAACTTCGAGCTTTCAACAGTGTCTACTTACTCCCAGACCTCTGGCCATTTTTTAAAAAGTCTCCCTAAGTATATAATGAAGGGAGAATGAAGAGAGGACAAACAGGGCAGGACAGCTTGCCTGACCAGAGAAGAGTAGATCAGATTTTATTCAATCATTTATTGTCACACGTAGAAAGGCATTCAAAGGCGAGAAAGGCTTGCCATGTTCTGGTGCCATTGTGATTAAAAAAAGACTTTCAGAGATTTTGCTTTCCTTCAATAAATTCAGGATATTTCATTGGTAGTTTAATCCTTTTGAAGTTGATGATCAGTCTAAGTTGAACGCTTTTCCTTGAATCGCAGACTCAAATATTCTTAATATACTTTTTGACCTACAATTTGTTCACAGTGGATTTATACCACACATTTATAGTGAGTTAGTGGATTTAAGACTAGCTCCAATGGCTAAGATTAAAAATGATTGGGAGTGTGATCTTCCTAAATCTTTTTCAGATGCGGATTGGTAATCCACTGTCAGTTTCATCAATGAACCTTCATTTTGTGCAAGGCACTGTTTATTACAACTTAAGGTGTTGGTCCATTTTGTGAAAAGTATAACGTTTTTGAAGCCTCACTGATTCATATCTTTTGGGAATGTCTTAAATTAGGAGAATATTGGCAGAATATTTTTCATTCTTTATCAACAATTTTTAAGAATAAGTTAAATTTGTGCCATTTAATTTCCCTGTTTGGTTTTTCATGTGAACCAGATAAACTTTTATCAGCACCTCAAGAGAAAGTTTTAGCTTTTAGCATGTTGATAGCCAGATGAGCAGTTTTAATGAAATGGAAAAATGAACTCTCACTCAATTATGTACAGTGGCTATATGATGTAATGCTAGATCTAAGTTTAGAGAAAATTAGATATAATATTTAAAGATTTTAAAAATTACGGTTTGAAAAGGTATGGACCCCATACCTTTTAGGTGATAATGGGTCCTCTAGGGCTGATCCTTCTGTCTTCTTGAGGACGCGAGTTGATCCATCTCTGAATTTTTCTTGTAACCTTGATTAGAGGGAGGGGTTAGATTAGTATTAGTTTTAGATATATTTTGTTTTCTTTTTGATAAATGGATTTATGGGGTTTAATTATGAATATTCTAGATAATATCTTTTTAGATACTGTATTATGATATAATGATGTTTGTCATAATATTGTTTAATTGATCTTTATGCATAATCATTTGAACAAAGAATCATATTTAACAATTATGGATGAAATTTAAAATTTGTCATATTGTGCATTTACTTTAATTATATGCTGTTTATATGTTATCATATTGCTTTGCAATATTAATAACTTGCTGATGGATTATTATGTTAAACTCAATAAAAATATTTTAAAAAGACAAAGTTGATCATCTAGAGTACAGGATTAATTGGCAGGATTCTTAATAGAGTGGAATCCAAATCGCTAGATCTCTCAAGGTTGCTGCATCGAGTGTGGAATGAGCTGCCATCTGATGTGGTGGGTGCAGGATCGCTCAAGTTTTAAGAATAACTTGGATAGATACATGGATGGGAGAGGTCCGGAGGGTTATAGAATGTGAGCAACTTATTGGGACTAGCTGAACAATGATCAGCACAGACTAGAAGGGACCAATGGCCTGTTTTTTGTGATGTAGCATTCCATGGCTCTATAGTTGATAAGGCAGCTCAGAAAGCTTAGGGTCTGCTAGCCTTCATTAGTCAGGGGGATTGAGTTCAAGAGTCGTGAGGTAATGTTGCAGCTTTATGAAAATGGTTAGGCCACACTCAGAATATTGTGTTCAGTTCTGGTTGCCTTATTAGAGGAAGGATGTGGAAGCTTTTTAGAGGGTGCAGAGGATATTTACCAGGATGTTGCCTGGATTAGAGAAGGTGTCTTGAGCGGCACGGTTAACAGACTAGGACTTTTCTCTTTGGAGCAAAGGTGGCTGTGAAAGGAATTCATGATTATGAGAGGCATAGATAAGGTGGATAGCCAGCATCTGGAGCAACAATAGCAAATACCAGAGGTCACCTGTACAAAATGAAGGGAGGAAAGTTTAGGGAAGATGCCAGGGGTAAGTTTTCTTTTCCACAGGGTAATGTGTACATTCATCCATTCATACCAGGTTCAGGAACAGCTGCTACCCCTCCACCATCAGACTCCTCAACGACAAATTCAATCAGGGACTCATTTAAGGACTCTTTCTTGTGCACTTTATTGATTTTCTTTTTGTTATCTCTGTATTGCACAGTTTGTTTACATTCATTATCTGTTTACAGTTCTTGGTTTGCATGTTTTACGCTGTGTACAGTTTATTTTTTGCACTACCAATTAGTGATAATTCTGCCAAGCCTGCAGGAAAAAAGAATCTTAGGGTTGTAGATGATGTCATATATGTACTCTGGCAATAAATCTGAAATATTGAATGCATTTACAGGGGTGGTAGTGGAGGCTAGTACAATAGTAATACTTAAAAGACTCAGGCATTTGAATGCAAGAAAAATAGAGATTTAAAAATAGAGAAGGTTTAGATTGTTGAATAGGTTTGCACAACATTGTGGGGCAAAAGGCCTGTCCAATGCTATAATGTTCTATGTAGAAGAAAGGCTTAGCAGGGAGGTAATTCCACCAAAGATTTTTCCAGCTACAATATCTTTCTCAATGAGAAAATGCAATTGAGGTGCCAATAATTCAGGAAGGTAGTAGTCCTCTTTAAAATATTACACGTTTTCCAGAACAGAGCAGCAGACATTTCCAAATCTTATCACATAAGGTCACACACACATACACACACAGAGTTACAATTAATAAACAGAAAATACTGGAAAACGCCGATCAAACAATACCTTTGCAGAAAGAAACAGAGTTAGGGTTAACTCATTTTTTCCTCTCATCTCTCTGACTTGGAGGACGTACATTTCAGATTTATAGCATCAGCAAACATAATTTAAATCATTCCTGTTGCAAAAAATAATGAAAAGTGAATTCTTGATTATGAATTGAACAGAGTATTACTGCATAGAACAGGCCTTTCAGCCCATGATGTTGTGCCAACCTACATAAACCTATTCCACAACAATCTAATCCTTCTCTACTTCACCCTTTGTTTTTCTTACATCCATGTTCCTATCTGAGTCTTTTGAATATCCCTATTGTACCAACCTTCACCACCCTGCCAGTCAAACCTTTCCAGCTACCCACCAGTCTTTGTGTAAAAGTCTTATTTCTGATGCCCCTAAACTTTCTTCCACTCACAGATGTCCTCTGATATTTGCTATTATCACCCCATGCTGGCTGTCCACTCTATCTATGCCTCAAATAATCTTATACATCTCTATTATGTTACCTCTCGTCCTACATCACTACAAAGGGAAAAGCCCTTGCTCTGTCAACCTTGTTCCATAAGACACATTTTCCAATCCAGACAACATCCTGGAAAATCTCCTCTGCCTCGTTTCTAAAGCTTCCATATCCTTCCTACAATGACACAAGCAGAATGGAACACAATACTTCAAGTGTGTTCTCAGCAAAATTTAATAGAGCTGCAACATTACCTTGCGGATCTTGAACTCAATCCCTTGACTAATGAAGACCAACACAACTTACATCTTCTTAACCATCCTATCAATTTGTATGGCAACTTTGAGGGATATATTGACTTGGACCCCTAGATCTCTCCTTTCCTCTGTACCATTCCGCCATTAACCACATACTCCATTTTCAAGTTTGACCTTCCAAAGCAGATAACTTTGCACTTATACGGAATGAACTTCATATGCTACTTCTCTGCCCAATTCTATATCCTGTTAGAATCGACAGCAACCTTCTACACTATGTTCAACACTTTGTGTCACCTGCAAACTTACTGAGCAACCCCTCCACCTCTTCATCTAGGTCATTTATCAACATTACAAAGAAAAGGCGTCCTAGAACAGATCCCTACTAGTCACCAATCTCCAGGCAGAATCCATTCCATGTACTATTACCCTCTGCCTTCTGCAGGCAAGCCAATTCCAATTCCATACATTCAAGTATCCATGGATCATGTACCTCATGACTTTCTGAATTAGTGAGGACCTTTACCGCTCTGTGTGCAACATCTTCCATCTGCCCACATCAGGAAAGAGATAGAAGTATGAGACCCAGAACCGCCATGCTGAGGAACAGCTTCTTCCCATGATTAATCAGGCTGCTGAATGATTGATGAACTGTTAAAAGCAATTTTCCAAGACTCCACTATTTATTAATAATATTTATTTTAAATATATGTATACAGGTATTATATACATTTGTGTTATGTCTGCATCTGTGTTTACACTGTAGACCAAAGAATGCTGTTTCATCAGGTTGTAGTGGTACAATTTGATGATAAGTAAACTGCTTGTAAATCCTACCCGTAAGAATCCTAATAGTTGACAAGACTCATTTGTCCATAATTCCCAGAATTCTCCCTCTTAACAGTGGACAAAATTTGCCATTCTCCAATGTTCCAGGACACAAAGGCAATTTCCAATGCCCCAGCAAGCTCTTCCCTCGCTTCCAGCGGTAACCTGTTTTACACTGGCCTCACCTTCTCGAAGGTCTTTCTCCCTAGTCAACTCTAAAGCAAAGTACTCATTTAGGACCTCCCCTTCTTCTAGGCACATGGTCCCACCTTTAGCCCTAAGTGGCCCTAGCTTCACTCTAATCATCCTTCTGTTTTTCACATTTGTGTAAAATGTCTTAGAACTTGCCTTAATCTTACTTGCCAAGGCCATCGAGCTCTCCATGTCCTTTCTGGCACCATATCATTCTCATGAGCTGTTCTTGACTTTTGCTTTCTCCACCTTGTGTATGCTTGCTCCCTTCCTCTTGACTAGCTGTCCCATCTCTCTTGGCAACCATGGTTATTTCCAGAAATCCACGGATGTGGTCCCTGAACATACTTGACATTTTTAACATTATAGTAATTTCATCCAATTATTTAATTTTTAAATAATTTAATTTTTTTGCACCAAATTGCCCAGTGACCATGGTGGATTTGAACACAAATTTTTGATCCAGAACTTTTGCTGTTGGTCCAGAAATTTAACTACTATACTGCCGTATGCTGTTGGTGGCATTGGTTGTAAAAGAGTAAATGTTGTTATGTCGCCGTCTGCTACGAAGAAACATACACACTCACAGTGTGGCAGGTTAAGCTCTGACTTTATTGAGGCTGGAAATGTTCCTTTTATACAGTTGGAGTTCCAGCGTTTGGTTAATTGGCTGACATCACCCACATGAATAACAAAAAGCGGATTCCCGCCCATGGGAACATTCTTGCACATGAATACCCTTCTTCCCCAGTCTGGAGTTGCTCTGTTAACTGGCAGCCTAGTGTTACGAGCCCAGAGGACCCCAAAACCCAGCAGCAATAGATATTCACCAAGACAAATGGTTGAACAAAAATTGCTTTTATCTTTAAACATGAAAACAGAATCACATTTTAACTTAACTAACCAAACTTAACCCCCTTCTAATTCTAAGTGCACGTGTATGTAATGTGTATGCAAGTTCAGAAAAGTTATTTGGGTCACAGTCCAATCTCACTTCTCATTCCTCTAAGTTCACTGGTTGCAGGCAATTCTTATGCTGTGCACAGAATTTAACATTTATAAAGTTCACCAGGCTTTGGTGCTTGAAAGGTAAATGATTACCGTTCAGGAAAGTTCTTGTCGGTTTTCAGAGAGAGATTTGTTGCACATTTACTTCCATCAGCCATTTAAGTGTCTTGCTGAAGAAACTTGCCCCCTCAGGGTCCTCCAGATGATAACCTCTTTCTTTCAGGTCACCACAGAATTCCTTCTTGTTTCTCTTATTTCAAGTGAAACATTAGACAGCCAGTCCCCTCCTCTTGCATGAACCACAAGAGCTTTGACCAGGCTGAACTAAGAACTCATCTTCCAAATGGGGTTTTCCCCAAATTTACCAGCTTGTCCTGTTCCAGTCCCAGCTGCTGCTGCTGACTGTAACACTGTAGAAGTGATCTGTGTGTGTCTCCCTCTCCGAGAGAAAACCTGTTTGACTCTTTCTGCTTGAAAAACCACATGACCTTCTGAAAACAGCAAGTTCCCCTCCAGACAGAATGTGGCTCCGGCAAGTTCTTTTATCTGTTGCCTTTTTGTAAACAACAATCCATTAGTGAAGTCTCTTGGGCACTTTCTAAAGCTTTTGCAAAGGCTCTGGGGCCCCGACATGTCTAGCATTAGTAGAGCTCCAGTATTTCAAATAAGATCTGTTTTAAAGTGTTTTTATGTGATCTACACTAACAAACCTTGCCCCAATTTATCTCCCAAAAACATATCTATATACTCTGTCACACTAGCCAGTGCCATTTTAGGGCTGCTGGTATTGTACTGCCCCAGCTTCCAACCGTGCCGGTTCACTATGCTAGGGGTCATTAGTGATGTTTATTACCGCGTGTGGTGCCGTCCCAATCTCCGCGGTTGTGGGCCGCCACAGTTACTTATTTATAGTCAGGTACTCTTTCCTGATTTTCCTGAGACTACCTGCAAATTGGAGGAACAATAACATCTTCCAGCTTGGCACCCTCCAATCTGATGGCAATAATATTTACTTATGTGGCTTTCATTATTTCGTTAACCCCCCTTCCCCACTTCTTCCCCCATCACCTTCCCCCATTTCAGTCTCTCCCTGCCCTGCCTCCTTTCACACAAACGGGATAAATTCTTATCTCATCCCTGACCATATCCAATTAATACCTTTTGTTGGTCTGGATTCCTCCCCCAGCCGGCATTGTCTGAATTCAGCGACTTTCTAAGATTTCCTGCTTCAGACTCATTCTGCTTATTCCTTGAAGACTGGCTCAGGCCCGAAACGTCAGCAACATGTCTTTGCTTTTTTAGGGATGCTGAAAAGACTGGCTGAGTTCCTTCAGTATTTTTGTGTGTTTTTACTGCAATCCCAATCTCTGCAGACTTTTGTGCTTCACCCTGATTTTCCGCATTGCTTGTATGTGCTTGCAGTGACAATCTGGAGGAACCACTGGAATAAACAATTATGCTTCTTTGAGGTCGTATATCTCCATGAGTTTGTTCAGCACTTCAAATGCACATCTAGAACTCAAATACTACACTGGTGATGAGGATGCAAGGAGACAAAACCTCAGGTTGTAAAAAAAAATAAGACTGAGGGCATTAAGAAAAGACAGCTCTATCAAGTGGGCAATTTAGAGCACAAAATGGAGTTTGAGGAAAATGGCAGAATTCGGTTGGATGTATTGAAGACGAAGGATCATGAATACAATGTGGAAGTGTTTAGACATTTCTGTGGAAGTAACAGAGAGGAAGTGATAATGAAGAAATTGGAGCCATTCAGGAAGGGAAAAATGCCAGCTTCTGACTGAAATAAGGTCATGTACCAATGCAACACAAGTTAATTTAACAATGCTTCTTCGGACAGTCAATGTCATATTCAGTGAGCTCCTCAAATTGACGTGCAGCCACATTAACACAGCACAATTAGGTACTTTCAAAGGGGATAAATTCAAAACTCTGCAGTAGCAAACATGAGATGTATGATAAATGAAAGAACTTCCTAGACTGTGTTTTAATTAACTAAGTAGGCCATTGGCTAACAGATGGTTACATTCAGTCTACACTTTTAATACACAGGAGCTAATGTTCAACAAGACACAGGATTGCTATTGCTGTGGAGATCGATTTAGTGACCAACTGCTCATTGTGATGTTGTTTAGTTGGGAACTTGCTAGGTGCATGTTGATTCTATGTAAGAAGAAAATTATTACTTAACATTATTTCCTAATTCCATAAAACACCCATTTTGGCGGTATGAATTTGCTATCTATTTTCCAGTTTCTTCAAGGTTGAGATAGTGACACGTTGCCAGGAATAGTAGGTAATGAAAATATGAAATTATTATGCTGAATCAGAATACCGATCACATAGACTGATTTCCCCCAGTTGAGATAACATATATAAATATACTAAGAGACAAAGATTGGTATGATTCATTTGAGATCATGCCCGTCAAAATCACCAAAATCATTGCAATGTCCAGGCAAGCAACCTGTCCAAAAAGTAAAGGAAAGTTCATGCTGCAACCTGGTCATAGCAGAACTGGAGCAGATGAGAGAGAATTACACCACATCGCAAGTCCTCAAATGAGAATGAAAAGATGCACTGAAATCATATTGCACCATGTCTAGAAAATAAACTGTTGACCATTTTTCTTTTATATGAAACCTTTGATACTTCCTTGACAGAACCAAGGCTGTTAGTGGATAATTGCAATGTGGCAGATTTGAAGAATTCACTTAAAGATATAGTCACCTATGGAATCCAGGAGACCAGTCTGAAGAAAAGGTTACCATGTTGGACACAATTCTTTTTTTAAAAAGAAAGTGCATGCAGACAGGCAAAACTGGAAGGCTTTCAAAAACCATGGGAAAAGCATTAAATGGGAGGCAACAAGAAGTACACATGGGAACATAAGAAATAGGAGCAGGAGTAGGCCATCCGGTCCATCAAGCCTGCTCCGCCATGCAATAAGATCATGGCTGATCTGATCATTGACTCAACTCTGCCTACTTGTCTTTTTCCTATATCCCTCAATTAGTTTTTTATGTAAAAATCTATCTATCAGAACATTAAATATGTTTAATGAAGTAACCTCAACCACTTCCCTGGGCAGAGAATTCCACAGATTCACTACTCTCTGGGAAAAACAACTGTTCCTCATCTCCACCTTAAATCTACTTCCCCGAATCTTGAGGCTGTTTCCCCTAGTTCTGGTCTCACCTTCCAGTGAAAACAATTTTCTTGCCTCTATCTTATCTATCCCTTTCATAATTTTATAGGTTTCTATAACATCTCCTCTCATTCTTCTGAATTCATGTGAGTATAATCCCTGTAGGTCAACCCACTCATCTCTGGGATCAACCTGGTGAACCACCTCTGGACTGCCTCCAAGGCCAGAATATTCTTCCTCAAGTATGGAGGCCAGAACTGCACACAGTACTCCAGTTGCAGCCTCACCAGTACCTTGTACATTTGCAGCATGTCCTCCCTGCTCTTGAATAAAATTCCTCGAGTGATGAAGGCCAACATTCCATTTGCCTTCTTAATAACTTGTACCAGCAACCTAACTTTTTGCAATTCATGCACAAGCACTCCCAACTCCTTCTGCACTACAGCATGCTGCAGTTATTCACCATTTAAATAATAATCTGCTCTTCTATTTTTCCTACCATTTACTTACATTTACTTACGTTGTACTCCATCTGCCAGACTTTGCCCACTCACCTAACTACATCCTTCTGCAGTTTCACCACATCCTCTGTATAATTTGATTTTCCACTCAATTTTGTATCATCCGCAAGCTTGGCTTCACCACACTCTGTCCTACCTTCCAAATCATTAGTGTAAATGGTGAGCAGCTGAGAGCCCAACACAGACCCCTGCGGCACCTCAGTTACTACTGTTTGCCTTCTGTCAGTTAACCAATTCTCAATCCATGCCAATATACTTCCCCTGACTCCATTCATCTGTATCTTATTTATAACTCATGTGCAGCACCTTATCAAACACCTTTTGGAAATCCAAATATATCAAATCAACCTGTTCCCCTTGTAGAGCGTGTTGAAAGAACCAAAGACTTGTTGATCCAAACCAAGGCTTTTATTAACTAAAAGACTGGAGCATATCACAAGTAGGTCGACCAGTCTAGAATGACCTGGTCTGGCTAGGAGCAATCCTTTAAGGCCTGCCAGTAGGTGTGGCTACCCTCTCAGCCAATCACAGTCATCCTATAATACAATCTGTACATATACACATTGGTGATAGAATCTGTACTATCACACCCCTCTACTGCATGCATTATATCCTCAAAGAACTTCACCTAGTTTGTCAAACAAAACCTGCCCTTTCTGAATCCATACTGCATCTCGCCAATTCAACCTTAATGTCAGCTTCAAACATTTTCCTGACTACAGACATTAAGCTAACTGGCTGATAGTTACCAGTCTTCTGCCTACATCCTTTTAAAAAAAGTGGCATGACATTTGCTGTCTTCCAATCTGTCAGGACCTGCCCAGAATCCAGAGAATTTTGGTAAATGACTATCAATGCCATTTTCTTCAGTATCCTGGGGTGCATCCCTTCAAGACCTGGGGATTTGTCCACCTTCATTCCCATTAGATTGCTCATCATTATCTCTTTTGTAACAATTATTTTTAATCGAGGCCCTCACCTCCCTTCACATCCCTATTTGGTATGCTGGAAGTGTCATCCACTGTGAAGATTGACGCAAAATATCTGTTCAAATCCTCAGCCATTTCCTCATTACTCAATATCTTCTCATCTTCCAAGGCATCTATGTGGACTCTAGCCACCTCATCCGTTTTATATATTAATAAAACATTTTTGCAATCTGTTTTTTATATTTTGGCTAATTTACCTTCATAATCCTTCTTCCTTTTCTTTATTTCCCATTTAGTTGTCCTTCGTTGCCTTTTAAAGTTTTACCAATCCTTAGGTTTCCCACTACTCTTGGCGACTTTGTACACAAGCTTTTAATTTTATACTTTCCTTTATTTTCTTAGTTAACCAAGACTGCCTTTTCCCTCTTTTACTGCCCTTATTTTTAAACAGGAATATATATTTTGTTGAGCACTGTGAAAAATCTTTTCCTCAACTGTACTGCCAACTAGCCTGTGCTCCCAGTCCACACTGACCAACTCCTCTCCCATCCTGTTGTAGTCTCCTTGTTGAAGCATAATACACTAGTTTTAGATCTAACTATTGCAACCTCTATTTGTATGAGAAATTCAATCATATTATGATTACTTTTTCCAAGAGGGTCCCTCACTACTAGATTGTTAATTTTACCTATCTCATTGCACAATACTAGATCTAAAATAGCATTCTCCCATGTTGGTTCCTTAACATACTGCTCAAGAAGCTATCACAGATTCAAAAGGCAGAAAAGAGCAAGTATGACCAAGGTTGCTTGGTGCTGCAACATCATGATTATAAAAGACTTGGCATGCATATGGAAAAAGCTGAATAGGAAAATGATTTCTATAGACAATGTATGATGAGAAAGACATCAAAAGATCACTGAATGGACAAGACTCATTCAGGGAAGGGAGGGTCAGATTCAGACTCATCAGTCATCATCTCAGCCCTTTTAACCAGTCACATACTTTTGGTGTATAAATAAATACATTAAAAGTATTGGGAGAAGCGTGAATTAAAGAGTCAAGAGAGATGCGATGTGAATTCTAATAGCATACAACAAGATCCCAAAAGGCAAGAACATCTATAGTCATGTTGAAACAGTGAATAGGTGCATTATATACCTAAATATGTGTAACTAATTTACTTTTAAAAGAGACAAGCATAGTAGATGTAGCAGGTTATAAAAGGATTATGGTTGTTTTAAGGCTGCTATCTTTTTAAATACAGCGTTAAGTGGTTTTATTCTCCGAGTTAAAAAATGGAAGGGTTCAGAATCATCATGAAGTAACTACTTATAAGATGACACTTCCCTCTCTTTCCATGATTCTTCCAAGAATGAGAATGAGCTCCTTGGATGCTCAGATATTACAACATATGATGTCATATAACTATAGTACTCTACAAAACAATTTATCCTTAAAGGGAAAGTCATAAAATAACCACAAATCACAAACACAAGATCTTAACCTTTACACCACTGGATTAATTGGTCGTATTGGTTGAAGGGTTTGTTCAACTCTTCACAACAAAGTGAATGAGCCAAGATACTGCAACGAATGTTAAATCAAAAAGTTACTGTTATTCATTGATGATTTATGACTGCACATATATGTAACATGTAAAATATGAAAAAAAGTAAACATAAATTAAGACCATTTCAAATGACCCTTTATTGAAACCCAATCAAACTTTCCCACTTAATGTTAGCTTTTGCACCAAATCTTAATTAAATATTAATCTCAAATATACAATGAAACAAATTACAAGGGGAAAAAGTAGACAGCACTGTGAAGGCTATGCAAGGGTAAACATCAATGCTTATTGTTAATGCTTATTGTTATACCTGATCATTGCTTAATTCCTTAAGTGACAACCTACTTCAGTCAAGTTGGAAAGCTTTAAGATGTGTATTCAAGGTGATAGCAATTAATTGTTAAATAAATCAAAATCATTCTTTAAAAGGCTGATAAACAGACATTGGAATTCAATGCAATAGAACATCATCAAAGATGATTCCCAAAATGGAACAAATACTTGTTCAAAAAATATCTAGCAGGTTGAGTGGAGGAGACTGGAAATAAAAGTTATTACAAACCAAAAGATTATATGGAGTCTATAATGTTCTATGATAAATATCTATCAGAGACAATTGCTACCTTCCCCTCTAAATGATTGATTTCAAAGCAGTAAAGTGAGAGTTTTCATCAGAAAGCTTTATATTTTATAATTGTTTCCTTCCACATTCTTAGATTCAAAGAGTTTCTCCTCTAGTCGAAATGCCATGAGATCTTTCCGCGTAATAATGCCAAGAACACGATTTCTCAAGTCAACAACAGTCAGGTGGCGAAGTCCCAATGTTCGAAAAATAATGTAAGTGCGTTGAAGAGAAAAATTAGCATGGACAGTCATTGCTGATTGGTTGATGTATGGTTTCTATTGGCAACAAACAAAAGAGGAGGAAGTTTAACTATTTACTGTTCTCAACAAGAGGGTAGCCTGCAAGTTAACACAATTATCAAGCAATTAGAATCAATTATTATTTATTATAAGTGACATTCTGAAAGATTTTATTTGATATTAGTATTGAATTTTTACATTATATTGAATTAATACCATAGTATTAAATGCAGATTAACTGCATTTAAGCAAAATTCCATGCAAGAAAAAAATGAAACAATGAACAAATATCAATCATACATATCAAATAATCACAAAGATATGAACAGGGAATTCAAGAGAAAAAATCTAAACCAAGCAAGTAGTTTGAATGTGCAAATAACAGATGGTATAGTTGAAATAGAAAACATGCATGTATTTGAGAAGTTTAATAGCAGGCTGAATCCATTCAAAGGGAAGGAGTCAATAGATGTTTCTGTGGAACACAAACAGAGCAATGAACTTGTAGGGTTAAAAGGTGCTTATGGTCTACACTGGCAGATTCCGAAGATACAATCATCCCGCTTAAAATCATTATTTTTTCATCATCATCTGATCCAAATGATCAAATTCAAGCAATTTCTTTAAAGTCAAAGCAATGATTGTAAGTACTGTTTATTTGATGTTAATACCTAGTAATCATTTGTAATTACACAAACCATGCCTAATAGATCTGTATACTGAAAGAATTAATCATTTATAATAATCATTTGAGAAGAGCAAACATCAACAAGAACTTCAAAAGATCTTATATGTTCGATCAAACAAACCCACCTGTAATTCAAAAGATTTTATTTTGTTTCCTGCACAACTCACTTACCAAGTTGATATAGTAGTCCCTATATCGGTGGTCAGTTCTGTACCTGTTCAGGAGCAGATTTATCTTTGTAAAGTTTTGCAACTTGACAGAAATCTATTGACAAATTGGAAAGAATAATAGCATTATAAACAGATTAAAAAGTGCAAATTCAGTGAAGAATTGCTCCATTAAAATATTGCCTGAGATTTTGCTCATTTCTTTTTTCACCTATATTGCCTCACCAGTACTCTATTCACACTTGCTGTGAACTTTCCGTCATACTGTCTTGAATTAACATTGGCAGATTAGGAGCAGATATGTGAATTTTTCTGGCCTTTCATTTTATATTTGGCCATTTTTGACTGAAAGGAAAATTCTGCAGAATCCTGAGCAAATCAAAAGGAACAATCTGCCTGGACTTGCATTAATTTGGACTGTTTATTAATTTGTTCTGATATTTGGATCGTTGAGTATTACTAGAAGAAGTTTCTTCTTTTATTGCTCTCATTAAAAATAATCAATGTTGGCTTTTTTAATTATTGGGCAAAAATCATGAAGGAATAAGGAAAGTCTGTCAAATGCGAGAAGGATATTCCTTCAGTCCAGTGAACACCAGTTAAAAGTACAGGGAAGTTTATTCACCAAATAGATCTTTTATCAGGTCTTGAATGTCTCTGTTGACTGTGTTAATAAGAACAGAGAAGTGTCCTTCTCTGATTGTGCAGGTGCACATTAGCTGCAGAGAAGGAAACTGGAGTGAACTTCTATGGTCTTGGCCCAATTTTTCTTATAATACTATCAATGATGTTTGGAAAGCTTGTATTTTTTTTAAAAACTACATCCCTCAGGAGGGATGACCTTATTGAGTTGCTTCATGTGCAAATGTTAGTGTTGTGAGCCCTTTAATAGCTGGAAGAAAACACTCCTTTAAGTTTGTGGCTATTTGAAAATAATTGCAAAACTGAATGTTTTAGTTCCAATTTTGCTAATTTCTGTTTTAAAAAAGTCACAATATATTTTTAAAAGATCTTTCTCTCACCTCTTGTTACCCAGAAACAAGTAGATTGCAGTTTTCTGCCGGGTTTGCTGTTCAAGAAGTTTGCTATTCAAAATTTAAATAAAACCCTCACATTTAGCATAATTTCTTGGACAATTTTCTAACTCATGATGCTACCCACCTACCCTAAACCCTTCCAGAGTCGAATCCATTGCAAAGCAAGAGTCACAATGAATTGGTGCCTGGGAGAACATAAAAAGTGCAAGTTATTACTTCCTTTGATTATACTGGTAATTCTCACCTCATGATAATTCAGCTGAACACATTGCTTGCAACTCTCTTTCTTCTGCAATTCAAAAAGCTTCTCATTTTCCAAGATTCTGCAAAGTTCCAGTCTAGTCCCAAAACAGATGAGAGCAGAAATGAGGAAAGAAAGCAGGATACAATGACCAAGGACTACTTGCTACTCACTCTACTTTGTCTGTTGGGTGCAAAGCAGCAATTAATTCAGTCTTCCATGCAGGATAGATGATGAGTTGGGTCCAAGATGGTCAGGACAAGAACAAAGTATCCATAGTCCTTCAGGGTAAGGAACTCCAAAGATTCACAACTTTATGGGTGAAGATATTTCTACAATCCAATCATCACACCTAAATGCTCATTCTGAGAAATGCCCTTTTATAGAAAATGTGACAGTAAAGGCGGAGATTCTCTGCCCTCAGGTTGCAGACTTTACCTTCATAAATGCTCCACGAGGGGCTTCAAGGCACCAACTCTGATCCCTCTTCAGGCTTGTGACAGAGGTGGAGCAGAGAGCTCCACCTTGCTTCATGAAATGAACTGCCACTGCAAGCGGATGGTGTTGTGATGATCCCATCAGCCCGCCACCCAGGAGCCACCATCAGGGCTCCCACTGTGATGGGAGCTGGGATTAGGGCTCCCTCCTGCCACACGGAAATATCTTCTTCCCGTTCCTCCTCTGTCCCTCATTCCCTCACCAAGGCCGCCGAGATCAAGGAGCAGGAGGGCAGTGAAGAGCCAGAGAGAGCGGGAATAGACATTCAAGGTGCTGAGTCCACGGCCCAGGAGAAAGGAGGTCAGATGCTGAGGAGTGGAGATGAAGAAGCAGAGCCAGGAGGCCAATGGATGTAAGAGGGGAGTAAAGAGCTGGGATCAGCATGCTGGAGGGGCAGCGCTGGGCAGAAGAGCTGGAAGAAGGATCAATAGCTGTTTTCGATACCCATAATCCCCCATGCACCTGGAACCACTCTGTATTTCCCAGAGTGGTTCCAGCTGCATGGGGGATTATGGGTAACGTCCCAGAGCGGTTCCAGCTGCATGGGAGATTATAGGTAACGAAGACGGCCATTGCTTAGCATGAACATTAGACCTCACGGTGACGAACAGTGATATTGCACCACTCAGCCTGCCTCCATATGCCCTGGAGGACGCTCTTCATAAAGCAGCACAGGAGCATCCTTTTAAGGCTGTTCCATAAAAAGGTAAGTTTAAAATTTTCTCCGCAGATGGAGCCGGCCTCGAAATGGAGGCCCGGAATAAAACACCAAATGATTACCTCCAACCAGAGGAAAGAGCCTCTCGGCATTTACTCTGTCAAGCCTTTTAAGAAGATTTAATCTCTCATTCTTCAAAATTACAAAGAAAAAATGTTCCTTCTATCACTCCTTGTCAAACTGTCCCCATTTTCCAGATTTCAGATTCAATTTTATTGCTCGAGTACATACTTGACATCACATACAACCCTGAGATTCCTTTTTCCTGTTGGCAAGGCAGAATTACCACTTATTGGTAGTGCAAAAAAATCTGTACACAGCATATACATGTAAACAAATAAACAACTGTAAACAGACAATAAATGTAAACAAACTGTCAATACAGAGGATTTTGAAATCATTTAAGCTGCTAGCAAAATATCATTTCTGATCTTATGTTTTTTTACCCAGGTGCAATCTCAACTTAATTGCAGCAGGACTTCTTAACACTTGTACTGTCCGTACCCTTATCTTCCTTCAGACATTTGACTCTTAATTTACTGTGGTGTGTGCAGAGGGGCACCCAAATAAATCTGAATATCAACATTTACTTATCTTGTAAATAAAATTTCACTTTTCCAATCTTCCGCATCATTACAACATGCGTCATCTTGCATATTCTTATCTGATTAATTATTTGGTTTATATCCCCTTGGTACCTCTTCAGATTCTCACAGGCCAACATTAGGGTGGCATGGTTAGTGTACCAGTCAGTGCAATCCTATTACAGCGGCAGAGGCCAGTGTCTGAATCCAGCTCTTTCTCCAAGTTTCTACTTATTCCCTGAGGCCAAGTGGGTTTCGTCAGGGTGCTCCGGTTTCCTTCCATCCTCCAAAATGTACAAGATTTATAGGTTAATTAGTGTTTTGGGGTAGCACAGGCTTGTGGGCGGGAAGGGCCTGTAACCATGCTGCATCTTTAATTTTTTTTTAAATTAAATAAAGTTAATTGAGTAGAGTACACCAAAATATTATCAAATAAATATATCTAATTTACATCTGAATAATTGCTGCCATCAATTCCCCAAAAATGTCTTTCATATATGAGCCATATATGAGATAGGTTTATTCTACAAATTTCTACAGAATTCCAGCCTAATTTCCAAACAAATGAGAAAACAAAATTGTAAAGCAAAATAAAGCTTGAAATACATTGCAAAACCATTGTCAGCTAAAAAGATAAAAGATAGGATAATGCATCATAGGCTAAGGTTCATAGGGAAAACCTAGCTTTGGTGCATTGCTAACTCCAAATTGAAAGGATATTGCTCAAAATTTCTTTAATTTTTCCAGTTAACAGTCAGCTTCACTCCCCACCCCATCTTACAAACTCAGGTTACGTCCTTAGATTCTCCATGGTAAAAAAAAAGAGTGAATTAATTTGGCATGGTTAATATAATCCAGTTTCTTTAACCTCATAAAAGAAGCAATTGTGGCAGCCTGTGGTGGCCTGACACACAAGATGGTGTTAAAACGCGGCGATCCTGCAAGGGCCATGCAGGCTAAATCGGCTTTCTTCATGGGCTGCCAGCTGCACGGCGAGCACCCGTGGAAACGCCAGCCTATCCACAGCTGGCAAGCCAGTGATGTCATTTCCACTGCAAGTGGCGTAGACAACCAGGCCCAGCAGGTCTATATAAAGGCAAGGTGACCCGTCAATAAAGTAGTATTGACTGTACTCACCTCATGTCATTGTCTTGCTTTCACACCCTGCCGTAGCACACACAACACAATCAAATTATTTCTTCATCTTCCCTTATGATACTTATTCATAATAAACAATTTTTTAAAAACATGTTACAAGGAGTTGTAGAGAGGATATTAAAAAAAATCTAGAGGTAGTGGAGAAGATGCAGAGATTTACAATGACGATAGCAGAGAATGGAACATGTACAGATCAGAAGAGGATCAGAAAATCAGAATGGATAAATTGGATCTCTTTCCTATTGGGAAAAGGTGAGCTAAATAGGTGTCTTTAAAGTTATGAAGATTTTGACAGCATAGATAAAAAGGACAAATGTCCATTTAGATAGGGCTTTGTTATTAAATAGTTACTAAGAAATCCAGTGTGAATTTGGAACAAACTTGTTTACCAAAGAGTATTTAAAGTATGGAACTTACTACCAGATGGATTTGAAGTTATACGAGTGAAGGGAATATATTGAGGAATAATGAGAGGACTCTGAAATAAAATATATGTCAGCAAAGACTTGTTGAGCCTTTTTCTGTGCCTATATTTCCCTTGTGTCTTTGATTTCAGCCTTTTTTTTAAACCCTGGAAAGGGAAGAAAAAGCTTTGGTTGAAACTAAATGCTTGATTGGCCAGTGATTAAACATACAAGACCTATTGTGATATCCTTGCACTTCATCATATTAAATAGCACCATTCTTCTTACTGATATCAGTGGGGAACCACAAGCACAGAACAACTGGTGTTTTCACTGCTATACATTTAAGAAAAATACTGGGTGGTCATTTGAGACATCTTGCATACATCCCTTTCTTCAAAGAAGAATTATGCCCAGTCTGTTCTACAGATATTCAGATGAGATTCAAAGATGTCCACAATGTTTATCTCCTCTCTAACCAAAAATTAGTAAATAGCCATGAGGGAAACAGCAATGAATCAAGTAAACATTTCAAAAGGCACAGAAATTGTTGGCATAAATTATGTTCTGTCTTGAATGTGTATTTAAACATATTTTGCATCAACATAACAAGCTTGAATAAAGATGTATTTCATTCTGAAACACAGCTGACCTTTTGCAACCATTGTCACAAATTTTGTCTCAATTATCTATTTTGCTGTTTTTAAACTTTTGTTGCTGTGTTAATTTTCCCAATTCTTATGCAACTGATAGATTGAAAAGTCCTCCAAAATATTTATGCAGCATTAAAATAACAACACTGCATGGAATATCAGTGGTACAAGGTTAAGTCTAGATTGACAAAATGCAATTTCCATTTAACATCATGCCCACAGATTTTTTTTTAATGTGCAATCCTGAAAGCGAATTAACAGGCTCTAGAAACATGTATGTAAGGAGGACACATTGTGAGATCACATTAATAATGGTTGATGCCACAGCCAGAATCCATGAAGCAAGTCCTTAATAATGAAAACCAACTGTTGCAAACCCATTTGGAGCAGCTGCTTCCTACAAATTGTTTAATTTATTAATTTATAATAATTGATTTAATATTTCAAGCATTTTATACAATCAAAAGTTCACTTGAATTAGCATGATAAATGGAAATAATACATTTTCAAACAATGTGGTTTATATTTAGATTTACTCATGCATTATTTCACACTACTAAAATAAGAGTTACTACCACAGCTGCTCAGTGGTATTTTATTGTTCAAACCAAAAACAATCAGGCCATTTCATTAATATTTAATGGTAATAGTGCCCAACCTGCTCACCTGGTGATGGTGCCTATAAATACTTCATCTTGGGCTTGTTCTGGTTGATAAATAACAGGGAATCCTCCATGGTTAGTCTCCAGTAGAAGTTCAGCCAGCTTAGTCACCTTTTCATTCAGGTGGAGCACCTTTACTTGAAGCTCCATAATGTCTTTTGCTGTAAACAACTCCAAATTCAGCCTGCAAAAATGAACGAAAACATTTGGCATCATTAAGACTATTTAATTGTCACATATGGGTTATCACCATGTATTAAAAGAAACCTGAAAATTGAAACTGAAAACAGCTTAATGGCTGCCTGGTTTGGCATAAAACTATATCCTCAAAACTCCTTCAAAAAAATCAACACTGTAGCATTCACACAAATTATACTGCTTTGCCAAGTTCTTGCAGGCTTGTGTTCCAAGTTATCACAGAAGCTGAACTGCAATTGTAAAATATGCCAATGTAACAGTCAATATCGACATATAAATATAGAAATTACACATTGTAAATTGAAAACTGTAAGTATCTGATGTTAAGAATAAACATTTTATATCTTTGGCATTTTTCTTAGGATCTTCTATTATATTTTAAAAGAATATTCTGAGTCTGGAAAGAAAAGTTGTTCAATATAGTGACTAAAATTTGAGTGCTTGCCCAAACAATATTTTAAAAAGCATATTTTTAAGAAAAAAAGTCTTTATAAATATTAGACTATGTTGATACTTTATTTCAATATTGGTGCAAGATGGATAAATCAGAAGGAAGTGAATCAGGTTTGCAACAAAGGAGAAAGTCCAAGTGGTCAAAGTATTCCTGAACCAAAAGTGACTTGTTATTATAGAACAGTGCAAGTTTTGAATAATCAGAACACCATCATGAGAACAACACGGCTCTAATTTTCTACAGATTTATTTCGAGCAGCAGCATGGTTGGCGTAGCAGTTAGCACAATGCCTTTACAGCACCACGAATCAGGGTTCGAATCCCATATTTCTGTAAGGAGTTTGTACATTCTCCATGTATCTGCATGAGTTTTCTCTGGGGGCTCCGGTTTCCTACACCATTCAAAAAACATACTGGGGTGCAGGTTAATGGGGTGTAAATTAAGCAACACAGACTCATTGGCAGAAAGGGCCTGTTACCGAGCTGTATGTCCAAACTAAATTAAATATGTGCAGGAGCAACAATCTCTCACCAATATCCTGGTATCTTTGAATGAATTTTGATATTTACTTCCCACATCTTATCTAATTTATTCACAAATTAAATTTGAAACATTTGCAACTATATTTGAAATGAACAAGCTTGATGCACATATCTTTTTAGATAATCTTTCAGACTGTACAATGATCACAAACCTTTATCCTCCTTCTCTGACAATCATTTAAATTTGGTGAAAGTTCATGTTTATATTTTTTCTTACCAGTTTGACATCAGGTAGAACTATCAAAATGAAATAATTAAAAGCTTTGTCCCGCTTTCTCATTCAGGTTTACGTATCGACTGAAATATCAAAAGGTTCCTACAGAAATGGTAAATGCAATTTTTAAATATTTTATTAAATCAACATATACAAGATCAAACAATTGAGAATAATAATATAGCATGTTACATAATCTCTTTGGCTTGGCTTCGCGGACGAAGATTTATGGAGGGGGTAAAAAGTCCACGTCAGCTGCAGGCTCGTTTGTGGCTGACAAGTCCGATGCGGGACAGGCAGACACGATTGCAGCGGTTGCAAGGGAAAATTGGTTGGTTGGGGTTGGGTGTTGGGTTTTTCCTCCTTTGCCTTTTGTCAGTGAGGTGGGCTCTGCGGTCTTCTTCAAAGGAGGTTGCTGCCCGCCAAACTGTGAGGCGCCAAGATGCACGGTTTGAGGCGTTATCAGCCCACTGGCGGTGGTCAATGTGGCAGGCACCAAGAGATTTCTTTAGGCAGTCCTTGTACCTTTTCTTTGGTGCACCTCTGTCACGGTGGCCAGTGGAGAGCTCGCCATATAACAGGATCTTGGGAAGGCGATGGTCCTCCATTCTGGAGACGTGACCCATCCAGCGCAGCTGGATCTTCAGCAGCATGGACTCGATGCTGTCGACCTCTGCCATCTCGAGTACTTCGACGTTAGGGGTGTAAGCGCTCCAATGGATGTTGAGGATGGAGCGGAGACAACGCTGGTGGAAGCGTTCTAGGAGCCGTAGGTGGTGCCGGTAGAGGACCCATGATTCGGAGCCGAACAGGAGTGTGGGTATGACAACAGCTCTGTATACGCTTATCTTTGTGAGGTTTTTCAGTTGGTTGTTTTTCCAGACTCTTTTGTGTAGTCTTCCAAAGGCGCTATTTGCCTTGGCGAGTCTGTTGTCTATCTCATTGTCGATCCTTGCATCTGATGAAATGGTGCAGCCGAGATAGGTAAACTGGTTGACCGTTTTGAGTTTTGTGTGCCCGATGGAGATGTGGGGGGGCTGGTAGTCATGGTGGGGAGCTGGCTGATGGAGGACCTCAGTTTTCTTCAGGCTGACTTCCAGGCCAAACATTTTGGCAGTTTCCGCAAAGCAGGACGTCAAGCGCTGAAGAGCTGGCTCTGAATGGGCAACTAAAGCGGCATCATCTGCAAAGAGTAGTTCACGGACAAGTTTCTCTTGTGTCTTGGTGTGAGCTTGCAGGCGCCTCAGATTGAAGAGACTGCCATCCGTGTGGTACCGGATGTAAACAGCGTCTTCATTGTTGGGGTCTTTCATGGCTTGGTTCAGCATCATGGTGAAGAAGATTGAAAAGAGGGTTGGTGCGAGAACACAGCCTTGCTTCACGCCATTGTTAATGGAGAAGGGTTCAGAGAGCTCATTGCTGTATCTGACCCGACCTTGTTGGTTTTCGTGCAGTTGGATAATCATGTTGAGGAACTTTGGGGGACATCCGATGCGCTCTAGTATTTGCCAAAGCCCTTTCCTGCTCACAGTGTCGAACACAGCTCAGCGCGGACATTGGCGACTTCAGGGGTTTCTACGAGGCTCTAAAGGCTGTGTACGGCCCCTCACCCCAAGTCCAAAGCCCGCTGCGCAGCTCAGACGGCAAAGCCCTCCTCAGCGACAAGTTCTCCATCCTCAACCGATGGTCAGAACACTTTCAATCTCTTTTCAGTGCCAACCGCTCAGTCCAAGATTCCGCCCTGCTCCAGCTCCCTCAACAGCCCCTAAGGCTAGAGCTGGATGAGGTTCCCACCCTGGATGAGACATATAAGGCAATCGAACAACTGAAAAGTGGCAAAGCAGCAGGTATGGATGGAATCCCCCCTGAAGTCTGGAAGGCTGGTGGCAAAACTCTGCATGCCAAACTGCATGAGTTTTTCAAGCTTTGTTGGGACCAAGGTAAACTGCCTCAGGATCTTCATGATGCCACCATCATCACCCTGTACAAAAACAAAGGCGAGAAATCAGACTGCTCAAACTACAGGGGAATCACGTTGCTCTCCATTGCAGGCAAAATCTTCGCTAGGATTCTACTGAATAGAATAATACCTAGTGTCGCCGAGAATATTCTCCCAGAATCACAGTGCGGCTTTCGCGCAAACAGAGGAACCACTGACATGGTCTTTGCCCTCAGACAGCTCCAAGAAAAGTGCAGAGAACAAAACAAAGGACTCTACATCACCTTTGTTGACCTCACCAAAAGATGTTACATAATAGGTTGTTAACAAATACATCCTGAAACTACTTCTTTCTTCTTTGGCTTGCCTTCGCGGACACACACAAAACTAAAACTAAAAGCTGAACTGAAAATAAAACTACAAAAAAAAACTCCTCCCACCCGACAATGATTAAATGATTAATTAATTCTGATCACATCACATGACACTCAGAAATCTCAAAAACGTCACAAAATCATAATTTTATTTCTTCAGGGAAAACTTCATGGATCAGGAAAAATATAAAGGTAAATATAAATTTTATGGTAAATACCATTTTAGATCAGATTGGCAGATGGAATAATCGACTTTGATAATGGCATTTTATCAACAGAATAACAATTATAAGGCAGAAGTGAAATATCAAAGATATACTTTCTTTCCCCATACTTAATTCACGTTGAAAAATTCCAAAACTAAATGATTTGTGAGTACGTCCTATTATGAAAGCAAGGTTCAAGATTCAATTTATTGTCATTGTAATAAAACAGTGTCAGATTACATGAAATTGCTTTTGCCTGCTGTAAGGCAGAAATTGCCTTAAGCGCCTCTTACAGTCAGAGAAAGAAAAACAAAGGAGAGTCGACCCAGAGTCACCATATGTCCGTAGATTTACCCCCATACCTCAGTAGCCTCCACAGCCACGTAGAATACAGTCCAAACCATTGGTAACCTGAGCTTCAGATCCAAAGCTCCGACACAGTCCGGAACCCTTCAACATTCCTTCGCATCCCAGTTCCAATACCTGGTACTCCTTCAGCAGTCTCCAGCACCCCACAGCCCACATGGGTTCCTCGCTTCAAGACATCAGCAGCCCACCACATGCGTTGGTCCTTCAGCTACAAAGCCCCCTCAATGATCTGCTGCTGTGGTCACCATCCTGTGGGTTTTCTGGTGCTCTGCACCAGTACTCCACTCCTCAGGTGTCTGCAATCCTCATGGCTGCTGCCAAACATAGGCACTGCCATCTTGGGCACAGACCCCCGTGGTCATGGGTTATTAAATAAAACTACCGTTGACTCTTTTAACGGGCCATTCAAAGCTTGTGCAGAGCAGATGGCAGTTGAACCCCGATGGGAAGCGCTGTATCTCCATTCCTTGTGCATCCGGCCTAGTGGCAGCGCTGTCATTATAGTGGCTCCAATACATGTTGAATGCATGTAGTGCCTTTCGCTTCATGATGCTCATAAGCATAACACCTGTCAGATCATCAAACTTTCTACTCTGAGGAAATTAATATTTGGCAATGACCAATTAAACTTTGGCATCATATTTACATTGATATTGTCATAATGAAGAAATGACATCATTTACTTAGCTTAAATTCTCATTCTAAATGTTAAAAGCAATTCCGATCCAATATGGTTATACTGTATCACACATTACTTCTCTGTCCAGAGAATAAAGTATGCTGTAATTCATTTTATTTGTGCAGTCATACAGCAAGGAAACAATGCTGACCAAGTTGTCCATCTGAGTTCACCCCATATTCCTGCATTTGGCCCATATCCCTCTACTCTTTCCTATCTATGAACACAATAGAAATAAGGCAAATTAGACTGCCTCTATTGCTTCCTTTGGCAACTCATTCCAAAAACACACCAACCTCTGTGAAAACAATTAGCCCTTCGAGTCCCTTTTACATCTTCTCCCCCTCTACTTAAACCTAATCCCCTCTAGATTTAGACTCCTGCACCCTGGGGAAAAGACTGTGATTACTCACTATATCCATGGCCCTCGGGATTTTATAACCCCCTTTATGGTCACCCCTCAGCCTCTTGTGCCCAAGGGAAAAATGTCATAGCCTATCCGTCTCTCTCTACAACTTAAGCCCTCTGGTCCTGGCAACATGTTTGTGGTCTTCCCATGGTCAGTGAGACTTCACTATTTATTAATAATATTTATTTTTAATATATGTAAAAATGTACTGTACTTGTCGATATGTGTGTTTGCCCTTTTTTTTTACACTGTGGACTGAAAAAAAATTTTTTTTTGGGTTATACTGGTACATTCGGTTGATAAATAAATGAGCTTGATCTTTTACCCATCTGCTACTTTCCTACTTCAATATACTTTGTATCCTTCAGTTCTTTCAAAATCAAGGAATCCATCATTCATCCTGAGCTTTCTGAATGCCTCAAGAGATGCTAGCGCTTAATTCCATGAATGCTGAATAAACTGCCAAGAATGCACCATTTATCAGCTCACATCACAAAGAATATTCTTTTTACAGGCTAATACATTGGAACAAGCCTGCTGAGCTCATGAGTTATGTCTGGTCTATCACCTTGCAATTAGTTAAAACGGCAGCTCCTGGAAAACATAAAACTTCAGTCCAGCAGTGCATGAGACCATGGACAGATATGTCAACAAGGGAATGAGATGGGGAATTGAAATGGGTGGCCACTGGGAGGTCCACGCTATTGTGGCGGACAGAGCCGAGGTGCCTAACAAAGTTGAGTGGGTAGTCAACGTGAAATCACGTTAATCTCAGAAATCAGCAGGCGCTATTTATCATGGTTAATTTATGAAAAATTTTAAAACAACAGTAAAATATGATCAGAAAGATTGGTCATGGGCCTATGAATGTAAGAGATTATTCATTTTATTATTTCCGACATAAGACATATTGACAAATTGACGTTTTTATTGGCAGCTCAAATTCAACCTAGAGTACAAAAGGTGGAATATTTGACACACACTATCTCGAACCATTCCCTTTGTTATTGTCAATAGTATCTGAGGAAGAAAAAAAATTAGTGGATATCATCATTATTGAATGAAGATCAACCGGGACCAATGCCTGAAGAGGGCGCACAAAATCAGTGAACCGGTGTGGACTCGAAAGGCCAACATGGCCCGTTTCCGCTCCGTAAATGGTTATATGGTTAAACACCCAAAGGCTTATTTGTGTTTAAAAAAATCACATTTATTCCATTCCTTTAGAAATTGTATCAATGCTATTGCAAATGACGCAAAGAAAGTTGATGCTCACCCATGAAAATTTGTTTCCAATGCATTTAATATTAAGCTCATTAAAGACCCCAAATATATATTTAAGTGAACAAGTCCAACAATGGGTTCAAAGTCCATGATTACTGTTCCAGAATCTGAGCTCCATTTCAAATGAAAGTTACTCTAATAGTACCAGAGTTGCCAAAGTCTGCTCTGCTTCCTACATTTGACAATTGTTTGGATTAAAAGTCTGTATTGGTTTAGTACTACAGTTACTATTTGTAATGGTTTCCAAAAGAACAATATTTAGGTGTTCCATTACTTTGTTGATTTCTGACTAAATACTGTTTCTAGAGATGGAGGAGGATTGGAAGAGTTGGGAGGGACACAAACCCTCAATAAGTCAGTGGGTAAATTAAAACAATAAATTATTCATTTTTATCATATGAAATATAGAGAGTCATGACCACTGCATACTTATTTAACAATGGCAGGAAAGCATCTGGAAGCTTGTATGTGAAGATTTCTTGCAACACACAGATACAAGAATGAAAGTGGTACAGTTAGCATAGCGGTTAGAATCCGGGAGTTTGTATGTTCTCCCCATGTTTCCACGAGTTTCCTCCAGGTGCTCCAGTTTCTTCCCACCCTTCAAAACATACAGAGGTTGTAGATTAATTGGGATATTCAGGCAGTACAGGGCCTGTTATTACGCTGCATGTCTAATTTAAATTAAAGCATTAATGCAAATGCCACACACCTTTCACTTTCCGCATTAAAACCATCTTTATCAGTGGATGTCTGATTGTTCATACATCACAGCAAATTTCTCTCCTACTTGTTGACAGCTGCAGGACACAATCATCAAGGTTTTCATTGATGTTGTGGTCCACGAGAGAAAAGCCTAAGCTTCCAAAAGGATCTTCTTCCTCCAAAGTCACACACTCACTCCAGCATTCAAGCACGTGCTTGCAGCCACTTTTTCTTCTCCTCCAGATCCAGTTAGCGTTAAAGATGGCCAGAAGCAATTTAAGAATGGTTGGCACGAACTGACCTATTTCTTGACCCAGAAACGCCAAGTTTTCTTTTAAACAGGCTGCCTTGAAAAGAGCAAACAAACTTCTAGAAAGTTCCAAAGAGCAGCTGTTTTAGTTATCCAGTGTATACCTATGATAGTACAGATCTATCACCAATGTACATAGTGTATATAGTTACTGTATCTAGACTGTGCTTACAGTGATTGGCTGAGAGCTAAGCCACACCTATTGTCTCGGCCTTAAAGGGTTGTGTCCCTAGCCAGGTCGGATCATTCCGGACTGGTCGGCCACCTGTGAAGAGCTCCGGTCTTTTGCTAATAAAAGCCTTGGTTTGGATCAACAAGTCTTTGATTCTTTCAACGAGCTCTACAATACCCAAGTTAAAGCATGTGAACAAGAGAGAATCATACAGAGTGTGCAACATTTACACTACAGCACAATGCAAACCCTTTAGTATGATGTTCATGGTTGAGTACATCTTCCAGGTTGTTTACATGTCCATTTTCTTCAACCACCTCTCAAAAGAATGTTAAATGTTAACAAAATAAATACTTCCTTGGACCTGGCACTACTTTGTCATCAGATACTTGTGTTTTTGAGGAAATTCCTGTTCATGAACTCCTGTGCCGGCCATAGCTTGGCATCAATCCAAGCCTCAACAATCCACAAGAGGAAACGTCACTTCATAGTTGCAAGCTAGAGATACTCCAGATCAGAGAGTGATGAAAACAAAAGACCCAAGTCCAAAGAAATGAAAGCTGTAATATTGCGTAAAACTCCCAAGTATACACCCTGATGCAACCATAGATTTTGATTGCAGAACCAGAAGAGGTTTAAGTTGAGGTAGTGGCAGGCTGCTTTTGGGTTAAGTTTATGTTCATTGATATCCACTACGATTTGGAATCCTTGGATGCTCTACCACTGAGTAACCTCTCTTACAGTTTCTCAGAGAGGAGGAGAGCATTCAGGAAACAAGACCCAAAAGGGTATCTGCAAGGGCATGTTGGAATGAAAGGATAGATCCTTAAAGGACATTCCTTAAAGGAAAGCATAAATATCAGTGAAGATGAGGGAGACAGATATGATATGTTTAGACAGAGACAGATCGATGCACTGGTAAGGAAAGATTATGACACATGATGGTGGAGTACATCTGAAGGGCAGATTGGGGAACTTGGAATAATGCACAACTCATATTTAGTTGAATGGGCCATTGAGTTCACTTTCCTGACCTCAAAGTCTGCACTCAGAAGTAGGGGGCCACATTCCTACTACTCATATCTATGGATCTCTTCAGCTACGCTGTCATGCTTTTAACCAACTTTCTTCACTTCATCACTAAACATGCTGCCCTTGTGGCACAATATTCAGAGAGTGGACACCTAGTCATTTTTACCTTCTCTTTTACCAAGTTGCTAACTCTACATTGCATCCAATATCTTGTTTGCACTGTGCTTTGAAGGATTAGATTTGAAGGTATATGTAAATCACATTGTTCTATCCATTTGGTCTAATTGGACAAGACATATGCTAAAAACAGAAATCTGGAACAACAAAAATCCCCCATCTTGGATTTTGTGTGTCTGGCAATTTTAAAGGGTTGACACAGCAAGCACGTCCTTGCCCATAATTCCAATATCTTGTTTAACATGAAGCCAGTTAAAAAGTTCCATAAATAGTTTGATTGATGCTCTTCTACCTGGATGCGATAAATTGTGAAAACACTTAAACATTTCCCACCTCATAGCCGATGGCACAAAAGGCTTAGGTCTTTCTGTGGAAAAATCGCAGACTAACTTTTCACCCAATGCATCCAGTATCAGATCTTGAAGATGGAGACCAGAATTGATCAAGCAATACAGGATGAGATTGGTATCAGTGTGCTGTGCACAATCCATGGCAGTGAAATCGACAGCAGTAGTTGTATACAAGGCATCAATGTCACGCCTGGACAGGGCGTTGGCACAGCATTCACTTTTTCTTAGATGGGCCAAATCTCTCTGGGCAAGTAAAGATGTGTTCTTGTACTTGCAGTATGCATAAGAGGCTGGTGGTCTGTATAAATGGTGAAAGGACGACCTTCCAATAAAAATCATAAATATGTTTCACTACGAGATGGATGGTCAAGAGTTTTCAACCAAACATACCACACTTTGCCTGAGCCAGTGACAGCTTCCAATTACCCATGGACTCGTTATTCTAACACTGCTCCCACATCACTGACAGATGCATCTGTGGTAAGAGAGAGCAAGGCGATGGGCTTTTTTTTTCCGAAACTTTATTTATTGCGATGGGCTTTTGATGTACAAGCATCATGGCATTCGCAAGTGCCAACTTCACATCGTTGAAAGCATGCATGGTATCATCTTCCAAAATTGATGGCCTTTTGGACACAGACTTATCAGATCCTTTTAGTAGTTTAGAAGGAGGTAATAGAGTTGCTGCAGCATTTGGGAGGAATCAGCGATAAAAATTCATCATGCCTAAAAAACGTCGCAAATGGCCAGACGTAACAGATGTAGGAAATTCCTGAACCTCTTACACTTTTAATTACCATATTGCATAACTATATCCCAAAAATATAAGATCAGCATTTACTGGGATCAATCACAATGCCAAATTCATCAAGCCTCAAACAATGAGATAAGGTGACGCTTGTGCTCCTCTTCATCCACACTTGTGACAAGAATATCATCGATGTAAACAAACACAAGATCAAGTACGTGATCCATAAACTGCTGAAATGTCTGAGCTGCATTCAGTAGACTGAATGGCATTCGCAGAAACTCAAACATGCCGAAAGGGGTAATTACTGCCATCTTTGCGACATTAGAAGGGTCAACTGGAATCTGATAGTAAGCATATACTAGATCTATTTTCAGAAGTACATATTTGCTATGAAGGTTTGTTGAAAAGTCTTGTAAAATGGAGATCTTTTATCAGTCAGGTCCAGTCCAGTAGAATTGTTCAGGGCACGATAATGACCTCAAGGCCTTCAGTCTCCAGGTGATTTTTTTTGGAACCATATACAACAATAAAGCCCAGCAGCTATCAGATTTGCAGACTATGCCCAACTCTTGCATGTGGACGAATTCCAATTTCATGATTTTAAGACAGTCCGGGGATAACCTACAAGCCTCTGCTACCACTGGAAAACCCTGAGTTTCTAATATGATGGATTACTGAATGTTTAATGTCTGTATGATGATACAATGGGGTCACTAGATGAATGTTCGGAAAGGGGAGGAGCCAGGTCGAAGGCTCGTCAGGCAGCTGACGACATTGGAGGAACGACAGATGCAGCTCACTTGCATACAAGAACTGTGGTCCACGATGCAGTGATTTTTCAAATCCACCAACAAATAAAAATGTGACAAGTAGTCTACTCCCAAAATGGAATTTGCCACATTTGCAACCGTGAAAACCCACTGAAAAGATTGGTTGAGACCACAATCCAATGTGAGTGTCCTCGAGCTATATGTATGAATATGAGAAACATTGACAGCTGAAAAAGAACACATGACATATTGAGGTATTTGTGTTCCTCTGTGGTTGGAGGGACCACAGAAATCTCTGCATCGGAATCAATAAGAAATTGAACACCTGAGAGACAGTCTTCAAGGAAAATATGGTGGATGACGTACCCATTGGCAGCAGTTGCCTCTACCAACAGGCCTGGTCGTTTCCCGGCTGCACTTTGTAGAAGTTGCAAGGTGGCTGACGGGAGCAGGAAGCAGCACTAAATCTCCAGTGCTTCCAACAAAAATGCCATCTGTCACCTCTACCATGTCCTCAGCCAACACGATTCCAACCAGGTCAATGAAAGGAATTCCATTGCATGCCCAAAGCCTGGTCCAATGTAGTCAGTGGCGCCATTTTCTGCTCCAACTCGGTTATCCTCGATTGATATGATGTTAGCACTATTTTTGACTGAGAAGGTGCTGGTGCTACCTTCAATTGATAAGATGCTGGCACTTCACAAGGTGCAGAAAGCAGTTGTTTCATTTCCACATGCTCTTGTTGACTAGAGAAGAAGACAATCCTTCTATCTTCAATGCAGAGGTCATGGATATAACGAGGTCAGCCAATTGATCAAGGGTGGACATTCAAAAGGCATAATGAGGTAAACATTAAAGGAATCTCTGTTTTCAAAAATTGCCTTTGACAGGGTCCGTTCCAGCTAGCCTGTGCCCTCCTCAATATCTGTGACAGTTGCCTATCACCTAAGTTGTCATCAGCTAGTAATTGGGCAATACAAGTCTCCCTAGATGGCTGAGTACGCCGCAGAATAGCCGCCTTAAGCATGTCATATGGGAGATTATGATCAGGATCCACAAAGACATCCTCCACTTCACAGATAATCTGCTTTGGAAGATGCTCCACAGGTAAACCGTACTTAGTCTTCTGACTCGTCACATTGAGGGCAGAGAAACGTGTTTTGAGGATCTTGAACCACACTGATGCGTTATTAATAAAAAAGGGGGAAATCTTTAGTTTGATAACCCCAACCACTCCAGTAAGGAGCAACACTATCCATTTTAAATTAGAAGGTATGGTGAACTTGAGGGAGACACCACTTGTTACAACATTGATTTACCACAGTTTGTGAACAAATAAAGAATACACTCACTCTTTTTTTTCAGCACACACCATGAAGTCGACTTTCTTTTTTTCCACTAGACACAACATTCCATTCTTCAACTCCACAAACACTACCCAGCTAAACTCCTCTGACCTTCTCATTGACTCACTGCAACACACGTGATCCTCCTGCAACTGAGATTCATCACCAATATACTGACGCTTAACACACCCGCGCATGCACGCTATTACCCCCCACACGTTGCATCACTTACATCATCAGCGGCAGAGACAAGTACGCAAATGTGACAAGGCCCAGAGTTTGTAGATTCTTATTTTAAAAATTATATATTTAGACATGCAGCTTGGAAACAGGTCATTTCAGCCCACATGTCCGTGCCACCCAATTTACACTCAATTAACCTACACCCCCAGTACATTTTGAACAGTGGGAGGATACCAGAGCCCCCAGAGAAAACCAATGCAGACACCCAAGAAGAGCTATATGCACAAGTACACTTCATCTCTCCACCTAGCTCAGCAGCAATATGTAACACAATTAATTTTCTTACCCACGATTGTTACACTTCCCCTCACTCCATCATTTCCATTGGCATCATTACAATTGCATACATCATCTTGTCACACTACTCAGCTGCACATCCACCAACACCTCACACTTTTCACAAATCAGATTCCTTTTATATTCATCCTCGTTCAAGAATCAACCCTCCTCCTTCCATTTCTTTCCTATGTTTCAATCTCACATTGACCATGTCCAATGACCATCTCAATATTCATTCAGCACACAATACAATGAAGATCAAAGGAGAAATATTGCTGTCCACTCCCATCACATCCACACACCTATTCCCAATGGTTGTTAAGGGTTAAATCCAGGGCTAAAGATTGGACAAAAATATGCATAAATATCTCTAAATAAAATTCATAATTATATTGGAAACATAAAGATTTCTCTGTTTTGTTATTTGTAATAAAATCCTAAACATTCTTTCAAAACCAATTTATGATTAAGTAAACATTAACTAAAAGGAATGTTTAAAATAAATTGGTAAAAGTCACTACATATTCCTGCTCTAAAATGTTTGATTTATCAGGATCACCTGAGATGCACAACTTTGCTTCTGCAAAAAGTCCAGACGTTTTATGAAAACAGTAGCAAAGTTTAATCACATACTTCAGAAAGCCAGGTCCAATGTTTTAATCAATAGAGTTGAAAAGGAAAGACTAAGAGTAGCAACAATGAATATGGAAAAATAATCCAAATTCACATTATTGGCAAGAAAGAAATCTTCACCAATTGGGACCACATATTGGAAATCTGGGCATGCTTTTCCTACTATTAACTTTACATGGTTGGAAAATCAAGCATCAAAATTCTTGATGTACAATTCTGCTGTATCCAGCTCCCACAAAAAAACCTTGAATTGCCAGAATTTTGACATATTACACAGCTTCAATTACTATTCCTATTTCAAGGCAATCCAAATGTTATGTGGCCAGAAGCTTTGTTAGTTATATAAGTTTATGTCGTTCCTGTTTATGAACAGCACCTTTCTACTTTTTCTTTGCACTGTACAATTTGTACAGAAGAACTATGATCAATTGGAATACTGCCATGATTAAATACTGGCAACTGGGCAGAGGGTTTTGCAGCCAAAATGGAAAATAAAAACATCTGGTGCTTTTGACTAATTTTGTGCAGAAATCAACTATTTCATTGTACATGTCAAGAGATCCTTCCATAGAGTTTTCACTTTCCCTCCCATTATGCTTGATATACACCATTTATTATTACTGTGCTTTTGTAACATTTAAAATAAAATCTGTATTACACCATCTCAAGATAAATGGAACTGAGCTGCAAAATTCAACCACCACAGATGTCACAGGTGCCTGTCAGTTGAATTTTGCACAAACTATGGTAGTTTTTCCAAAAGAATAAGGGTGGTTACATTAAGAATATATTCTGCCTATGCAAGCTTGTCAAACCAAAATTTCTCAAAATCCTAAAACTTGCTATTGAAAACTTCCTGTAACAAACCAACAGCTTTGTTGCCCACATCTGGGAAGAGGAGCATATTCCATGGGACTTCATAAATGTCAAAATCATAATCATTTTCAAGAAATAAGTCAAATAGAACAGTTGCAACTACAGAGGGGTTCTCACCAGGGTTCTTCTCAACCACCTCCTCCTAAAGACCTGCTATCCAATTCAGAATGTAGAGGATATGAACTTTCCTCATTCCACGATGGCATGCAGGTTTCCTGCCATATATATACTTCTGAGACCTGGAAACCTATTGCAAGTTGCTGCAGGAGTGTGACAAAGCTGTCTCTGCAAAATCCTCCATGTTCACTGGAGGACAAGCAGGCCAACTCCCGTATCCTCTCTCTGGCTGATACTTCAGTAATGTAGCCGAGTTATATTTAGTTGGTTATATTGGACAGGCTATGTTGTTTGCATATTTGACAACAGCTCACCAAACAGGTAGCCTATTCTGAGCTCTGTCATGGGAATATATTCCCAGGCAGACAAAGGAAAGAATTCAAGAATGTTTTCACTTACTTGGATCTTTTTCTCTGCCTGGTAATAACTTCTAATGACAGAGCTCAGAGGGTCAGGGTTTCAAGTCTCACATTGGTTTGTGAGCAAAGTTGCCTTCCCATGGACTGACAGTGTAACTCATACCTCATTGCTCTAGATGTTGGCTTGGGAGAACACTGCCATTAAGACATTTATCCTGCTAGTGAATTAAGGATTTTGCAGTCAGTGGTGGAGGATTTTTGAAGTGCCTAGTGAAAAAGTCCAAGTCTTAGGATTATGAAAACTAAAGTTTTGTGCAAAAAGTTCCACACAAAGCGAGTGGACAGTTAATTTGTTTTGATGAAGGAGAATTTGTTTACCCTTCTTCCCACATACATATAGCCTCCTGTATCAGCAAACAGGGCAACTATTCAATATATAATTCAAAAGAAGCAATTCCAACAACACAGCATTAATTCAGCATTGTCTTAAGATTTCTGTCTAAATCAAGAAAATATCAGGTATAAAAATGCTATTAACTTGAGTCAAGGCAGAGAGACAGTGTATTGTCAATTTTTTAATGCAAACTGGAATTTCACTAAAACCTAGGAAAGTATAATCTTATAGGAGAATATCTGAGAGGAAAGAAAAATCCATATAAATATCTTCCTGACCAATGAAAAGACTGTTTTGTCCTTCAGGGATAGGGTTGGGTTTTCAATATATTTTGCAACAATGGACAATTATACAACTGATGTGCTACTGTGGATTCACGACACTTGTAATTCCATTGGTATGATTCCTGTGTAAAACAAAGTAAAGCAGCATGCTTACAGGGAGCGGTCAGATTGGTAGCTATAGTATCCATTTGCAGCTACCTTGTTTGTCCAGGCAGTTGCCCAGCTGGCATGAGTATTTGTTATGTGTCATTGTAGATTTGAGATCCATAGGGATTTCTGAAGGAAACTTTTCAAATGGATTTCCTTGTCTGTTTCTTTTCCATTGGCTGCTTTCCCTCATTCTTTTGCATTCAGATCTTTGCTTTCACTTCAAATGATGTTTTTCTCAGATATCCATCTACCTGCATAAAGCAGTGAGGAGATTGTGGATAGTGTCTGATGGTACAATCTTGTTGGCTTACTTTTAATATTACCTGTTTGCTAGATCAATAAAATATCATCAATTTTAGAAAAGATCCATCAGAAGCAGAAATCTAAAATAACCTGGCAGAACAGAATGCTCCAGTTTTGCGTCCAATAACAGGAGCTACACCCACTTATAATGTCGGGTGACATTACCCACTTTGTTTCATTTGAATAGGTACCCTGCCAAAATACAGGCAATGAGTTTTGGCTTGAGAACTGGATAATAAATAAGGCAGCTACTCTTAAAGAAATGTTGCTCATCTTTAAAGAGGAGAAACTGCAAGTGTAGAAAATAAGTTGAGAAATTACAAGAGTAAAAAGACCTTGTTACATACAGGCCTTCAAATATCAGCCATAAAGTGGGATGAAAATTACAACTGGAGTTAGAAAAGGTATGTAAGAAAGGCAATGTTACAGTAGTCAATATGAAAATTAACTGAAAAATCAGATTAGCATTTGACCCCAAGAGAAGGAAATTTGGAGAATGCCAATTAAATTTCTTTTTAGAGCAGCTTGTGGTCAGCCCACTGGGATAAGGACAATTCTGGGTTTGGTGGTGTGCAATGAACCAGGTTTGATTAGAAAACTTAATATAAAGGAACCCTTTAGTGTCAGTGATCATAATATGATAGAATTCACTCTGCAGTTTGAGAGGGAGGTTAAAATTGAATGTATCCATATTAACTACAGAGTCATGAGAGAGGAGCTGGCCAAAGTTGGTTGGAAGGGGACCTGAGGAGGGGAGATGGATCTGGGTATTATCAACATTAGGAAATTTAGTAACCTGTTTAAGGAAAATTTTCTTACCCTACTGTGTCGTTAAGAAGACCTTGACTCAATGGTCCCTGCATTCGATGTCCTTAATTGGATATTATTTTGCCCATGGCTCCTGCCAAAATTTTTATACATTTTTCAAGCTGTACCTGTTTTTGATCCTAAATCCTTTTTTTAATTATTTGGACTCTCTTATATCTTCCTTGATATGGAATAATAAGCTTCCCCAACTTAAAAAAAAAGCCTTCCTTCAAAATATTATTAAGAATAATGGAGGCTTGGCATTACCTAATTTTAGATTTTACTACTGGGCAGCTAATATCTGATACATTTATTTTGGATTCATCATAAGGTTCTTTCAGGTTGGATTAATTTAGAAATTAAATCTACTAAAAAGCTCTCCCTTATTTCAATACTTGGAGCACCTTTACCTTTCCCTGCTTTTAGATTATCAGATAATTTTGTCAGACATACATTGAGAATCTGGTTTCAATTCAGGAAACATTTTGGATACCATAGTTAGTCCTATCTTAAGTAATTCTTTCTTCTTCCCTCAGTTCAGGATATTCGTTTTTATTAAAGGTCTAACTTAGGCATCCAATCTTTTTTGAACCTTTTTAATCAACCATAATCTTGCCTCTTTCGAACAACTATCTGCTAAATACCCAGACACCATTATTTACAGGTTAGGAATTTTTGAACTCTTTATCTTTGAGACTTCCTCAGGACTTGGAGTTTAATGTTATAGGGAAAATATATAATTTTTAACCAGACCATAAACAGCTGTTGTCTTCCCTGTATGAGCTACTTTTTTTTTATCCAAGGATAATTCCTGGATGAATTAAAAACTATGGGTACAAGATTTCCAACAAATATTTTCTGAGACTAGATGGGATTCTATTTTGAGACGTACTCATTCATCTTTTCTCTGTGCTAGACAATTCAAGGGAGTACATCATAGCCACTATTCCAAAACCTGACTGGCTAAATTCTATTCTAACTTATTTTCTAAATGCAATAAATGTAAAACTGTTCATTGTATCATATGGTTTGGTTATGTCCTTCTCTTCTCAATTATTGGGATGACATAATTCTACACTATCTTTAGTTCTTAATACTAATTTGACTACATCTCCTTTTATTGCTTTGTTTGGAATAGATGAGCCCAATGATCTGATATTGAATTCTTCACAATTCCATGTAGTAGCTTTTGCCTCCGATTGCCAGAAGGACCATACTAATGAAGTAGAAAGATGCTGTTCCTCTCACTCCCACTAAATGGCTGTCTGATATGATGGCTTGTTTGTCTTTAGAAAAATATTAGATGCTCCAGTACTGTAATGTGTTATGGATTACATCATCATGTCATACATGATGACATCATTACTCATTTATGCTATCAGAATCCACCATTTTAGTTTTATATGAAAGTAGTGAATGAACACCATGTTCTGTTCTGTGTGTTCTGAGGTCTGTTAAATACATAACAGATTGGCAACGAACATCAAGACGGACCACCTGGGAACTCCAGATATGGTCTGATGATCTTAAAGAGGAAATACCAGGGAGTCTGCACTGTGGGCCCCACAAGCTTCCTCTCAGAGAACAAAGAAAAGACTCATCCCATCCTCGTTGAATGCAGTGTACTCCTGTAGACCAGTAGGAAATTAGAAATTTTGTGATTCCAAGAAAGGTTTAGGTCTTTTGTTGTTCTCACGGCTTTTTTGAAAGTTTGTACAAATCATTCAGCTTCCCCATTGGTGCTTGGATGATAGGGTGCAGAGAGGATGTGCCGAATGTGGTTATTTCATAGGAACACTTTTAAAACATCTGCCACAAATTGTGGGCCATTATTTGAAATGAGTTCCATGGGCAATCCATATATGGAAAATATATTTCAAAGTCTATCAACTGTTTGGTCTGTCATCATCATTTGGATTACCACCAGCCATTTTGAGTGTGCATCAACAACAATGAGGAAGTTTTCTCACATAAACAGGTCCACAAAATCTATATGAACCCTATGCCAAGGTCATGTTGGTCATTTCTATGGATTTGCTTCTGCTTGTAGGGCCTTGGGTTGCATCTCCTGACAAGTGCAGCATTACCTTATTTGTTCAATGTTGGTGCCTATGGCAGGCCACCAGACATGCATTCAAGCCAGTGCCTTCATTTCAACAGTAGGACGATTTTCCACTTGGGGAGAATAATTGTTCTGGTTCTCCATAATAAATACTTTTCTTCAACCAATATTTCATAGCATTTGGAGTAATAGGGCTTTAGCTCTTCTGCTATAGCCTCAGCTTCAGTGTGAAGTATAGGACTCTTGATAGTGTTACCTCCTTTTTTACCTCTACTGATAATTTTTTCTGTGATAGATAGGCTATGAAGTTTTTTTTTTATTGAAGGCTATGGCTTCAGCCGTCCATTTGATAGTTTAATCTTTTTGTTGAAGTTTCCTTGGGGAAAAAAAAACAGGAGAGCGCATCAGCATGGTCGTTTTATTTTGCTGGTTTATGTTTCAAATCATAATCGTATGCAGGGAGTAGCATTGCCCATCTTTGAATTCTTGTTGCTGCCAGTATAGGTATTCCCATTTTAGGGCCCAGTATTAAACTCAGTGTGTTGTCTGTCACCAAGAAAAACTTTCTAACATACAAATATTGATGGATGATGTAGTTGTACATAATTACGTTCGGAATCAGTCAACAACTGAGAGGCATAGGCAACTGGTTGTTCTCCTTCATCTTTTATCTGTGACAAGTCCACTCCAAATCCTACTGATGAGGCGTCTACTGTCAAGGTGACTTCGTGGTGGGAATCATAGTGGACCAGAATATTGTCGTCTGATGTGAAAAGCTTTTTTCCAATTGGTTCACCATGTTGCTGGTGTCCTCATTCCAGTGCCATGCCTGATTTTTTTTTTAATATATAGTTGATTCAGTGGACTGCATAGCATTGACATTGCCTGCCACAAAGAGAGCTCTTGGGAAGAATTAGGTGGTCCAGCCAAAATCAAACACAGTACAAAGAGAAAACTGTATTCTGCACTCAAGCAAATCACTATGTGTGCCAAAGCTAAAGTTGGAAAAGATACTCTTTTGGCATTCTGGTAGGTTTTGGATGTGATAACTGAATCCACTCTCACCAGAATGTTTATTGATCCAAAACATTAACTGTTTCTTTCTTCATAGATTCTTCCTTACCTGCGGCATTTTGGCAACATTTTTATTTGTCCAATGCATTAAATTCAAAATTGGGTATATCTGTCTTAAATTTGGGTTTCACTCTCCTGCTACACATGCATAGCTCTATCTCACCTCTTCTCTGAAGAATCATGGAAATAACCTAATAATTTTCCTTGTTTAATGGAGTTTAGCAATCTTATTACTTCAAGAAAGGACTGGGCATGGAGGAGAAGTTGGTGTTCACAAGCATCCAAAGAACTCAGGCAGACGAGGTTCTGCTGAATTTAACAGCAGGATCACATGATTTATTTTATGATTCTTCCAGACAGTTAGCCAAATTGACAGGCAAGCCAGCTGCTGGATAGAAAATGAGGTTCCTTGGCAGGTGAATGGCTGGTTGAAGAAGGTTAGTTAACAGTTTTGAAATGCACAGAGGGGATCCTCCTGAACTGATTGCACATAAGGCAATCTGTGGGAACAGTCCATTTCAAAGATCTACAGCTGGCTCAACGCAATGAAACAAGTACTTCCATACGATTTTTTTAAATGAAAGAAACAGGAGCAGGAGTATACCCGGTTTCTTTGAGTTTTGCTCTAACGTTCAAAAAGATCATAGCTCATCTTCCAACTCAGCATAATTTTCCAGCACCATCCCCAGAGTACGCATTAATGTACAGATCGTATTCTCAGACTACGCACCCCTAGACACCTCAGTGTGAGAAACATCTTGCAAGTTTCAATGAAACTCCTCTCATCATTCAAAACTCTTAAAAAAAAGCCCCAATCTACTCAATCTTTGCAGTCAGATAAATCCCCAAGATCCGTTCAAATGTATCCTAGGATAGAGTGGTACAACAAGCAAGAGATGACCAAGAAGAATGACAAAGACAAGGTGGGAGATATTGTTCATTTGGACTTTATTAAGGTCTTTGACTGGGTCCCAAATGATAGGCTGGTCTGGAAGATGAGATCACATGGAATCCAGGTTTGCAAACCAATTAGATACAAAATTGGCTTGGTGATGGCAGTCAGAGGGCAACACTTGAGGGATATTTTTGGTTAAATTTATCAGTGTTGTAGGGATTTTTGCTGCAGTATGATTAGCAAGTTTACAGATGACACCAAAATTGGTGGTATAGTGAATTGGGGAAAATGGTCATCTAAATTGTTACAAGGGAAAGTGGGCAGAGGAACCACAGATGAAATTTAACTCAAAGACGTACAAAGTGATACATAATAAGAAATTAAAACAGGGCAAGACAAACAGATTAAATTACAGGCCCTTGGGGTTGGGGGGCTTGTAGAACAGAGATATCAAAGAGTACAATTGCAGAATTTCCTGAAAGTAGTGACACAGGCGGTCAGGATGGTGAAGGTGGTAGAGGACACAATTTGAGACATCTTGTCTCAGCTGTGCAAGATGTTGGTGATTCAGCACTTGAAATGTTGTATGCAGTTTGGGTCACTACGATATTGGAAGGAAGTCATTAAGTTGTAAATGGTGCAAAGAAGGTTAACAAGGATGTTGCCAGGACTGGAGAGCTTGAGTTATGAGGAGAGAATGGAAAAGCGGAGACTGATTTCCTTGGAGCTGATGAGGTTGAGGGCAACCTTAATGTGTTTTATAAAGTTATGAGGGGTGTAGTTAGGGTGGATAGTCACAATGTTTCTCCTCAGATAGGGTCCGAACGCCAATGCCTGCGAACAGGCTTTAAATGGCCTGTTAAAGGAGCCAATGGTATTTTATTTTAAAATCCTGCAATTGTAGGGTCTGTGCCCAAGATACCTGTGCTCAGCAGCGCCCACGAAGGGTTGTAGACTCCAGGGAGCAGCAAACCGGTGCAGGTCACCAGAAACAGGGAGAACACCCCCCACTAACCGATGAGAAGGAAAAGCAATGCAGATGAGCCTTCAGGCCAGTGACCACAACGGCAGATTAGTGAGGGGCTCAGTGGCTGAGGGGCCCACGCAGGCTGCAGGCCTGCACAAAATGTAGTGGAGATATGGAACAAGCTGCCAGAGAAAGGGGTAGAGGCAGGTACAATTACAATATTTTAACGATATTTGCAAAGTATTTAAATATTTGAGGGATACAGTCTAAATGCAAACAGTACCAGCCCAGACAGGCATGGACAAGTGAGGCTGAAAGGCCTGTTTCCGTGATGTACAATTCCATAACCCTAATCTTTTATACAGCAAGCTCTTATACAACAAGTTTGGGGAATTTTCTGCCCTACTGAACTCTTTTAATGGTAAGTGCATATTTCTTTGATAAGGAAATTAAAACTGTACCTAGTATTCTAGGCACTACCTCACCAAGGTCCCATAAAATCAAAATGAATGTCCCTATTCCTGTAATCAAAGCTTAACAGTTACCTTCCTCACTTTCTTCCTGCACATTGGTCTTTAAGGTCTAAGCAGAAGCACATCTATGACCCTTTGAATATCAATGTTACCCAATATCTTAACACTTATTAAATCCTCTGCTGTTCACATACACATGCATCAAAGTGATGACCTTATTTTTTTTCCACATCATGTCATGCCTTTTCCCAATCAATTTATTCATAAAGCTCCTTTACATCCTGCTCCATATTCACATTCATCACAAAAACTTGGAATTGTGATATTTTGTATCCTCAGCTCACTTGTTGGTGTTGTGGCAGATTATGTTGTTTGTATTGTATTTGTAATGTAAATATGTTTTTGGGAGATAAATTGGGTCAGCTTTTTTAGTGTAGGTCACATACAAACACTTCAAAAAAGATCTTATTTAAAACATTGAAGCTCTGCTCATGCTAGACATGTCGGGACCCCAGAGCCTTTGCAAAAGCTTTGGAGAGTGCCCAAGAGACTTCACTAATGGATTGTTGTTTACAAAAAGGCAACAGATGAAAGAACTTGTCGGAACCACAGATTATCTGCAGTGGAACTTGCTGTTCGAAGAGGGTCATGTGGTTTTGCAAGCAGAGAGCGAAAAAAACTGGTTTTTTCAGAGGGGGGGGGGAAGAGAGAGAGAGAGAGAGAGAGAGAGAGAGAGAGTGAGAGAGAATGAGAGAATTCAGTTCTGCAGTTTTACAGTCAGCAGCAGCAGCTGGGACTGGAACAGGGCAAGATGGCAAGCTTGTGTGGAAACCCCATTTGTAAAATGGGTTGTGAGTGCTTAGTTCAGCCTGGTCAAAGCCCTTGTGGTCCATGCAAGAGGAGTGGACTGGCTGTCTAATGTTTCTCTTGAAATAAGTGAAACAAAAAGGAACTCTTTGGTGACCTTAAAAGGGGTTATCATCTGGAGAACCCTGAGGGGGCAAGTTTCTTTGGCAAGACACAGAAGTGGCTGATGAAAAAGGAATCAGTTGTGGTTGTCAGCCAAGTAATTATAGGCCAGTAAGCTTCTGTTCAGTGGGGGAAAGTTATGGAGGGTATTCTTAGAGATGGTGTGTATAAATATCTGGAGAGACAGGGATTGATCAGGAGCACCCAGCATGGGTTTGTGAAGGGGAAGTCATGTTTGACGAACTTTATTGAGTTTTTCGAAGAAGTAACAAGAAAGGTGGATGAAGATAGGGAGGTTGATGTAGTCTATCTGGATTTTAGCAAAGCTTTTGATAAGGTTCCACATGAAAGGTTAGTAAGGAAGGTTCAGTCACTATGGATTAATGGAGAAATAGTAAGATGGGTTCAGAGGTGGCTGGAGGAGAGACAACAGAAGGGTCATGGTGGACAACTGTCTGTCAGGATGGAAGCCTGTGACAAGTGGAGTACCTCAAGGATCAGTGCTAGGTCCCCTGTTGTTCATAATTTATATTAATGATTTGGATGATGGGGTGATTAACTGGGTAAGTAAACACGCAGACAATACGAAAAAAGGAGGAGTGGTGGATAGTGAGGAAGGTTTTCAGGGATTATAGAGGGATTTGGTTTGTCTGGAGAATTGGGCTGAAAGATGGCAGATGGAATTTAATGTAGAGAAGTGTGAGGTGCTTCATTTCGGTAAAAATAATCAAAATAGGACATATGTAGTAAAGGGGAAGACATTGGGTAATGCACAAGAACAAAGAGATCTTGGAGTTATGGTGCAGTGTTCTTTGAAGGTGGATTCCCATGTTGACAGGGTGGTTAAGAAGGCATTTGGTATGCTGGCCTTCATAAATCATAGCATAGAGTATAGGAGCTGGGAAGTGATGCTGCAACTGTTTAAAGGATAGGTGAGGCCAGGTTTGGAATATTGTGTTCAGTTCTGGTCTCCAAATTATAGGAAGGATATAGATAAGTGGAGAGGGTGCAGAGAAGATTTTCAAGTATGTTGCCTGGCTTAAAAAGATTGAAGAGGTTAGGAATGTAGATAGTTGAGAGGGGATTTGATAGAGGTGTTTAAAATTATGAAGGGAATAGATAAGACTAGATGCAAGTAGACACTTCCCCCTGAGGTTGAAACAAGAGGACACAAGTTGAGGGTAAGGGGGCAAAATTTTAGGAGAAACATAAGAGGATGCTTCTTCACTCAGAGAGTGGTGGCTGAATGGAATAATCTTCCGGAGGAAACAGTTGAGGCAGAGTCAATTCTTTAATTTAAGAGGAGGCTGGATATATACATGGATAAGAGGGGGGGGTTAGAGGATTATGGATGGAGAATAGGCAGTGGGAGCTAGTGGAATTGTTTGAGTGAACTGACGTGGACTTGTAGGGCCAAGATGGCCTGTTTCCACGCCATAAACTGTTATATGGTTATAAATCTCTCTCTGAAAACCGACAAGAACCTTCCTGAGCAGTAAGCATTTACCTTTCAAGCACCAAAGCCTGGTGAACATTAAAAATATTAAATTCTGTCCACAGTATAAGAATTGCCTGCAACCAATGAACTTGAAGGAGTGAGAAGTGAGACTGGACTGTGAATCAAAGAACTTTTCTGAACTTACACACATATTACATACACGAGCATTTAGAATTAGAAGGGGGTTAAGCTAGGCTAGTTAAGTCAATAGTGATAAGTTAAAGTGTGATTCTGATTTCATGTTTAAAGATAATTAAAAGCAACTTTGTTTAAGTGACTATTTGTCTTGGTGAATATCTATTGCTGCTGGGTTTTGGGGTCCTCTGGGCTCATAACAGTGTAAAATCTGGCATCCAAGCATCAATACCTGTGGTACTTCACAAGTAACAACTTTTCAACCTGCACAAGTGGTTGATTATTGAGCTCATGGAATTGGGGCGTAATTATACAGACATGGATCTGTTCATTTTTGTTTGTATATTACCTCCAATTCCAATGAGCTCAATAAACAACTACCTGTGCAGAATCTCGAAACCCTTTCAAAAATCCAAACCTAATTTCCTGCTTAACTATTCTCCTGGCCAGACCCTCAGATTAGTCAAATGTGAATTTCCCTTCCCAAATCAAACTTCCAATAACACAACATTTAATTTCCTAGAAATTTGTAATTTTTGTGCCCATCCTGTTTTCTTTTGAATTTTTAACAATAAATCTATTCAATTTTGTATTGCAGAACCCTTCTGACTTTATCACAGATATAATTTGAAAACTTGGGCAATACTATTCCTCAATGCATAGAACCTACTTATGTTTAGAGCAAAGAACTTCACTGTCAAGGAGTATGACACACAAATGCCTTGTATTATCGCAACAAATCTTTTGTCTAACCATTAGATGATTTATTAAATAGTCATGAATTGGACAACTTTGCATTTTAACTAATGGCCCTGTCAATTGAACAATGGGAAGCATCTTGATTGAGGAAGGGTGCAGATTCTCTCTAACTACAGTAGGGTTCATTCAGTAAAGTCCTCCTCGAAGGGTACGAAACAAGCTTCCACTCTTCCTGGTCCCCAAACTATGCTGTTAAAACATTTGTTTCTGGACTGCTAGCTTGGGCAGACAACATATCAACAAATTAATTTAATTCAGTTCTCCTAATTCCACATCACATTTAATAGACTGCATGAAAGCCATTATAAAACAATATAGCAGCACTGGAATTTTCTTGATCTTTAGGGGTAATCCCTCGTGATTTCTTTCCCACTGACAGTAAGAAATATCGATCAATATCAAAATTATTGATAATGAAGAGCAACGTAAAATTATTTTTTGCAATGGCTTGCAAGACCCACTCCAGAGTCTTCTTTCACATATTGCACAGGAAAATCAAACCTTTATAACACATGGACAAATCCCTGTTTCCATTTTGTGAAAGCATTAAAAATGGTCATTTAAAATTCAATTTGTCATCACTCTCTATAGTATGGTCCTATAATTTAACATTGTTTGAACATATAAAGAGAGTTTAGAACCGTAATAAATACCATCGTGTATGTCTGGATTAGACACTGAGGCTGCTGGATTATTCAGATGATACTTACGGTTTCTTCTGGTTCAAGACGTATGGCTCCGGCTCCAGAAATGGAATACGTTTCTGCTTCAGTAAAGAACTGTACAATGAATCGTTGAACAAGTCTCCAATCATCCTGGCCACCATGACAGCCACCATTGTTGGCAGCAAGGATTGCACATCATTGGTTAACTCCACCTGTAAGAGCATGGGAAATACCAGATCAGATGTGAACAAGATGGTGTTCTTCACAGTACGACACTCCAAAATCATTGTTAGGTAGTTTAGTGAGGCAAGGATTAATGCATTTAAATGGCATTACAAAAGATAGAAGGTGGAAAGTGGATTTCAGTGTTGCTGCCATTCCCCTAGGGCTTATCAATAAATTGATATGCTCTTCAATAAAAAGCAAATCAGAATGGCCCAATGATCAGTCCTGAGCAACTTTTTCTGTTTTTTGGTTATTTTTGACATCAATTGAAAATAAATCACTTGAAATAAATCACAAAAGGAATAAGAGAATAGAAATAATTGTGTTCCAGTTTCTATTATGCACATTTTCTGACAGATTATAGTATACAAGTTAAAATTGGTTCCTGCTCCTGAACTGAACTTTTCCCTTCAGTCAATTTACTATGAAAAATGGATAATCAATGGCACCAAATCCCACCCTGGCTGGATTTCTGAAATGATTCATGCCTCAAAATCTTCGCTTGTACAATGCTGGAAAATCTGGGTACTCCAGTGGGACATTTGCTGAAGAAGCAGGTATAGCAGGAGCCAGAAACACTTTCCTGAATCATTACTCCATTGCATGCCAAAGATTTCCCCATGGCCCATTCACTTCTTCACTGATGCACCCTCACAAAGGATCAACTAACATACACTCATGTCATCGAGGTCTACATTGCTGCTGAGTTTAACATCCTGACCTTTCCTCTTTGTTGTCTCATTTCCTTTCTAACATCCAATCTTTGGATAAGCTATAATCTCAAGTTTAATGCTGGAAAATGATGTCCATCATCATCAGGCTTCATCACAAAATGATATCCTCACCATTGGCATGACTTCTTCAGTTACTGTCTCGGGTTAGATAGCACACAATCTCGTTGTCACTTCTGACCACAAGATGATCTTGCAAGCCCATGCAATCTCCTACACAATTACCCCAACTTTACCTCCCTTAGTCTCACAGTACCCCCATGCCTCCTCAGCAATTTTGCCTTGTATCCAAAACTTCATGTCCAATTACTGCAGATCTCTCCCAACTAGGCTCCCAGACTCTAAGAGCTTCTGCTCATTTAAAATCATCTGCCACAGCTATCACATTCCTAGTCCTGTATCCAACACAACAGGAAATTGCAGAGTTGTCAATGTAGCCCACAAAAAACCCTCCCCTCCATTGTCTGCATTTACACCTCGCTGCCTTGGAAAAGTACCCAATGTGTTTAAAAACTCATCCTACCCAGGTCATACTCATTTCAATCTCCTCCCATCAGGAAAAAGATTCATGCCACCAGATTTAAGGACAGTTTCATTCCTCCCATTATCAGACTCTTGAAAAGACCTCACACTAGTAAAATAATGTTTCCTTTACTCTGTACTAATTGATTTCTCTCTGTAACTCTGTACTTCTGGGCTGTGTTTTACTTGCTCTATGTCCAACTGGAATACTCATGGAACAACCTTACTGCACCTTGTTAAATGTGTCAACAAACTTGATCGATACACATAGTATTCTTCTCATGCTTCAAACTTAAAATTCTCTTCTTGTGTTAAAATCCTTTTGTTCATCGTTCAAACAGATGTGGGAATTGTTACTATGCAAAACACAGGATTCTCTCAGAATTGGCAGTGAGAGTAGGAAGTAATGGATACGTTTGTATTTATAATGAGGCTGATAGTTGGTAGAGTTCCTGATGTAGTTGATAGGAAAGAATGTGTCAGAGAAGGCTTCACATAACTCACTTGATCAGACAGTTGGTCTGCTCTTCAAGGTTGTGAAACCTTGAAGTTAAACCCCATAAATAATATAATTCAGCAAGTCTTCTAAAGATGGAATCAAGTCCTACTTCCATTGGGTTCCCAAATATCTATTCTACCTCTTCATTAACACACTCCTTATTAAATGATATATGACAAACATACTCATTCATCTACACAGACTTATAGTCCACCACAATATCAAATTCAAAATTCTCATTATCATCATCGAGTCCCTATCCGACCTTGTCTTTCTCTCTCTGTGCAACCTCCTTCCTCTTCCTAACCAACTCCCTCCAGGTTCCCGGTTCTTGTAACTTGCATCCAAGTCCTTTTTTTCCCCACTGATATTGTCATTTTGCCACCCGAGTCCCATACATTGAAATTCCTGCAATCAGCCCTAGCCCGCCACATCCTTCCCTGGATCCACTTCTTTAATGAAATATTCACGTACCCCTCACATCATCTTTAGCTCAGTTTTTACATTTTCAATGCAATTTATTTTATACTACATTAAATGCAAGTTATTCCCCTAGGATTTATTGTCATTGCTGGGATGCTCAGGTTCTGAGGTCTGGCAGGAGAAAAACCAGCTGAATTGGATATTCAACAGTAGGCTTGCTCTTTCAATAAAAAAGTGATGCAACCGACAAAAAATGTGAATGATTTTGACAACTTTGCCTGTACTTCTAACAATATCTGTTCCCTCAATATTCTGAGAAGTCCAAAAAAACAATCATTATTTTTAAATCTCCAGGGCATGCCGTAGAACATACAATATCAGATATGGTGACATTAGTTAATTATATTGTTGGATATTAATCCATAGCAATTAAAGAACCAAAGTCACAAGTTAAAATCCTAGCTTGGGAATCTAAATTGAATAAATTAAATAACTGAAATAAAAGCAAGGATCAGTCATGGTGATTGCAAAACTGCGGTAAAACCAAACATTATATTTAAATTTAGACATACAACATGGTAACAGGCCATTTCGGCTCACGGATCTGTGACACCCAATTAACCTACACCCCCAGTATGTTTAAAATGATAGGAAGTAACTGGGACCCCTGTGGAAAACCCACACAGAAATGGAGAGAATGTACAAACTCCTTACAGACGGTGTGGAACTCAAATCTCAGTCCAGAAAGCTGGCACCATAAAGGTATTTCAATAACCGCTATGCCAACCATGCTGCCCTAATGTTCTTTAGGGAAGAAAATCAGGTGTCTTCTCACTTCAGAAGTTTAATCCAACAACACCTGTGCATTAATAGAATTGTATCCCTCACAAAGCTTAAATAGACTTGCATATAATCCATTCAAACACAGGAATTCAAATTTGTAAATGTTCTGCATTATCTCTCGCTGATGTTTTCTTATCAAAGGAGAAAAAGAATCCATACTATTTCTTGGTTCAGGTGATATTACACACCAACTCGGTTTAACAAATATGTCCTCCTCTGGTTTGAAAGGATATCAACACACAGAAACTTTGTGATATACAGACATTATGAGGAAGAGCTGGCAAACCTTTCAATTGCCTGCAATAAACAATGTGACTGAGTCACTGTCTCTACGGTGTCACAGAGGTCACAAAAGCTCTCCCTCACACACAGTAGTGACCCACAATTAGTGTTAACAGGAAATAACTCCTGAGATTTTATTAAACTTTAATAAAACACCCAATTCAACACACAGCAAACTTAAACATGAACAATCTCTCAGAAGAGAGTGCAAAGGATTTTTTTTGGTAAAATGTCACTCTGCTATTTCCCACATTTATTTGCTGCAAGTCCTGCGTTTCATTAGTCTTGTCATGACTGTGCTCTCTTTATGAAATTCATGAAGCACCTGAGAAGCCTTAGAAGAGATTGGCCCAGAAATTGGATCATGTATTGCACAAGTAGGCATAAAGCATTAGACACAAAGCAATCCATTTTTGATTGTATCTGAAGTTGATCATACTGGAGGTCATTGAAGGTGGAATTGCATCAAAGTTGAAATTTAGCCAAGCATTTCCCCATACTATTCATGTTAGGTCTGCTTTGTTGTGGCATCAGGTGAGCTACAGATGATGTCATTATTTATGTAATACACATTTGCACGTTACACCTACATTGGAGCTGGAGGTTGCACTATCAAGGATCTGCGAAAAATGTAACCAGGGAAAGAGAACAGTCTCAGTAGAATTAGGAACACATTGCCTTATTTTCTTGATATTTTACTCTGCTGCCATCAAAAGTGCCTGCTGAACCATCTTTGAGAGTTCATCGAGTGAACATAGAACATTACTGGGCAGTACTAGCCCCTCAGCCCACGATGTTGTGCCAACCTATATATGCATCAATCAAAAAAAAGTAAAAATGGAATGCAGGAGAAACTCAGCAAGTCAAACAGTGTAGTGTACATAGCAAAGATAAAGATACATAACCAATGTTTGGGCTTGAGCACTTCATCAAGGTATGAAAAAATGTAGGCAAGCGCCTGAACAGAATGGAGGATGGAGAGGCAGTGGGAGGAGCACGGTCCCAAAGATGGATAAGAGGGGGAGGGCACAGCAGCAAGCAGGGGGATGAGAGGTGGTTCTATGAATGGCGAGGGAAGGAGTGGACAGCTAAGAGGAAAAAGACAAAGGGAGGGAAAACAGAGAGAAGGCCAGCCGAAACCAGAGAAATCAATGTTAATGCCACACAATTGGAGTATGCCCAGACAGAAAATCAAGCGTTGTTTCTTCAATTTATGGGTGGTTTTGGTGGGATAGTACATGAAGTCCATGGACAGACATGAGAGCATGGGAATGGGGCATGGAATTGAAGTGGTTGGCCACTGGGAAATCTCTGTCATTAATGTAGACAGAATGAAGGCGCTCAGCGAAGCAGTCTCCCAGTCTGTGCCTTGTTTCTCCGATGTTGAGATGGCCACAAAGGGAGAACCAGATGCAGCAAATAACTCCTATGGAAACACAAGTAGAGCATTGCTTCACTTGAAAGGACTGGGGACCCAAAAGGTGGTGAGGGAGAAGGTGTAGGCATAAGTATGACACTTCCTGTGGCCATAGTGGTGGGGAGGGATGAGTGGGGTGATCGGTGGGAAGGGATGAGTGGGAGGATCGGTGGTGGGGAGGGATGAGTGGACAAGGGTGTCACAGAGGTAGTAGTCCCTATGGAAGGTGGAGAGGGGAAGCTGTGTCTAGTGGTGGGATCATGTTGTAGGTGGCGGAGATTACAGAGAATAATATGTTGGATGAGGAGGCTAGTAGATTGGTAGGGGAAATCCTATATTTGTTCCATCTGTGGGGAGAGGGGGACAGGGCAGAAGAGATAGAAAGTGGGGAGATGCAGGTAAGGGTTGAGTTGCTGGTGGTGGAAGGGAAGCAACCTTTATGGAAGAAGGTGAACATTTCAGATGATCTGGACTGGAAAATCTCATCTTGGGAACAGATCAGGTATAGAGAGAGCAATTGTGAGAAAGGGGATAGAATCGAGGAAGTTGTGGGAGTTAGTGGGTTGTGCAAATATGCCTGTACAAACCCCATCTCCTGAGTTAGAGACAGAGATTTCAAGAAGGGGGAAGAGTGCTGCCAGAGGTGGACTAGATAAATTTAAGGTCAGTGTGGAAGTTGGCAGCAAAGTGAATGAAGTTGATGAGCTCATCATGGTGCAGGAGACAGCTCCAATGTAGTCATCATTACAGCAGAGGAAGAGTTGCGGGGCCTTGTCTGCGTAGATTGTAGCGTGATTTGCTCCCTAAAGTCCACAAGCAGGGCAGGCATAGTTGGGACCAATGTGGGTAAGGATGGCTACTCTTTTGATTTAAAGAAAGTGGGACGAGTCAAAGGAGAAGTTATTAAGAGTGAGAACAAGTTCTGCCAGGCAGAGGAAGGTGGTGGTGGTGGAGGGTGACTGGTTAGGACTCTTGTCAAGAAAGAAGCTAAACACTTTGAGGCCTTCTTCATGGGGGATGGAGGTGTAAACCATCATGAAAAAGAGGCTGTGAAGTTGAGGGAATTGGAACTCATTGAAGAGATGGAGGACATGTGAGGAATCTCAGATGGAGAGGGATTGGACCGGGGAGAAAAGATAGACTCAAGTTCAGTGGGGCAAGAGAAAGTCTTTAGGTGCAAAAATACTCATTCAACCCGAGTCACTGATGTTAGTCCATCACTGGAGAGGTCGTTTTGGCAAGGACTGGCAATTCAGGGTAAACTGGGGCCACTGAGCAGAAAACATATGTGTTCATCAATATAAAAGTCCACTCCCCCAAGAGGTTCACAGTCACTGCAACCTACCTAGATTTCTCAGTTTTGCAAAGTTGTCGTCACCAAGGTATGTACGATTCAGTGACCTGTACAAGTGGGAAAGTTTGAACCTGAACTGGGGGGGGGAAACCAATGGCTACACTGCTGTGCATGAAGTGGCACCTCCATGAAAGTCAATATCATGTCATTTCTCCACACCCCCACGACATGATCTTTCTAAGTATCAATAACATCTCTGTACTCACAATGTATGATTTCATCTTTGATTTCAGTGAGAAATTAGTGACGTCTCCAGCACTGAGTTCTTTCAGCATGATTGTTTTTCCACACACACAGGCGTCCGTGACCTTGCCCATCTGCCATTTGGTCTCCTTCAGCAACATGAACATTTGATTGGCAGGAAAGGCCTCCTCTCCTTCAAAGTGCTGGTCATTTTGAATTACAAGAGTATCCTGACGGTGAATGCCATGATTCTACATTTCATGTTTGGCTCCTTCATCCAGAGTATGCCAGAGGAGACAAAGAATTCTATTATCCCCTCTGTGCCCTCTTAAACCTCTGTAGAGTCCACACATGAGAGTCGCTGAACCACCAGGATCATAAAGCAAAATGCTTTTGATCTTAAGATGAGAATTTCTTGGCTGCATCATCCACATAAATAAAAGATATTCATTATGTCTCTGCAAATTAGAATTTGCCAATGCAATCCAAGTGTCCCGCTCCATACTAAATCTTTAATACACATTATAAGTCAGGAAAGCCCCCTGTTGCACAAAATCCCTGGGATCCTGCTTGATGTGTCTCCGAGGCTGATTATAACTCGATAATGAAAGGAATAAATGAATCCCTGCTCAAATTAATTTAAAGGCTTTGAACAACCTCTGTATTTTTTGATAAATGGCATCCCACAGTAATTTCAAAGAATTAAGAAAGAGACCGAAAAACTGGACATCCAAGGTGGTAATCTCAAGTTAGAACATGAAGATGGTGCAGACAAATGAGTAGCTGAAGAGATAATGTAGGGGGCAGGGTTTCAAGTTCTTGGATCACTGGAATCTTTTATGGGGAAGAAGTGACCTGTACAAATGGGAAAGTTTGAACCTGAACTGGAGGGGATCCAATAACCTGGCAGGGAGATTTGCTGATACTGTTGGTGGTAGTGGTGGTTGGGGGGGGGGGGGGGGGGTTGTGTAAAGGTTAAAACTTTGTATTTGATTCTTAGTTAATTTTGTGCCTATTTCATGAAGAAAAAGTATTGTTTGTAGTGTTACCATAGTGACTATGATGTAATATGTCATTATATCCCAGCAGACCATGAGCTTGCATCTCATTCCTCCATGAAACATGAAAGAGATGTGAGCTTGAGATACTTACATCATCTTATTTTTGTCTATTTCTTATTATATCTGTTTAAAGTTGAATATCGTTATATCATTATACAGTATGCTTTATTTATTCTTTGTTATGAAAATCTTAATGCAAAGTTATGCAAAATGTTTATCTGTTTTATGAACAAATTGAAGCTACTTAAAGCTGCATCAACAAAGTTTTGTTTATTGGAGTAATAAGATAGTCATTTGGAATATCGTCCTCACATTTCTTTGAAGATGGCACATTTTGAAATTGGGAAATACTAGAACATGGAAAGTGTCATCTATATTTTGATATAATTGTGAACTTTGTTTGGAAGAAGGGCTCATAAAATTTGTCTGAAAGAACTCAACTTGATTTAAAATCAAGAAGCATTTAAACTTTAATGAGAAGTCCAGTTTTCTGTGAGAATATTCCAGAAGCCTCTATGAGAACATGTCTGATTGTACAGTTGAGCCAAGGACTGCAAGACACCTGTAACCTTGAAAGATAAGATACCGTTCTGTTTGCAGAATCTGGCAGGAAGTCCAGAAATGTTATTGTAAACATTTTTTATAAATATCTGATAAGAAAGTTGTGTGCAGAACACAGACAATTCAGCCAGAGAAATCCTCTTAAAGGGACCAAGCAAGATACAAATTTGTTTACAATTCGCAGGAACCAGGATAAGCCAGGAGAAGACAGGCTGCAGTGTGAAGAATCCATGAAGCAGTCTCGTCGGGCTAAAGACCTCGAGCAAACAGCTCCTCTCAAAGAACTGTCGGTGAGTTGAGCCAGCCAGGCAAACCAACAACGCTTGGCAGGAGATTGGAGCCAGCCACCATTGAAGAAGTAACTTTAACTACCAAGAAGAGGACACAATTAAGACACTGCAGGCCTCATTAGTTAACTTAAAGGTTAGTGGAACTGAAACAGATGAATGCACATTGCAAAGCCCCATGGGTGCTGTACCAAGCGAAATGCTAAAGATAGAGACTCAATCAGTGGTATCTGTGAGTTCAGATGTGAATCCTGATGATAGTATTTCCAAGGGTATGAGCACAGGAAGATCTTCAAAGTCTTCAAAGGCATCAAGAGCAAGTGCAGCTTCGCATGCTTCAAGCATATCAGCTATGCATGCTAAGGAGCAAGCAGACTTGGCTAGTATCTGCACAATGTGAATGGTTTGAGAAAAGACGTTCTCTAGAAGATATGGAAGCTGAAATGAAGAATCAGCAACTGAAGTTACAAATGGCTAGTGAAGAACAAAAAAATTATTGAAGAGAGAAAAGAAAAGACTAGAGCTTGAGGAACAATATGCTATGAGGATGGCCAAAGTAAAAGCATAATCTCTGGCTTCTGTAAGATCTATCACTCAAAGTAAAATACCCAAAGGGCTAGCACTTAACATTCCAGAAGATTAATGGGTACCGCAGCCACAAGAAGTGAGTGTACTCGAGCAAGGAGCCATGGGTGGGAAGAGCTGGCGATGTTCAATCTCTTCCAAGCGCATATCCCAAAAGGAGAGTATTTCAAAGAAGTTCAACCATGCGAGTTGATGATAATCAATCATTTATGACTCTTTGTGTTGCTGAAGAACCAGCGACAAGTCAACAATCTCCACCAATGCCATCAATTAGATACCAAGGAACCCCATCAATGCCATCCCTTAAAATTCAAGGTCCTACACCTATGGGACCAGTTCAAATTCTATACAATCCGTTCAAACAAGACAACCAGTTGCAAGCCACAGCGGACGATATATTATCACTCATAGCAAAACAAAATAAAATTTCTGCTATATTAGTGTAGCAACAAGGTTCATATGGTTTACCCAAGAAGGAAATTCCAATTTTTAATGGAGATCCATCACAATATCTGGCGTTCATATAATTATTTGAACATCACATTGAAAGTAATACTAACGACGCTAAAGATCATCTATATTACCTGGAACAGTATACTGGAGGACAGGTGTAGGAGTTGGTGAAAAGTTGTCAATATATAAATCCAGAACAAGGTTTCAAAAGGGCAAAAGAATTAATACATCATCATTATGGGGATGAATATAAAATTGCAAGGGCCCACATAGACAAGATTCTTTCTTGGTCAGCAATAAGAGGACACAAAGGCTTTACAAGCATATGCACTCTTTCTAAGAGGATGTAGTAACGTAATGGGAAGTAGTGTACATTTGCAAGAGCTGAATTTGCTTGCTAATTTGTCAATTATTGTAAATAAATTGCTTTATAAACTGAAGGATTTATGAAGAACCAAAGTTGCAGAGCTTAAGATTCATCCAGGAAGGAACGCTACTTTTGAAGATGTTGCACAATTTTTGGAATGGCATGTGCATGTTAATACTGCATCAGTACTTTGAAATATTAAAGATGATTTAATAGTTCCTAAAGATGTAAAGAAGTCTAAATCACCGTCTCAACAGAAACCAAAGGGAAGTACCTTGGTTACTACTGTGTCAGATACAAGCACAAGAAAGAGCAAGGAAGCAATGGAAAAGGAAGATCAGACTGTTCAGGAAAGCTGTTGTATTACAAAGATAAGCATGCTTTAGAAAAATGTTCACGATTGGAGAAAAAGTCGTATGATGAGAAATTAACCTTTTTAAATAAGAATGGATTATGTTTCAGTTGCTTGTGTAAAGGGCACATCAGCAAAACTTGTAATAACCAACTCAGTTGTGATATATGCAGTTTAAAACATCCCAAGTTACTGCATACTCAATGAAGTAAAGTTGAGAAAGAAGTCAAACAATCTGAATCCAAGACTAAGGATGCAGTCAAAGAGGATGCTTCAGGGCAGCGGTGGGGGAAAAAAATAATTTTAAATAAATGAATAAATAAATAATAAAAGAGGATGCTTCGGTTCAGACAAACAGTTTTACTGGGGCTGGTGAAAAAGCTCTCTCAATAGTTTCTATGCAAGTTAAACCAAAAAAAAGGAAACTTCATACTGAAGACCTATGCATTTCTTGACCCAGGAAGTACCACATCATTTTGTACTGTTGAATTAATGAATAAACTTAATCTTTATGGTGAAAGATCATGATGAAGATAATGAATGATGAAAGGAATATTGAAACTAATGTAGTTTCAGGTCTACAGGTTGCTGGATTGAATAGCAATGAATTTTGTGATCTTCCAAGACTGTGCCTGTGAATAAGGAGAATATTTCCTATCAGCATAATATCAAACAGTGGGATCATCTAAAAGATGTTTGCTTACCCAAGATTGATGCTAAAATCGAGATGTTAATTGGATTAGATGTACAAAAATCTCTTGAATCTCTAAAAGTAGCAAGGAGTCAACATGATGGATCTTATGCCTTGACAATTAACAGATCATTAGGAAGAAAAATGAATAATGATCAGGAGTTGTTGAATGTAAATATCAACAGAATTTCAGTTGTCAAGCTTAATGATCTGTGGGAACAACAGATGTTTCACAGATATTCAGGAACTTTCAAAGGAGGACAAACAGTTTCTGGATTTAGTTTCAAATTCTGTTAAACCTGTCGATGGTCATGGCTGTATAGCATTATCTTTGAAGAAAGGAGAAATTTGTATGCCAGACAACAAAATAATTGCAGAAAAGTGTATGCTGAATTTGAAGAGAAAATGCAAGAGAAATTCTTCTTTTCATTTGGAATATACAAATGTTATGTTGGACATCATAACCAAGGGTTATGTAGAAAAGGTATCTGAAGATATCTTGGAATATAAAGATGGTAGAAAATGGTATTTACCTCATCATGGAGTTATACATCCACAAAAGGAGAAACTACGTGTAGTATTTGATCATTTCAAGGAGTTTCATTGAATGCACAACTTTTAAAAGGTCCGGGCTTAACAAGTACTTAATAGGTGTTTTGATAAGATTTTGTAAAGAGCCTAATCTAATTGCTGCAGATATTGAAATGATGTTTCATCAAATGAAAGTACCATCAGAAGATCGTGATTTTCTACGATTGTTATGGTGGCCTAATGGCAATTACAGTAAATATATGAATGAATACAGAATAACAGTTCATCTATTTGGAGCAACGTCATCAACGAGTTGTGCAAATTTTGCTCTCAGGAAATGCACTGAAGATAATGAAGAGCAATTTAGTTTTCAACCTATAAACATCATCAGAAATAATTTCTCTGTTGATGATTGTCTTACTTCAGTGGTTTCAGAAAAAGCAATAGATCTTTATCATGAATTAAAATAAATATGTAATAAAGGAGGTTTCTTCTTTGTGAAATGGATTAGCAACAGTTGAGATGTGTTGGGTGTTATTCCTGAGGCAGAAAGAGCAAAGGAGATAAAACATCTCGATTTGGATTGTGACCTTCTACCTATCGAAAGAAGGCAGGGAGTGCAATGGTGTGTTCAATCTGATGTTTTTAAATTCAAAATTGTTTTGAAAAAAACTGCCTTTAACAAGAAGAGGTATTCTTTCAATCATAAGCTCAATATATGATCCTTTGGGAATACTGGCACCAGTAATATTAATAGCCAAGAAAATTCTGCAAGAATTGCGCAGAAGGAAATTTGGATGGGATGAAACTATACCAGATTCCATCGCACAAGATTTGATGAATTGGATTGATAGTCTTGAAATGTTAGAAAGTTTTGAAGTCAACAGATATTTTAAACCTACAGACTTTGGAATTGCCACATTTGCTCAGTTACACCATTTTGCTGACGCAAGCGAAGGTGGTTTTGGTCCTGTCAGTTATTTAGTATTGCAAAATAACCAAGAGCGAGTACACTATGAATTTGTAATGGAAAAAGCCAGAGTGGCTCCATAAAAGCCAAACACCATACCTCGAATGGAATTAACTGCCGCTACTATGGCGAGCAAAATGGACATTATATTAAGAAGAGAATTACAGATGGAGTTAGCAGATTCTGTGTTTTGATCTGATAGTACATCATTACTTAAATACATTAATACAAAACCATGAGGTTTCATACCTTTGTGACTAACAGAATTAATGAGATCGAAAAAGGTTTAGAATGCTAAACCTGGACAACAACAAATGGCGGATTTGCCACAAGACAGAGTTTCACCTGATGAACCCCCATTTCCATACATGGGAGTTGATTATTTTGGTCCTTTGCAAGTAAAACAAGGAAGAAGTGTTGAAAAATGATAAGGAGCTATTTTTACTTGTTTGACTATGAGAAAAATTCATACTGAAGTAGCGTCATCACTTGATACAGACTCTTATCACCATACATGGTCAAGTAAAAGGATCACATTCTGATAATGGATCTAACCTTACAGGAGTTACAAAAGGCAATTCAAAATTGGAATCAATATCAAATTCACAATGCATTACTTCAGAAAGAAATTAATTGAATATTTAACCCACCCACAGGATCACATAATGGTGGTGTTTGAGAAAGAATCATTAAATCAATTTAAAAAAAATTTAATTCCATTTTGAATAGCCAAATACTGAATGATGACAACCTTCAGACAGTATTGTGCAAAATCAAGGCTACTTTAAATAGTCCTCCAATAACAAAAATTTATGTTGATTAAAATGACTTTGAGGCATTTACACCAAATTATCTCTTACTTTTGAAATCTAAACCTTTAATGCCTACAGGTCAATTTTAGAAAGAAGATATTTATGCAAGATGTCGATGGAGACAAATGCAGTTTATTGCAGATTTATTTTGGAAAAGATGGATTAAAGAATATCTTTCATTATTACAAGAAAGACAAAAATGGTCTAAAGGTATACGCAATTTTGTATGCGGAGACATTGTAATGGTCATGGACGATTCAGCACCAGGAAATTCTTGGTTGCTGGGGAAAATCGTGGATACAGTTTCAGACAAGGAAAGGTTTCATTCAGCAAGGGCGGATTAAAACCAGGACTGGTTACTTAAATCAATCTATTACTAAAATCTGTCTTTTACAAAAAGCAGAAAGTTTTGATTTCTAATCCTATAGTTACCATATTTACTTTTGTATCTGTAATAGTATTTTTTATATATTAGCCATTAATGTCTATTATAATAATTATGGGCCAGAATATAAAGGTAAAAACTTTGTTTTTCATAGTTAATTTTGTGCCTATTCCTTTAAGAAAAAGTATTGATTGTAGTGTTACCATAGTGACTATGACATATGTCGTAATATCGGAGCAGACCAAGAGCTTGCATCTCATTCTTCAACGAACCATGAAAGACACACGAGCTCGAGATACTTTTCTTATATCATCTTATTTCATCTTAATTTCATCTATTTCTTCTTTTATCTATTTAAAGTTGAATATCATTATATAGTATGCTTTGTTTATTCATTGGTATGAAAATCAATGCAAAGTTATGCAAAATGTTTATAGTTTTATCAACAAATTAAAGCTACTTTAAGCTGCATCTACAAAGTTTGGTTTATGGATTAATAAGCTAGTAATTTGGAATATTGTAGCCCACGTTTCTTTGAAGATGATACATTTTGAAATTTGGATATACTAGAACATGGAAAGTGTCGTCTATAAATTGGTTAAACTAGATTCATTGGGTAGTGGGAAGCAAAATGAAGAGGCAGTTGGTACACAAGACAAGCAGTTAGGGCAAAATCACAGCCATTGGGATGAGTTGCAATGCAATATGGATGCAGAGTCATAAAAAGTAATAAGCACAGGACTAAAGGTTTTGTATTTAAATGCACGCAGTGCAAGAAATAAAGTGGATGACCTTGTGGTACTGCTTACAGATTGGAGGTATGATGTTGTCGCCATTATGAAGTCATGGCTAAAGGGTGGAGGTCATTGGGGGCTAAATGTTCAACGTACAGTGTATCAAAAGGATAGGTAGGTACTTGATATAGGAAAATTATGTAGTGAGGCAGAGTGGATGGTAAGGATAAGGAATAACATTAAATCATTAGAACATAGATCATTACAACATCGTTCAGGCCTTTCAGCCCATGATGGTGTGCCAACTTGTATATACCTACCAAAAAAAAATTAAACCCTCCCTACCTCATAAACCTCTATTTTTTTTAAATCCATGTGCCTGTCTTAGAGTCTCTGAAATCCTCTATTGTTCCATCTTCCACCACTACCCATGGTAATGCATTCCAGGCACTACAACTCTCTGTGTAAAAAAAAAACCCTAATGTCTCCCTTAAACTTTCCTCCCTTCACTTTGTTCAGATGTCGTCTGGTGTTTGTTACTCTCACCCCGGAGAAAAGGTGCTGACCGACCTTGTATATGCCTCTCATAATTTTATAAACCTCTCTTAAGTCAGCTCTCATTCTTTTTCACTCCTTAGAGAAAATCCCCTGTTCTGCTAACCTTTCCAACCCAGGCAACATTCTGGTAAATCTCCTCTGAACCTTCCCCATAACTTCCACATCCTTCCTGTAATAAGATGACCAGAACTGAATACAATATTCTGTGTGGTCTCACCAGAGATTTATAGAGCTGCAATTCAATTCAATTCCCCAACTAATGAAGCCCAGCATACTACAGGCTTTCTTAACCATCCTATCAACCTGCATAGCAACCCTTAGAAATCTATAGATTTGGACCCCAAGGTCCCCCTGTTCTTCCACACTGTTAACTAACATACTATTAACCATATACTCTGCCTTCAAGTTTGACTTTACAAAATGCATCACTTCACACTTATCCAGATTGAACTCCATCTGCCACTTTTCCGATCAAATCTGCATCTTGTCTATATCTTGTTGTATCCTATGACAACCTTCAACACTATCCACAACACCTACAATCTTCATGTCCTCTGCAAATTTACTGAACTATCCCACTATATCTTTGTCCAGGTCATTTATAAAAATCACAAACTAAGGGTCCAAAACCAGATCCCTGCAGAACTCTACTAGTCGCTAACCTTCAGGCAGAATACTTTCTGTTCATCACTACTCCCTGCTTTCTACAGGGAAGCCAATCCTGAATCCACACATGGATTCCATGCCTCATGACTTTCTGAATGAGGTTCCCATAGAGGACTTTGTCAAATGCCTTACTAAAATCCATATACACAACATCTACCACCCTGCCTTCATCAATTTATTTTGTTGCTTCCTCAAAAAACTCAGTTAGGCTCATGAGGCTTGCCCTTCCCCTCACAAAGCCATGCTGACTATTCCTGAGAAGAATACTTCTCTGAATACTTAGAAAGAGGTCCCAGAGGATCAGAAGATAATAGAATCATTGTGGGTTGAGTAAAGCAATGACAAGGGTAAAAAGACACTGTTGGCAGTTATATACAAATTTCCAAACACTAACTGGGATGTGGATAACAAATTAACAACAGCAAATAGAAAAAGTACATCAGAAGGGCAATCTTCTGGTAGTCATAGGGATTTTAACATGCAAGTAGATTGGGAAAACTAGGTTGGGACTGAATCTCAAGAATTTGTGGAATGCCTACAAGATGGCTTTTAGGGGATCAGCTGTACCGGATTGGGTGTTGTGCAATGCACCAGAGGTAATGAGAGAGCTTGGAGTAAAGGAACAATTAGGGGCAGTGATCACAATATGATTGAGTTCAATTTGAGATTTAACAAGGAGAAACTAAAGTCAGATGCGTTGGTAGTTCAGTGAAGGGAATTACAGTAACTTGAGAGGGGAAATGGCCAAAGTTGGTGGGAAGGGAGAAGACAGGAGTGCAAAAATAAATGGTGTACAGACCACTGGCAAAACAAATTAGGTCAGTTCACAGGTGGAGGGGAGGGGTTGGGTATAGCAGCATCACAAAACTGCTTTGAGTCCACAGACTGGAGCTGTTTCAGGGATTTAGCACCTACAATGGTCATGTAAACAGAGGACTATACAAGCTTAGAGACTTGTTACATGAGCAAGTGCATTGAGGATGACATCACGATCAAGTGGTTCACAATCAGGACTAACCAGAAATCATTGGATGCAGAGGTCCAGGACCTTCTCAGAGCTCGTGATGCTGCCTTTGGGGCAGGGTGTAGGATGACACTAAGATCAGCCACGGTTGAACTCTCCCATGCAATCTGGAAGGGAAAGCGAGCGTACGCACAGAAGGTCCACAGACAGCTGTGTGACACCAGTGACATGAGGCTCATGCGCCAAGGGATCACGTCTATTATGGATCACTTCAACCTTGTGAGTTAAGGACAATGACGCCTCCCTTCCATACAGACTATACACCTTCTATGCATGGTTTGATGAGAAGAACAGGATGATGCCAAAGAAAGCTCCATGTGCCCCTAATGTAAAGCCACAGCCAAGGTGAGGAGAACCCTATCCAAAGTGAACCCACACAAGGAGGCGAGACCAGACAACATACCTGGTCTGGTATTGAAGGACTGCACAAACCAATTGACAGAGGTCTTCACAGACATCTGCAACACCTCACTGCAGCAACTCATCATTCCCGCAGGGTTCAAGACAGCCACCATCATCCACCCAAGGAAGCAACAATAACAGCCTCAATGACTACCACCCTGTGGCAAAGACCTCCACCATTATGACAGGCTTCGAGCATCTGGTGATGGAACACATCAAAGCACATCTCCCAGAGATGCTGGATCCATTTCAATTTGCTTACAGAAGAAATTGTTCCACAGATAATGCTATAACCTTGCCACTTCACTCTGTCCTGGCCCACCTGGAGAATGATGCATCATATGCCAGGCTGCTGTTCATTGACTTCAGTTCAGCGTTTATTACGATTATTCCCCAGAGGCTGGTGGAAAAACTGCCCTCAGACTCAACACCCCTCTCTGTAATTGGATCCTGGACATTCTAACGGAAAGGCCACAATCTGTCCAGGTCAGTAGCAAAATATAGAGCTCTGTCACGCTGAACACTGGTGCATCTTAGAGCTATATGCTTAGCCCGCTTCTGTTCATGCTACTGACCCACAACTGTATCATTGAACAGTGTCATCAAGTTTGCAGATGACACAACAGTAGTTGGCCTCATCAGCAACGACGACGATTTGCACTATGGAAAAGAGGTGGAAAATCTTGTGAAATGGTGCAAGAGTAACAATGTGAGTCTCAATATGGACTAGACAGGAAGACCAGGAACGACCACCCTCCACTACACATCAACAGCTCTGTAGTAGAGTGTAGAAAGCACAAAGTTCCTTTGAGTTCACTTAACTAGTGACCTATCATGAACATTCAACATCTCCTCACTTGTCAGGAAAATGCAACATTGAATGTACTTCCTGAAAAGATAGAAGCAGGCAAGGCCACCATTATGTCAAACTTCTATAGGAGCCAAGTCTCCTAGTCCTGATGGATTTTACCTCAGGATCAGAAAAAAAGTAGTAGTAGAGATAGAAGAGGCATTTGTTTGATCTTTGAGGAATCAATCAATTCTGATATGGTCCTAGAGAACTGGAAAATCGCAAATGTCACCCTTCTATTCAGCAGAAAGGAAATTATAGACCTATTAGCTTGACGTCAGTGGTTGGGGAGATGTTGAAGTTGATTGTCAAGATCAAGTTACAAGATCAGATTCAGATTTATTGTCAAAATATATACATGACATCACATACAACCACGAGATTCCTTTTCCCTGTGGGCGTAGAATTACCACCAATTGGTAGTGCAAAAAAAACTGTACAGAGTGTAAACATGTAAACAAACAAAGAACTGTAAAACAGATGAGAAATGTAAACAAACTGACTGTAGTACAGAGAGAACAAAAAGAAAAATCAATAAAGTGCACAAGTAAGAGTCGTTAAATGGGTCTCTGATTAAGTTGGTCATTGAGGACTATGATGGTGGAGGGGTAGCAGCTATTCCTGAACCTGGTAGAACCAGTCTTGTACCTCTTTCCTGATGGCAATAACAAGAGCAGAGCTTGTGCTGGCTGATATGGATTTTTGATGATTGCTGCTGCTCTGCAACAGCAGTGTTGCCTGTAGATGTACTCACTAGTGGGAAAAGATTTTGCCTGCGACGTCCTGGGCTCTGTCCACAACCTTTTGGAGGGCTCTACACTCTAGGGTATTGGTGTTTCCATACCAGACCATAATGCAGCTGGTCAGAACAACTACCAGACCTCTGTAGAAATTTGCCAAGGTTTCTGATGTCATACTAAACTTCCGCAAGCTCCTAAGGAAGTAGACACACTGACCTGCTTTCTTCACGATGCCATTGGTGCGTTGTGCCTAGGAAATATCCTCCAAGATAGTGATAGTGAATTCCAATAACTTAATTTTGATCACCCTCTCCACCTCTGATGACAAGATAGGTTAAAAACAGCACAGCTTGTTTAATGGAAAATTTTGCTATTGGAATTGTTCAAAGAAGTGGCCAGCAGGCTAGATAAAGCAGATGCTGTAGAAACGCTTTTGGATTTTCAGCTGACCTTTGACAATGTGCCACGCATGATGATACTTAAGCTAAGAGCACATGTATAACAGGAAACAAACAGAGCATTGGCTGATTGGCAGGAAGCAGAGAATCAGGTTGACTGTCAGTTCCACAGAGATGGGTGTTGGGGCTGCTTCTTTTTAATATTTTTTTTAAATTTAGATTTTAAAATTTAGACATAACAGGGCATTTCGGCCCATGAGTCTGCGCTGCCCAATTCACCTACACCCCAGTACATTTCAAACAGTGGAAGGAAACCGAGTCCCCAGGGAAAACTCATGCAGACATGGGTAGAACATACAAATTCCTTACAGACAGCGTGAGATTCGAACACAAGTCCCAATTGTTAGTGCTGTAAAGACGTTGCACTAACCGCTATGCCAACCATGCCATCTGTGATGCATATTAATGATTTAGATTATGGAATGAATAGCTTTGAGGCCAAGTGTGTAGATGATACAAAGAGCAGGTAGAGTTGAGAAAACTGGGCAGCTGCAGAAGGACATATTGGGCAGAGGAATGACAAATGAAATACAATGTCAGAAAGTGTATGGTCATGCACTTAAACAAAAAAAAAAGATAAATGGGCAAACTATTTTCTAAATAGGGAGCAAATTGAAAATATCCAGATGCAAAGGGACCTGGAAGTCCTCATGCAGGATAGCCTGAAGGAAAACTTGCAGGTTGAATCGGTGATGAAGAAGGGAAATTGAATGATGGCATTCATTTCAAGAGGAATGGAATAGAAGAGCAGGAATGTGATGTGGAGGCTTTATAAGGCACTGGTCAGAGCTCACTTGGAGTACTGTGAGCAGTTTTGGGCTCCTCATTTAAAAAAGGATGTGCTCAAGTTGGAGAGGGTTCAGAGGAGCTTCACAAGGAAGGTTCTAGGAATGAAAGGGTCATCATATGAGGAGCATTTGACAATAGTTGGCCTGTACTTGTTAGATTTTGGAGCATGATGGAAGAGCTCATTGAAATATTTTGAATGTTGAAAGACATGGGTGAGGTAGATGTAGAAAGGTGATCAACACTTCAGGATTGAAGGGTGTCCACTTAGAATTGAGAGGTGGAGGAATTTCTTTAGCCAGAGTAGTAAATCTGTGGAATTTGTTGCCATAAGTAGTTGTGGACCTCCAAGACATGGGTGTATTTAAGGTAGATATTGATAGGTTCTTGATTAGTCAGGGCATCAAATGTTATGGGGACAAGACCAGGCAGTTGGGCTGACTGGTAAAATCGTTTAAATGTTCAAGGCAGACTCAATGGCCTAAGTAGATTAGTTCTGCTCCTATTTATTGTTATGAACGCATCATGAAATTAATTTCTTTTGCAGCAGCTTCGCAGGAGAAACTATGGCTAGAAATGACATTTTTAAAGAATAAAATAATGCAAAAGAAGAGGAAGTGAGGTAGAGTCTGTGGTTCAATGTCCAGTCAGAATCTGACGGCAGAGAGGAAGAAGTTGCTTTTGGGATGTTGTAATGTTGGGTGTTCATCTTCAGGCTCCTGTACCTCCTTCCTGATGGTAGCAGTGTGAAGAGGGCATGGCCTTGCTGGTGAGAGTCTTTAGGAGAGAGGTTGCTTTCTTAAGACAGCGACTCTTGCAGATGTCTTTAATGGAGTGAAAGTTGAAACCCTTGATGATGTTCGCTGAGTTCATAGCTCTCTATAGTCTTTTCCTGTTCTGTACATTAGCACGGATGGCAGTCTCTTCAATCTGAGGCGCCTGCAAGCTCACACCAAGACACAAGAGAAACTTGTCCGTGAACTACTCTTTGCAGATGATGCCGCTTTAGTTGCCCATTCAGAGCCAGCTCTTCAGCGCTTGACGTCCTGCTTTGCGGAAACTGCCAAAATGTTTGGCCTGGAAGTCAGCCTGAAGAAAACTGAGGTCCTCCATCAGCCAGCTCCCCACCATGACTACCAGCCCCCCCACATCTCCATCGGGCACACAAAACTCAAAACGGTCAACCAGTTTACCTATCTCGGCTGCACCATTTCATCAGATGCAAGGATCGACAATGAGATAGACAACAGACTCGCCAAGGCAAATAGCGCCTTTGGAAGACTACACAAAAGAGTCTGGAAAAACAACCAACTGAAAAACCTCACAAAGATAAGCGTATACAGAGCCGTTGTCATACCCACACTCCTGTTCGGCTCCGAATCATGGGTCCTCTACCGGCACCACCTACGGCTCCTAGAACGCTTCCACCAGCGTTGTCTCCGCTCCATCCTCAACATCCATTGGAGCGCTCACACCCCTAACGTCGAGGTACTCGAGATGGCAGAGGTCGACAGCATCGAGTCCACGCTGCTGAAGATCCAGCTGCGCTGGATGGGTCATGTCTCCAGAATGGAGGACCATCGCCTTCCCAAGATCGTATTATATGGCGAGCTCTCCACTGGCCACCGTGACAGAGGTGCACCAAAGAAAAGGTACAAGGACTGCCTAAAGAAATCTCTTGGTGCCTGCCACATTGACCACCGCCAGTGGGCTGATAACGCCTCAAACCGTGCATCTTGGCGCCTCACAGTTTGGCGGGCAGCAGCCTCCTTTGAAGAAGACCGCAGAGCCCACCTCACTGACAAAAGGCAAAGGAGGAAAAACCCAACACCCAACCCCAACCAACCAATTTTCCCTTGCAACCGCTGCAATCGTGTCTGCCTGTCCCGCATCGGACTGGTCAGCCACAAACGAGCCTGCAGCTGACGTGGACTTTTTACCCCCTCCATAAATCTTCGTCCGCGAAGCCAAGCCAAAGAAGACATTAGCACCACCATACCAAACAGTGATGCAACTAGTCAGAATGCTCTCCACAGTACACATGTAGAAATTTACAAGAGTCTTTGGTGACATACCAAATCTCCTCAAACTCTTCATGAAGTATAGCCACTGGCAAACTTTCTTTGTGGTTGCATTGACACATAGGCCCCAAAATAAATCTTCATAGATGTTGACACTAAGGAATTTGAAGTTCTTAACCCTTTCTATTGCTGATCCTTCGATGAAGACTGGTTTTCATTTTCTTGATTTCCCCTTCCTGAAGTCCACAATCAGTTCCTAAGTTTTTCTTACATTGAGTGCAAGGTTGTTGTTGGACACTGCTCAATTAGCTGATCAATCTCATTCATGTACGCTTCTTCATTGCCATCTGTGATTCTGCTGTTAACAGTGGTGTCATCGGCAAATTTGTAGATGGTATTTCAATTGCGCCTAGCCCCGCAGTCATGGGTGTAGAGTGAAAAGAGTAATGCGCTAACAACATAGCCAATGTCGATTGTCAGTGAGGAGGAGATTAAATTTTTGATTTGTAATGACTGTGGTCTTCCAATGAGGAAGTCAGGGATCCATTTGCAGAAGGGGGCTGCAGAGGCCCAGATTTTGGAACTTGTTTGGCCATTATGATGGTAATGAAAGTTGAGTTGTAGTCAATAAAAAGTCACCTGATATACATGTTATTATTGTCTAGCTGTTCCAGGGCTGAGTGGAAAACCAGTGAGATGGCATCTGCTGTGGATCGATTGTGGTGATAGGTGGGTGGGTCTAGATCTTCACTTAGGTACAAGTTAATTCTAGCCATGACGAACCTCTCAAAGCATTTCATCACAGTAGGGTGCTGCAGGGTGGTAGTCATTGAGGTAGCTCACTCTGTACCTCCTGTCCACTGGTATGATTGATGCTCTTCTGAAGCAGGTGCAGCAAAGAGAGATTGAAAATGTCTTATCTCAACCAAGGAGCTCTGAATTCATCATAAAAATATCCTTTTAGTCATGATCACTTGACTACAGGGTATTAGATCACCTTGACGGATTTTGTGAGATCATGAATTTCCTTTCCATGGTGCTCCATTGTGCAGGGCTTCTCACTCCTGGAGGGAAGTTCTGAAGCTAACTTCTATCAGGCTTTCCTATGATGAGTCTGAATGGTCTCCAATCACTATTGGTGCACAGGACCTACTTCCCATCATGCATCCTGTTAGTCCTTGTGGCAGTTGCCTCATTCTTCTCTGTATCTTTTAATCTTTTAACTCTTCCATGGTGGCCAAAGTAAATTTTGATACTAACTGGCTGCAATGTAAAATGTATTTTATTTAAGGGATGGCATCCTTCTTTGAAAGCCACATAACCAAGGGCTGGAAGTGCGCAAAACTAGATGAGATCCTGTTGAGAAACACACAAATCTCATGTTAAACCTGGATGTTGGGCAATTTTACATCTTTTTGTTGGGGTCCAATTAGGCCTCAGTATATGATTCAATGCATCAAAAAGAGGTTCAATTCAATTTCTAGGCATTTACCCCAACATCTCTAAATACCAACTCAAAGTGTATTCAGAAAAATAATGCCTAGTGAAGTATGAAATTCAATATAATTGCATATGAGTTGACAAAATCTTAAGTTAGTTGTTAAATAGAATAATATGTTTAATATTTGCTGCAAAAATTTACAATCTACAAACAATTGTAGGCAAAAAATACTGTAAAGTTTACGATAAACCAGAACAATCCATTGTTCTCATTTATATGAAGAGGTAGAATACAATAATCAGTTTATTAGAATAGTTTGTCAAAAATATCACACTTAAATAAGCTTATAAATTGCTGTTTATCAGAAATTGAAATTTTGAATTGCATTCCTTTTTTAAATAGCAAACTTATGTGACAAAATTCAAAGTGGTACTTGCCTGAACATTATTTGTGTATTTTTTTTAAAACAAAAAAAAACGATGCAGGATATCCTAGTTAATGCTTGTAATGGGTTCCTGCCTAAGGGCAGCTTAGTCCTTAAATGTATTCCATTCATTTCCAGTTACATGATGCTTATTCTAGTTTCTTGTTCAAAGCGTACAATGTCTGCGGAAATGCTCAATTTCCTCTTGCCTCTCATAAGTTTTAGTTTAGTATACAAGATATAACTAAAAAGTCACAATAGCTGTTAGTGTGAAGGTTTCTTTGAACAGAATAAAAATTTCAGATCTCTCAAAAAATCTGAAATAGCTTGGAGCAAACATAAAAAAGGATTTTGATAGTGAAATTCTAAACAATTTATTGAATTTAATTAATACTCTCTCTCTGATTTACTTGAAAAGGAAGTTTACTTGCTTTTTATGTGGCTGTTTTCTTTAAACATACAGCTGAAAATTAATTCTATCACTGTGAGCAATAAACAGTTTGCTGGAAAAACTCAGCAAGTGAGCCAGCAATAAACAGTTGATGGTTCAGGTCAAAACCCTGCTTCAGGACTTCATAACAGGTTTTGACTCAAAATATCCCTCCATTTCCCTCCACAGATGCTGCCTGGCCCATGAAGTTCCCCCAGAAGTTTATCTTTAGTTCTAAATTCCACCACCTGTACTCTCTCATCCTATTGAGCCTGGATCACAGGGGAAAATACAGATCACTGAAGTGCTCAAAAAGATTCATTCAGGTGTCATTAACTTGATGACAAAAGATAAAACAAATGCACTTTCAGACATTAAAAAGTTGAGTTGATAGTTTTTCCTCATGGAATCCATGGAGGAACCTGGTGATGAATAAACTGCAAACAATCAATTGGGAGTCACAGTGCCCATTCTGGTCTTTTCCCCAATGAGCAGCATTTGATAGAATCTATTTAGAAAACAAAGGCTCTGGTGCCCCTTTTTCCCCCACAAGGGAAGTCCAGCCGAGGATTGTTTCGTTTCTGAACTAACACTGTTGACCCCCACCATTCACCTATACAATCATCCAAGTAGAACTAGAGTCCCAAGTCAGAACCATGAGTAAAGGACACATCTGTTTCCTGAAATTACATCTCCAAATACCTAAAGTCAATATTGGCCTCTAACTTAATATGTTGGAAAATTTCAGCAATGGTAATCCAATAAAAGCTCAATAATTGTTTGAAAAAATAAGTATCTGCCGCAGATACTGAAATTAGGAAGGAAGGTTCACCTATAATCAGAATACTGTATCAATCACACGGTCAATCATTACTATACTGCTTCCTGTTGAAAGAAATTTGCTTTGGTATGTTGTAGTTAAAACCAAGCAATACTGTCAACTGCCACATGATCACCCACAAACCTTTCCAAAGCTGGAGGAGAGCTAATATATTTGCTAGTTATATAAACACCATTGCTGCATTATTATTTTATCATGTTCCCAAACGTTCAATGCATTATAATATCTCTCAAGGACTCTACATGCTTCACTATCCTAAAGCTTTGAAAACCCTGACACCTAGTGGTATCCCTGAATATATCAACACAAATTCTTCCATTACTATTTCAATTTAATTAACCAATAAAAAAATAATATAAATGGAAAAATTGAGTACAAGATATCCAGATTTCTAGATAATGTAAACCTTTTGGAAAAATGAGCAGCAAGTGAAATTGGTAGGAAGCATAGGAAAACCTTTTTTTTTACAAATAGCATATATGGGTGTACTGAAAGAGCTCTTGATTTACTGGTTCAAAAAGTAAACGTACATATTCAACAACCAATTTGGAAGACAAATATTATTTTGGTCTTTATTGCAAAATGTTGGAGTACTAAAATAAAGTCAAATGAGACTACATAAGGAATATTGTATGGAGGTTTGGATTGGTCCCTGACAAAAGTTGTCTAAACATTTTTCGCACACCATACCATAACTATCAATAGCAAGGATCACAAATCTATGAGAGAAATATTATAAAAATGTATCTTACTGAAAGTGCTTGAAGTTCCTCCCTGCAAAAGTGGATATCCTTCATTCTGAAATGCTCTATCTTTATCATATTTTTAAGTAAGCACTTGGCATTTGTCTTTCCATTGCAATTTCAGAAGTTTAATTGGCTCCTGGTTGTAGTTTACACCCAACAAAGCCAGTGAAAGTTTAATGTCCTGAGTTACAAGGATGAGACAAATACATCAAGAAAATTCATCACTTAACAATGGCCCAACCATGCTCAAACTCTGCAATCACTCAACTAACAATCTCTATCACAACACCTAATTAATAGCAATTAAATACTAATATACACATCTCATAGTCTACTAATGTTCAACTCTCTCTCTTTGGCTTGGCTTCGCAGACGAAGATTTATGGAGGGGTAAATGTCCACGTCAGCTGCAGATTCGTTTGTGGCTGACAAGTCCGATGCGGGACAGGCAGACACGGTTGCAGCAGTTGCTGGGAAAATTGGTTGGTTGGGGTTGGGTGTTGGGTTTTTCCTCCTTTGTCTTTTGTCAATGAGGTAAGCTCTGCAGTCTTCTTCAAAGGAGGTTGCTGCCCGCCGAACTGTGAGGCGCCAAGATGCACGGTTTGAGGCGTTATCAGCCCACTGGCGGTGGTCAATGTGGCAGGCACCAAGAGATTTCTTTAGGCAGTCCTTGTACCTCTTCTTTGGTGCACCTCTGTCACGGTGGCCAGTGGAGAGCTCGCCATATAACACGATCTTGGGAAGGCAACGGTCCTCCATTCTGGAGATGTGACCTACCCAGCGCAGTTGGATCTTCAACAGCGTGGATTCGATGCTGTCGGCCTCTGCCATCTCGAGTACTTCGATGTTAGGGATGAAGTCGCTCCAATGAATGTTGAGGATGGAGCAGAGACAACGCTGGTGGAAACATTCTAGGAGCCGTAGGTGATGCCAGTAGAGGACCCATGATTCAGAGCCGAACAGGAGTGTGGGTATGACAACGGCTCTGTATACGCTAATTTTTGTGAGGTTTTTCAGTTGGTTGTTTTTCCAGACTCTTTTGTGTAGTCTTCCAAAGGTGCTATTTGCCTTGGTGAGTCTGTTGTCTATCTCGTTGTCGATCCTTGCATCCGATGAAATGGTGCAGCCGAGATAGGTAAACTGGTTGACCGTTTTGAGTTTTGTGTGCCCGATGGAGATGTGGGGGGGCTGGTAGTCATGGTGGGGAGCTGGCTAATGGAGGACCACAGTTTTCTTCAGGCTGACTTCCAGGCCAAACATTTTGGCAGTTTCCGCAAAACAGGACGTCATGCACTGGAGAGCTGGCTCTGAATGGGCAACTAAAGCGCCATCGTCTGCAAAGAGTAGTTCACGGACAAGTTGCTCTTGTGTCTTGGTGTGAGCTTGCAGGCGCCTCAACTATGGAAGGAAAAAAAACACACAAGATACATTGCAACATACTCATTAGCATTCCTCTCTCTTGCTGGAAAAAATGGTGTGCAACCATTGCTGGTATAATAATACTGTGGAAGTTAATATTACTGAGCTCATGGACCAAATGATCCGAAGAGTGCTTTCAATTGAAGTTTGCTCCCACAAAGGCTTTGTGGGAGCAAAAACAAAGACATGGCTAACAAAAACAAAGACATGATTAGAAGTTGACATCTATTCATCTTTATTGCACTGCAACTCTACATCATTCCAGAATTGTTAACAGCCTTGCCTGAGTCAGAGATTGCCACTGGTCAATGTGGATCGTCAGAATGATAAAAGTAGAGGACAGACCAATGGTACTGCCATTGATTTTCAAGTCAAAATAGCTGAACTACTTCTGTTGGAGATAGTGACATATGGTCCAATGGTAACTTGCTACATCTTCTGATGTCTGAATGTTGGCAAAGTGTGGATGAATATTGTCACGGACTTCCTCTTTATCTGAGTTCTCCTTCGGTGGAATTAAGACCTGGTGGGTCAACCACCAGGTGATGGCACATCTTTCTTCTTTCCTTCTTTCTTTGGCTTGGCTTCGCGGACGAAGATTTATGGAGGGGGTAAAAAGTCCACGTCAGCTGCAGGCTCGTTTGTGGCTGACCAGTCCGATGCGGGACAGGCAGACACGATTGCAGCGGTTGCAAGGGAAAATTTGTTGGTTGGGGTTGGGTGTTGGGTTTTTCCTCCTTTGCCTTTTGTCAGTGAGGTGGGCTCTGCGGTCTTCTTCAAAGGAGGCTGCTGCCCGCCAAACTGTGAGGCGCCAAGATGCACGGTTTGAGGCGTTATCAGCCCACTGGCGGTGGTCAATGTGGCAGGCACCAAGAGATTTCTTTAGGCAGTCCTTGTACCTTTTCTTTGGTGCACCTCTGTCACGGTGGCCAGTGGAGAGCTCGCCATATAATACGATCTTGGGAAGGCGATGATCCTCCATTCTGGAGACGTGACCCATCCAGCGCAGCTGGATCTTCAGCAGCGTGGACTCGATGCTGTCGACCTCTGCCATACTGATGGCACATACTGAAAGAGATAATTATTTTCACCTACTTCATTTTTCTTCCACATCTTCCACATGTAGCAGAGCAGGCAAGGGATGTATCCCTTTTATGGCCAACCTGTGAAGGGCACAGCAAGGTATAACCCCTCTCTGCTATCCCATACCTCCTGTTACATGCCTGCCCTCAGCAATTTCCTCAGGCCATTCTGAGGAGAAGCCAAAAGTTTAGAGAATAGTCCTTCTCTCCCAACCCACCCCCTGTCAGAAATATGATGAGTGAAGTAGACCGCTTCAGAATAAATAAAACAAATTAGCATGCTGATCTATAATGTAGCCTTTTAATTGTCCAGAAATTCTTTTTTAAAAAAAAACAAATTGTAATTCAGATTTGACACCATGTGTGAGCAAGCTACAATTCCTGAAGCTCAGGAAGCAGATATCAAGGCATGGAACAAAAATAATAACCTGCTGCTGGAGGAATTCAGTGGATGGAGCAGGTGGGAGAATAGTTAATGTTTTGGGCTGGAACCCTTCATGAAAGCAAAGCTGTGTGCCCAGATTACCCACTATCTACATGAATCAGACAATCAGACACACGAAGATAAAGACTGTACAACAGGCTTTAATCCACAAAGACTTCCACAGAGCCAGGCTGGCTGTGGCTGCAGCAACTCTGAGTGAGGCCTCGGAAGGCCAGCGCAGGCTTATATCCCAGAGGGTGATTGACACCCCACCGGGAGGGGCTTGATCCCTTCAGGCTGACTGATTGGCAGCCAGCCAGGTGTTGTCCTGTCCCCTTACACTCCTGCAGGTACAGATGTTTCCCCCTGCAGTAGGCCGGCGGTGTACCACCGCACTACATGCTCAGGCTGCCTGCACAGGAAAGAAAAGTTGAATTCTTCTCTCCCTGAGCAAAGAGCATCTATAGTATCAGAAGGAAGTAATGGACTGCAAACTACAAGAAATGAAAAGTGCCAACCTCAGCCCCCAACTTGTAGATTAAGTTTAGAGCTTTCACAGCTAGAGAGGATCACGTGCAGCTCTACCTGCAGCAGATGTACTTCCTCTGTGAAAATGTGAGCCTCCAGACAAAATGCTTTGTTGGAAAACAGAGATAGGATCGTTGCTCCCTGATTCTTACATGGGATTAGCCAAATGCCTTCCCGCTCCCTCTCTTTAGCCTCCTTTTGCAAGGAACATCTATGAAGCTCACCCTCCCATTCCTGGTGCCACTGAAGGATCAGTGGGATAACTAACAATAACAACAAATTTAACCGTTATGTAAATGTACTCAGAAACTTCCACCAGCATTTTAACAACACGAGCTCATCTGTAATATTATCCCAATGAACATACAAGTAAATGTAGCTTTAAATAGCTAAGATTGGTGGGCATTTATTCTTGCTATTCAGACCGCAGTCCCAATCTGTGGTTCCCGCTGTGTGTCAGTTACATGCATATTACAACTTCCTACATGAATTAGCCCTGGAGTGCAGCTCATGATCAATATTCTGTATAAACTGGGACCGCAATACTGAAAAGTAGAGCTGTGATTGAAATTCTACGCCAATATATTTACAGCAACTTATTTTTGAAAGTTTCTTACCATAATAGCAGTGAGGGAAATAGTCAGTCTCAAAACACCACCAAAATACGAAGCAGCTCCAATTACTGCAAAAAAGCCAGGATCTATCCAGGCTCCATACTTGTCAGTTTGGACACCAAATATAGATACCATAATCAGACCGACTATCCTGCCACATAAGGCACCTGTGTATCTAATGGAGAAAATGATCAGTTCCACAGCACCACAAATCTCATTATAAATTGAGAAAAGTTCTGTCAAACCTCTAAATTTTAATTCGTTCTCCAGTTACATTTTATGAATGAACATTTTCCTTAAAAAAATTGCAGAATGAGATCAAAAGAGGAATTAAGAACTCCTTATTTTCCACGTGAAAATTAACTTTGGATGAACAAATGAGTCCTAATGTTAAATATATTTCTCCAAAGGAAGGAAACTGAAATGACCCACAGATCCTTCTTAAGTCACATTGTCAGATCCTGAGAGCAACATTCTCAGCGGTCCTATTATCTCTGTTATGGAGACACATGCTTCACTTTTGTTTACCTCTCCTGGCATTGGTCCACCACTGAAGAAAGCCTTTTCTAGGACATAAGAAAAATATAGCAAGAAACCTTAATATATCCTCCTAGGTTTTATCATACAGGGAAAGACATGCTTCAAGCAGGCAATAGCAAGACGATTCATATATCATTCATTCAACAATTTTTAAGCATTAATAGTAACAATAAAAAACTTGTCATCTTAAGTCACTTCACTGGAATGATACCAAACAAAATGTGATCATATAGGTGTTTGCTCTAGCTACAGGGTTAAGGAATTAAAGAGGCAAGGAGTATTTAGAGCAAATTTCAGAGTTTCTCTTTGGCAGATGCAGGCATGGCCATCATTGGTGGAGAGATTGAAATCAGAATTGTGCAGAAAGGCTGGTGGAGCATTGGAGAAGAGAGATTCCAGGACTGCCCCTTGGAAACCAGTGCCAGCATAGCAAGAATTCAATGCTTTAGATTAGTCTGCCAGAGAGTAATACATCAGCATTTTAGTTAACAAGCAAAGCCACACTAAATAAAGATTTTCAGAAGTAAACTGTTATCTTACAACATTGGTATGACAAGTCCACATGCCAGAGCAGTACCAGCTGTCCAACAAGAAAACAAGTAGTAAATAACGAGGGCTGTGAAGAGAGCTGCAAATCCAAATTCTTTGTGTGTTCCTCTTCTGAAGAGATACACAATTCCATTCTTCCCATTTTCAACCAAAAGTGCAGCAGCTGAAAACAGATACAACAGTTTAGAAAACCAAAGGTTTAAAAAAAAACCACAGATGCTGGATATCTGAAATATAAACTCAAACTGCTGGAAACACCTTCAGAGAGAGAAATAGAGTTGCATTTTCAGGTTGATGTCCTTTCATCAAATATGATGTATAACCTATTTTTGAGTAGTTTTAAAATTTAGTCACAGATATAATGTCAGGAAATGCTAAAATCAAGGCCTACATAACAATTTACAAACAGTATTAAGGTTGATGTTTTGATTTATTTATTTGTAGTAACATTTGATTTGTGGATAAAAGAGAGCCAAGTGAGTACAGTCTCTGATCTTCTTTGAATAACATTGAACTTTGCATCCCTGTGAAAGAGCAGATGCTTGGGTTAGTTTAAAGGACTCGATTGCGTTTTGTTGTTGGCTGCAGTTCTGACCAGAGGCCACACCCTTCTAACCTCTGCTGTTCAGAATATCTGAGTACCTTTGACTTCTGTTCCTGCTCACTGCAGTGTGGAAGCACGGACATGCAGAAGTCAGATGCTGACATATCTCACTTCCTATCAACATAAAAGACAGCAATGGTGAAAGGTTATTATTCAGCCTAGATGCCTGTGATCAGTGGTCTGTGCCGATACCTTTGCTGTGTATATAGACAAATGATTTGGATAAAGAATTATGTACATGGGTTAATAAGTTTGCAGATGATACAAAGAATATTGGAGTTGTGGACAATGTAGAGTGTTATAAATATGGGCACATAAGTGGCTGATGGATCTTAATCTGGACAATTGTGTGGTCTTGCATCTGGGGAGGTCAAATGTAAAAGGAATATACATTGTTAAGGGTAGTGCTCATAAAAGTATTGATGTATAGAGAGATGTGGAGGTTCAAGTCCATTAAAAGTAGTCACACAAGTAGATAGGACGGTAAAGAAAGTGCATGGTATGCATGGCTTCATTGGGCAGGGCATTAACTATAAAAGTGAGGAGGCCATGTTGCAGTTACACAAGACTTTGGTTAGGCCAGCTTAGAATACGGTGTGCAATTCTGGTCATCCACTACAAGAAGCACGTGGAAGCTTTGGAAATAATACAGAAAAGGTTTACTAGGATGTTGTCTGGTTTAGGCAGTATGAGTTATGGGGAGAGATTGGGCAAACTTGGGTTGTTTACGCTGGAGCATGGAAGGCTGAGGGAAAAATTGATAGAGGTGTAAGAGGCATTGGCAGGTGGACAATCAGAATCTTCGCCCCAGGGCAAAAGCATCACACACTGGAGGACATTTATTTAAGATGTGGAGAGGAACTTTAAGGAAGATGTATTGAGAAGGGTTGTGGCTGTCACGTGACAGCACTGTCCCCTACCTAGTCAGAGGTCACACCAACTGCCAATCAATGCTTAGTTCCGCCCCACCCATTAGTGCACATCTTGCTGTTGACCCATGTAAATTACCTGAGCTGCACTGTCCAGCCTGCCTATACTTGCCTTGGGCCATTGGCTGTAGTAATTGGATTAACCCTCCTGGCACTGAGCCATTGTTCCCTGATAAATAAACTGGGCTGGACCCTCCAGCACTATTAAGGTGCCATGTGCTCTTTTTTCTCTCACTTTGCTATCTTGGGACCACCCTGGCCTAGAAATGTGGAAAGGTGCTGGAGAAACCGTTGGTAAGAGGTGCACTGTTAAAAGGGTTGGGAGCATTTAATTAGTGTCCCTTGTAACATAGAGCCATGCCTGCACTGAGTCAAGGGGTGGTGGGGCATCGTAGTGATATTTTTCCTTGATCATTGTATGTACCAGTTGAGAGTGAAAGAGAGTGTGTGTGTGTACCTTCATTATTAATTGTCCGCTCTTTCTTTCCCACGGCTGTTGTACTGTTTGTGTGCGTGCTGCATCAGTTACCATTTTCCCACACTTGCCTTCTATAAATAAAATCTTTCACTACAAAAAAAATGTTCCGAGTCCTTGCCTTTGAGATCTACCAAACCTGTTTCCTCACTCACAACAGATATGTAGGGCAAATATTTTACAGAGTGGTTAGTGTCTGGAATGAGCTGCCAGGAGCTGAAAGCAGGTATAATTAGTCTTTATGAGGCTTCCAAAATAGATACATCAGTATGAAAGAGTAGAGGGATCTCTTTCAGATGCAAACACCAGAGTTTTAGTTTGATTTGGACATCATATCCAACACAGGCATGTGGGCTGAATGGCCTGTTCTGTTCTATATTCTAACTGCCAAATATTTTCAGATGGCTTTTACCTAATCTACAACCAAATTCTCCAAACTCCAACACCTGGGTCAAAATGTTGAATACCTATATCAAAAAACATCCTTATAGGAGCAGTGCCTGTAACTGGGCATGCCACAATGAGGATCTCATTTCCTCTCCACATCCCACCAATCCTCTACAAGACTCATCAGAAAAGTAATTAAATATTTACCACACACAAGATCATTGCCCTGCCACTACAATGAATGTCCACACCTTGAAGAAGGATTTAATCCCATTTACCTTGATTGTAACTATAATTTGAATGCTCTGCACCATCAGGTCCAATCCACGTTGTTCCTTGTGGGCAGTTATAGAGGTAGAAATGGTCTGTCTTACTCAGAAAGAGAGTGACTTCTGTTGAGCTGTTAGAGTAAAGAGACCTGGTTACCCAGTCAGAGGGAGAAAAAAAAAATCAATTCGGATTCTCATTAACACAATATACAAACAATGAGATAATAAACAAAAAGGTAGAAGATAATTTAAAAATATTCTAACCATTGCTTAAAATGAAAATTATCTTTATAATCAGTGGAACTAGGCAAATGCATGTTTATCTTCTGTGTGCTAGGAATTTCAGAATCACTATGTTACAAATATATTTTAACATTTTAGAATAAATATGAATTACCTATATATTTAAGGGGCCATAATGTTGCCAAGAAGTTACTTTAAATAAACAATTCTATTTTTTTTAAGCACAAATCTAGGATAAAAAGCATTTAGCACCTATTTCCCATAGAGTATGGAATACAGCACTTCCTGTTGATTCAAACGCATGATGAAGTCACTAACACACATGCCATGTATTTCTGACATTGGTGAAAAATAGATCAAAACCTGTGGCCTATATTGTTCACGTAGTAAAATATCACACGGCAAGGCAGGAAGCACCGTGAATTAAAGGATTCTCACTGGGATACTGTTTTATTTCCAATGGTTCCTGGCATTGATTTACAAGAGCTGCCCTTTTGCAGGCAGGTGGCGCAGACAGAGAATATAGCATCTGTGCACTAGATGCTGTAATCTGCGCCTCCATTGATAACTGTGGCTATGTCATTATCAAAGAGTGGGTGTTGATTGGGCAACTCCATCATATGAGGCGCTCCAGTACCCAAAGCCACATTATTCAACCCCTTTCAACTTCCAGCTCCCTCCACCACCACCACCCCCCCCCACCCCATACCATTTCCTTTCCTCATCTCCTTAGCAGTCTGTATGGTGACTGAGACAGCAGCTGCAAGCTCAGCTGCATCCATGATATTGAAAGTGGACTTTTCATTTCTAACTTTTCAATGAGGCAAAAGTGCAACCCAGATTTCAACTTAGTGATTTTTTTTTGGTGGCCGTCAATTTGTCATCAGTCAAAATTTGGCATCATGTTAAACAAAAAAAAATCTGTGAAATCTAATTTCGAGCTTTGCCTGTTCCCTGCTCACTTATGTTAATAATTTATTTTTAAACATTCTAGGTGCCATTTTGAATATTCTGGATACTGAACTTGAATTAATACAAAAGGTCAAATTCTTTCTGAAAAATACTAATAATTCAATACCAGCCATTGAGTTGATTTATTCTCAAACTTCATCATCTATATTTATTGTTCAATTTTCAAATGGTTTGGAGCAGTGTTTTGCAAACTGCCCACCAAAATTCACATTCCCTATACCACAAGTACTCTGTGATTAGTAAGGGATTGCTTAAGGTGGTATGTGAGTGTGTGGTACACCACCAGCCTACTGTAGGGAGCAACCTTTGAACCTGCAGAAGAGTACAGGAGGACAAGGCAACACCTGGCCGGCTGTCAATCAGCCAACCTGAAGGGACTGACCACCCAGTTGGCTGTTAATCACCCTCCAGGATACAAGCTAGATCCGGCCCTTCGAAGGTAGTCTCAGAGCTTCCAACAGCATTCTCACAGCCAACTCTGTGGAAGTTTATGTTGAATAAAGCCTGTAGAATAGACTTTATGTTTTGTGTGTTTGCTTCTGTTCGATAGCGTACCACATTGAGTGGGAAGGAAAGGTTGAGAACCTAATTGTTACTGAAATATTTTGCTTGAGAAACCTGTCATTGCCCCATTTCCTTTGGAGTTATGAAATCGTGCACATAACATGTCATTTAAGTATGATTAAAACAGTGGTTTTCAAACCTTTTTCTTCCCACTCTCATGCCATCTTAAGTAATCCCTTACCAATCATAGAGCACTTATAGCATAGGGATCGCTCAAGGTGGAATGTGAGTTTGGGGGCGCAATTCGAAAACCACTGATAGAGCTACCATAAAGCATTGACCAGTCATGTGGGATAGCTGAAATAAAGCAGATACAGTCAGTCCAGAACACCAAACTAAAATCAATTGACAAACTTAGTTTTAACAAATTCTGGTTACCAAGATAAACAAGGAGCATTCATATACAAGAAGTCATGCAAGGAAAAATAATGAGGATATCTCTGGAGTTAAGGTGTCAAGAATTTAAAAAAAAAATATATTAGAAAGATATGTGCTTTCACCAAGTATTTTTTTTTCGTGCAAGTGACCATATTGCAATACCCAAGTATTGAAGAGGGACAAAGGATACTTTTGATTAGCAGTTGTAATGTTGGACAAGCAATTCAGAAATGAGAAACTTAATCAAGTGAATGGAAATTCATTAAATTAATCTGATGATTTGGTAACAGAATCCATAAACTGAGCATGACAATTCACATGTCATTAAAGTGCATACCCAGATTTTATTCCAGATTATTTGTGTACATTTTGGTTTGACCATGTAAAAATTATAGCATTTTTTTTGTACATAGTCCTTCATTTCTAGGCACCATAATGTTTGTGACATTTGGCTTCACAGGTGTTAACCTGTGTTTTAATCATACCTAAAGGTGTTTTAATCATACCTAAATGACACCTTCAAGGAAACTTTGAATAGCTAAAGGCAAAGAAAAATACAAAAAGCGGTCAACACCTTAAAGGTGCTGAAAGAAAGGATGATGTACACACAATCTTTGAAACGATTCAAGAAACAACTTGTAAAGTCGCAAAATTTTGATAAATATCCTTTAGTGTCCTTAAGTGTCTTAAACACAGAGGAGAATAATGAATGCAGAAATACAATTTGATGATACTTACAAAACTGAAAGCAATGCAGAAAGGTATGGAGATGCAGGAAGAAAACACCAACATGCCTGATGTGAGAAATGAAGGCCCTTTCACTACTCGTGAAATAGAGGCAGATTGCACAATGAAACCAAATTATGGATTTGGGTGCAAATAGGCTTATTTGCCTGGTAGTCTGGAAAGCTCAGCATGGAGGTGAAAAACTGAGGAAGAAAGTATCAGCAGCAGGAGATAATATTAATTGTGCAGAAGTGGGAATGTTTAATTGCATCATTGGTGCAGGTATAAGGGAGCTAAGCTTGCTTCTAAGCGTTTGATCAAATTTGGAGTCTAAAGTTGCCATTTGTCAACATGATGGACAGAGATGTGTAAATAAAAGTTAAAGAAGCTATTATGAGGCAGAAAATAAGAATAAACCAGTAAGAGACATCACCCAAACTTTAGGATTACCAAAATCAACAGTTTGGAATAACTGGTGAGCTCAATTATTGCAGAGGGACTGAATGGCAATGAAGACCTCCACTGCTGATGACACTGCTCCACCATGGAATTTAATCACCATTAATCAATCTACTTGATTTGATGCCCTTTCCTTACAAATCAATAAATGTTTTGTGGCATTTTCAAAGTAATCCTCAGTTGTGAGAAGCAGTAACCTCTGACATCACATTAGGATGGCCAAACCTTGTTGTTCCAGACTCCAGCCAGCAGATGTCATAGTTTCCCTCATTCTAATCTTAACTCCTCTGATCAGCTCAAGTGCATGAACTGTTTCAGCTCTACACTTCTTTGTTCAAGGGAATAAATCCCATTCTTTGCATCCTTTCAAATATTTTACAGCTTGCTACCAGATTTTATTCTGATGAATCTATGCTGCATCTTCTCCAAGACCAATAAGTCTTCTCAGAGGTGCCCTGCCCTGAATTAAATGGGATAAACCAAGAGAATTAAGCAAGAAAGATTGCAGATACTGGGATTGAACGTAATCTCTCACCTGTTTTCATCGTGCAAGTAGGGAGATCTTGGGGTGCATGGGAATAAAGAAGGTATGTAGACAGTAGCTGTAATAGTGACTACCTGACAAACAAGCAAAGTTCACATCAAACTTTTGGAATAATTCAACTTATCTTCCAATTATAGAGGCTAAAAATCTAAATAATAAGCATTTTAACTGAAAAGAACTCCAAATAATCTCAATTATTTTTCCCAATGGGATGCCAAGATTGCAGTCAATTAATAAAGATTAACCGTCCAACAAAAGTCCTGAAAATTCACAAAGACTCACACTAAATATTTTTCAATTTGTTATGTTTTTGTCAAACATGTTTCCACTCTTAAGACCATTGCATTTGCTTAGTTCGATTCACCCACTTGACTTTTCCTCAAGTAAACATAAAATAAGAATTTGTCTTGATAAGTGCTGACCAACCAATTCCACCCATGGTTGCTGCTGACCCGCTGAGTTTATCCAGAAGATCATTGTTTGTTCAGGAGACCCAAATCTGTAATTTCTGATCGAAACAAGAGGTTGTGGTGCTATTGATCAACCACATTAGACAAAGAGTTGTGATTAATAAGCTGTAATCACATTAAGACATCAACTCATTTCATATATTGCTGGCCTGATTCAGGTCAGGTACTGATGAGGAGTTTGGGTGTAACAGCCTTTATAGGGATTTCCAGGAGGAAGAGTCACAGGTTTAGGGGGCAGGCCAGCCCATACAATACAAACAATACAGTGGTTGCACCACATTCATACCTTCTTTTGAAAGAAAGTCCAGCAGAGTGATGTGATTCAAAGTTCGTTACAGGTTCAGCCTGTCCGGTGGTCTTGTCTGTCACTGCAACTGTCGTAAGGTTTGGTGTGGCACAGCTGCTGGTTCCCGGGCGGTGTCTTGCGTGACAGGCTGTGCCTCCAGTAGCTGAGGAGGGGGGGGGGGGAGTTAGTAAGACCATGGGGTTGCTCGGTCTAGGGTTGGCGCACTTTGTTGGGTGCAATTAGTTGAGCCGGTTGGGCAGGGTTACCATGAGGGGATGCTGATTGGTTGGTTGAGGGGTCCCCTGCATCAGCCAGGTCTCTGACGTCCTACCACCCATCTTGGTACTCCACATAAGCATATTGGGGATTAGGAAGTGCAATGAAATGGAATTCATTGTCCATTTATTGTTCAGATGGCTGGTTCTTCCCTTGGCTCCAACCTCACCTACCCCAATATAAACCCTGGTTTTCCCGCCTTACCTCAGATTCACTTGAGGACTATTGTATCTACCAGTAACTGATTGTAAGCTATTAAACATGTGTTTGTACTCCTCACTTGTCTCTAAGTGCATTCAATTTTAATAGCTCAACTTTGAAACAGGAAGGAAGCCAGGCATGCTCCAAGTCGACCCTCTGTCCCTGGAGGAATTCGCGTACTGGTTGGAGTGCTTCCAGTCCTACCTGACAGCCACACAAGACGTCTTCAACTCTGATAGTCCCCGAAATTGGCACTTCTCTCTCGAGTTGGCCCCAAAGGGTATGCTGCCTTCAGAGACTGTGCTACCTAAGAGTTGGCCATAGAAGGCTTGAACGACATGCTGGAGAGGCACTGCCTCTCTCAATATCGGCAGCATCCGGGTGAGTCGCTGAACAACTATGTTCTTTGAACTGTGGGCTCTGACCAGAAAATGCAACTATGAAGCAGCCACGGCTCAGGTGAGAGAGAAGAAACAAATCCAGGTCACCCTCGTGGCAGGAGTGAGGTCGAGGTATGTGAGGCAGTGACTGCCAGAGTTGGGGAAGAACGACTTGGCCAGCACCCTGGAGTTGGCAAAAGCGCTCAATCAGTCCCAACTGGGAACTGACGACCTCACGAGCAAAAGCGGTGCCTTTACAGGGGACCAGGTCATTGGGGCACCAGTGACCCCCGCAGCTCCACTGCTGACTGCTGCTGCTATTTCTGTGAATGGGCACAGCACCCCCACACCCAATGCCTCATGAAGTGCTCTGCGTGCTCAGGATGCAGTAAGCGAGAGCACGGGGTGAAAGTCTGCCGGGCTAAAGGGAACCCAAAGAGGGCGACTGCGTGTGCAACCCCCGAATCATCGCTCGACCCATGCCCAAGTCCTGAAGTCCCATCCTCAGCCTCTCCTTGCTGCTCACCGCCAACATCTTGCTGCGCCTCTAGCGGGACCCACCACTGGAAGTGAAGCATTACGGGAAGCCATGGTGATCATCTTGCTGTGCCTTGAGCTTGATGCCACCTAGTCCTTCATCGGATCAAGATGGAGGCCAGCCATCTTGCCGCACCTCGTGGTGGACGCCATCTTGTCTACCCACGGGCAAAGAGGAGAGAGTCGACATCAGCATGGGGAACAACGGATTTCCGGAGCACAGACATCAGTCGTCCTGGATCACCAATTGAATAACTCGACAATGGAGGTGAAGGTGAATGGACATTTGGCTGATTGATAGTCGACACTGGCTCCATTGAGAGCTTTATAAACTCTGCGATGGCTCAGCGGTACAATTTCAGAGTGGACTCAATGGACTATCATATTCCCTAGCTTTGCACTCGCACTCTGCGACGATCCAGGGGTATTGTATAGTACATCTAACTGTAAAAGGGATGGAATTTTATAAGTTCCGATTGTATGTACTGAAGGATTTATGTGCTCCTGTGTTGATGGGTCTGGACTTCCTCTGTCACCTTAAAAGCATGACCATGAAGTACTCTGGCCCACTTTCTCCAAGCACATGCGAAACAGAAGGTCCCAAAAGCCAGACTCCACATGTGGTCTCTCCACCCTAAATATTGATTTCTCCCCGCCCCCGCCCCCCCCCCCCCCCCCACCACTGTTTCCAAACCCAACTCCCAATTGCAAACCAATGACTACAAAGAGCAGGCAATACAGTGTGGGGGAATTGGGAATTTATCAGAGCCAAGATACAGTGGATGCTCAAAGAAAACATCATTGAGCCTAGCAACAGCCTATGGAGAACTCAGGTGGTAGTCGTGAAAAGGGAGTGATTGACTATAGCCAAACAAGTAATTGTTTCACACTGCTGGATACATACCCCCTCCCTCTAATTTCAGACATGGTAAACAAAATTGTGCAGTATTGAGTCTATTCAACCATTGACCTGAAAGCTGCATACCATCAGTTACTGATTCATTTGAGCCAGATGGACAGCTCTATCAGTTCTTCTATCACCTGTTTCCTCCTTCACATTCCTCCCTTTCTGCTTTGTCTGCTACCATAAATCACTATCTCTCAACTCCAACCCACATTTCACCTGTTCAGCATCCATTGCTGCTTCTTGGTCCACCTATCATCCACTGATCTCTCCCCCTCTTTAATACTTCCCATCTTCCCACCTCTTATTCAGTCCTGAAGCAGTGTTGTGACTTTTGTGGATGCTGCCTGATCTACTGAATTATTTTAGTAGCATTTGTTTGTTAGGGGCTTCAAAGTACTTCTGTTTATCAATCGACATAAATAGTGTCCTGCTGCATGATGGTGATTGTCAATAAATTAATATGATCTTAAACATACAGATTATTATTGGTTTAGTGAACCTTTCTAAGATATTGGAAAATTATCATAATTATTTCAAATAACCAATAAAGGTACTTCATTAAATAAAAGTTAACGGTGTCAAGATAGAATTTTCTCTCTGTGGTTTTCTTTATAGGAGGAGACATTCCATGATTTTCTGCATTTGGCAATGTTGCCACAGCCAAGAGAGCAGTTTGATACATGAAAGGCTATAAATTAATTTCAAAACATTTAAAGACTTCAAGTTATGTCAGCCCCTTCATCCATTTTATGTCATAAAAACCCAAACAAAACATATACAAGCAACTACTCTGCTCTATCCCATTTCCTGTGTCTCTGTTTTTCATTAAAAATAATGTAAATTCATACCCAAATAATACAAAGATAAACTATGGAAATTATTATCCAAGAATCAGCCTTAACTAAATCACATTAGTTGGGCTAGTAATTGTGTAAAACTCAACTGAAAGACACAAGCAAAACCATTAAGAAAAAAAAAAATCAATAACCAAATGACTATATTCTACAGTTAAAAACTTACCAAAATCAGGATTGCCTCCAAGAGCTTGCTTATCTTATGTATTAATGGATCTTTAATTAAGTTAAATAAATCTATCCGAAATTGGTTGACTCTCATGTTCATTGAGATAAACAATGCTCCCAACAGGCCTCCTATTATTCCCAGGATAATGGTTGGAATGAAGACCAAAACACTCATGTCAAACAAGTATTTCACCTAGATGGACAAATCATAAGAATAGCTTATAATTACCAATACTAATTTAAAATGAAGCCAAGCACAAACTGCTGGAAGAACTCAATAGGCCGAGGAGTATTAGTAGGAGAAAAAGAGTGGTTGATATCTTGGGGTGAAGCCCTTTATTGAGGCTGGGCGTGTGGAGAAGTGTAAAGAAGTCAGATTGGGTTGGGTGGGACAGAGATTGTGAACCAAGAGAGGTGAAGCATGATGAAAAAAGGCAGCATTTAGCTAGATGCCAGACAAAGTTTATTTTATAGCCAAAGAAGATATTCGGAATTATAATCGCTGTAATGTGGTGGGAATCAACCAACTTTAAAGAAAATAGATTTCTGGGTAAATTTCAAACCCTGAACAATTAAAGAAGATTGTCATTTAAAAGACAAGGTATAAAGAAATGGGTAGGAATCAAGTCAAGTTATGATAAAGATAACAGTTTGTAATTACATGAAGTGGATTAATTTCTCATAGCATTGCTAAGTTTCTTATCCAAGTTACATTGTGGAAGAAGATACTAAAGCATGAATTTTTGCCTGGAGTAGGTAGGGAGCATGCTTCCTGATACAATAGTGTTCACGAAAGAGCAGACCAATTAATCTACAGGTATTCTTCTTTAGAAAGTGTATAATCTGCTGATCAAGAAGACTGCAATACATAGCTGGGAAATCATGTTTGCTCTCTGATAGGATGAGGGAAGTAGAAAGTTTGTAAGGTCAACGGGAGATTATGTCAAAATGGAAATGTCTTGATGGCAAGTTCCCCTAACAAAGTTGAGCACTAGTTTGCGAGTCTCTTTTAAAATCAATTACCCAATTATTCGTCTGCGAAGCCAAGCCAAAGAGAGAAGAAGAAAAATTATAATATAATAAAACAAAATATTCTTGAAACATTACTTTTCAATATTACAAATTATGGAAAGCAGATGAGAGCCAATCTCTCTCCTCAAATGTTATTCGAAGTTTCAATTTACAGTAACAGCTTGACATATTAATTTTATGAAGCTCTATAATTTGCATTCTCATAAAACATACCCCAAATAAGATGCTTTCTTCGGCCTTAAAGAATCCAAAATGGCCCTGATAAGTGAATCCATGGAAAGAGGAGGAGAGGAGATCAGTGGTAAATGCAGCCATCAAACAACAGAAAAAGGTCTGCCAGGCTAGTTTGATATCCCAGAAAGTAGCCATTTCTTCAAAAGTAAACAGCAGTCCACCCACAGGGGCTCGGAACACAGAAGCTATCCCTGCTCCTGCCCCTGCAGTGATGAAGTTTCTTCTGCAACAGATTAACAAACCCAGGGATCATTTTTAACCACTTAAACAGGAATTTTAAGATGACAAATACAATACCTTTGCCAAAAGGGATATTTCATATTTTAATTTACACTTTATTCCTGTTTCAAACTACAGAATATATCAGGAAAAATCAGTGGTCTCAAACTCATCAATTAAACCATGCAATTCAAGATCTGAAACAATACATGTGGCGCCAAATAAAATCAACCATTTCCAATACTTTTAAAATTTGCCATGAGGTTCAATTAAATTAATATTTAAAATTCAAAACTAATCAGTTACCTGTTTGCACAGTTCTGAAATCTCGTGAAGAAAGGAAATCGTACTCCAAATGTATCAGATTTAAACTGACTTAGACAACTTCCTAAAATTGAACTACAAATAAACAGTTGTTATAAATGAAATTTTCACTTTTTATATTTAAATACAATTTTAGCCTTTTGTGTTAAATATTCCTTTTTGTATTCCTGATATTCAAAATGTTCCTATTATTATCCAATAATACCCATTACCAACCCTGTAGCAGTTTTAATCAATTGCTGAAGGAGATTACCCAGAACTTTCTGGAATTTGTATACATTGATCATCCATGATAGATCAGATGTTATCACATACATATATTTAAAATAAGTTTAAGTGGACAAAGACTTTATAAAGGTGGCTTGTAGATAATGAAGTGGACTAACAACTCCAGCAACCCAGAGCTTGTCTGCATGGGGTACCCCTGGGTGTTCCAGTTTTCTCCCAAATCCAAAAGGTCCATTGATTGTTAATTGGTGGCTGTAATTTTACACCTGGGGTAGTTGTTCAATGAGAAAAATCAGAGGAAGTTGTTCATGTTCACACATGAGAGAATAAATTATAGAGATATAAATGAGAATATAGATGGGATTGCTCAGAGGTTCATCAAACTCATTGTGGCAAATGGACACCTTTATGTTGTGGGGAAATAGGTTACCAAAGTATTCAAATAAAAATTTGCTAGCTCCATTGCTCCATGCAGGCTTCATCCTTTATAAGCCTCTGTCATCACAAAATTTGAATTTCCTATTGTAGAGATAAACTGGAATAAATTTATGTGAAGATTTCTATCAATTTAAATCTCTAAAAAATATATTCTCACTTGACAATTAATTTTTCTGTTTTACTATCAGGAACAATTTTCCATCCTGGCATAGTTTTATGCTGTTGGTCCCACTGTGGCTGCGGCCAAATTGGTGGAAAACTGCTCTACATCTGGAAAAGTCAAAGGGCAACTAGAAAGGTCTGCATGGTTGAGCAGCCAGAGCAAATGACAAGGACAAGCAAGGACATTGCCAGAGAATCAATGGAAGTGAACAAATCCTCATGCCCTGAGAGAGGGCAGGATGTTCTGATTTAACTATGTCACTGGCTCACATTTGGGCACAGTATCCTAGAGAATATATTATTTGATGTAACATAGATCATTCAGCTGGCAGCAGGGCTTCCAGATCTTCACCAATACGCACAATTAGCTCCCACAGATAACTGGCAACAAATAGAGCTCTGAGTGACCCAAGAACTTACTGAGGCATGAACAATATGTATGCACTTTATTTGTAGCTCAACAGAAGCAGAATTAATCAGCTGCTGCACTAGATGCCCACTACTTCATCAAATGTGCTCTGGATTTTGCAGCAAGTCCTTCAAAAAGTTGAAAATGGACACCTCTGGTTCTTGTCTCATGCATGTGATCAGGCAGGCTGGACAATAATTGGGATTATGCTTATTTACTAAAAATAGTCAGTACTTTGGGCTATAATATCAAAGAGGACAAGTTCTGAAAGATTGCAGATGACTGCAGGAGGAACATGCAGTCAGCAGGAAGAACAGAGTGGCATTCAGTGCTCAATTAACATGACCTTCAGTTCCTCAGGACAGCCATTGTAAAAGCTCTAATATGCAGATTATAGCCAACTTCAGCATTTAGTAGAAGATTTTACTCTATATGGGCCATTGCTCAGGAGATTACATTGTCATTTTTTTTCTCAAAATTGGTTCTTTCTCACCTTATTATCCAAATAACTTCTTCCACCAGTCGCTCTCTGGAACGAATTTAAGGACCCTCACCTTGAACCCCTCCTTGAGATTCTTGCCCATATACAAAACCAAAGTGTGAAAGAGCCTGCAATTCATCAAATAGATATTGGATCTACTGAATGGAGCCATAATTGTCACTTCAGTCTAAGTTTCAAGGAAAACTTTATGATTACAAATAATTTTCTATCTTGATTGGGTACACAGTCTTGATGTGTTCCTGGCCTGACTTGTTCCTGGCCTGACATGTCCTTCTCCTCCCAAACACAACAGCGTTGCTCCTGGAGCTCCTGAAATCCACTAATATGAAGCACAAGGAATAGGGGCAGAATCATAAACTGGATATAACTGTTGCAGGCTCTGCTGATGCTTCCTGCAGAACTGAATGACACATTCCACTGACAAAGAAGTTGATGATGTGTAGGTTCAAAGGCAGCAGTTGAGATTGTATAGCAGCAAACCTATTGTGCCACTGTCCCATCAAATGATTGGAGTTCTCATATTTTAGCTCTATACATAAAAAAATTGTAAGAAACACTTCTGTAGTTAAAGTGAATTAAACATGTTTTTAGAAAGGAGAAACACTGATTGTTGAATTTCCTCAGAAGCACTGCTGTTGAACTGGTGTAACTTTTGAATTGTGACAGAAATCTACTAAAATTGTGCCACACTTCTCTGCCAAATTTATTGCAGACAAATGGACAAAGCCACATCCCTCATTTTCACATATAATGCAATGTCTACGCTGATAGAAAGACCCTTAAGTAACCCTTTATCTGTAGCATTAACCATCTCTGTATTTATGGCCTATATCTCAGCTTGTCATTGGAGAATATCTTGTGTCAACAAACAATAATAAACAGAAGTATCTTTTAATGTTGTCGATCAAAACATACAACATGGAAATACTACACTTGGTCAAGCATGTGGTTTCATTGATCCAGATTATTTGTTTTGAATACATGGAAGAACATCAGTTATGGAAACACATGTTTTTCCTTTTCTTGTTCATTCAGCCAAAACATCAAAAAAACCCAACAGGTATAGTATACTAAGTGTGAAAATACCTTCACGATAAACCAAAAATATATCCAAGGAGCTTTTTTTGCTTAAATATGAATTTTCATTTTCCCTATCTTGATCTTTTCTATAACTTATTCCACATCTGGTAAATTGAATTACACATTTTAAATAGTACATTTTTTGCAAATTCTTGTTATATGCCTTCTTGAATAATTATATTATTTCTTCCAGGACTTCTTAGATTACATATTTATGCTCAAAGTCACACTGCAAGTTTCATTAAAAAAAATCTCTGGACCATCTTGTTTGTGAATATGGTCTAACTCAGCAAAAGATGACAGACAACCATTGAAGTATTGCATGTGGATGACTCATAGCATTTGGCACAAACTTTTAAAGAGTTCCTTGCTGTGGACCTTTGCCCAGATGGGTATCATTTTCGATATCCAAATGTCATAGAAAGAGCAACAAATCTATTCCAATCAGGAACACATTTTGTTGCTAATTGTCTTCAATATCATTCAATCTGATTCATGATTCCTGCTTCAGTTTTGGTAATTCATGCTGTTAATTCCAGAAAAATAAATTTCAACTAAAATCAGATTCCTTTTGTGCAATCAAAAGAAGTATTCATGGTCTATGGAAAGTGACATTGACAGTCATTAATTATCTTAATTGGATCAGGCATTGAATCTGATGCAACTTTTCTAGTTTTAACTGGGCAGCCTTGTACTTTAATCTCAGTCTTAACCTGCTTACCCCATATGAATCATTGGTCCCTCTGGCCCGCAGAAGAGCCCAGAGGCTACAGCTAACACACAAGACACCAAGGTTCCAATCAGTGTTCTAATGTGAAAGATATATTGAACTGAGGCACCATTCAGAAATCCAATTACTTCTGGAAGACCACTTGGCATTCCTAATGGACAGAGAAACTGAAAATACCAAACAAATGTTAAGCAGCAACAATTACAAATTATCCTTCAAATCTGTACAAATGTAATTCTAGCCAAGTTCTTCATTCCAATTATTAAATATTTTGGTATACCGGGCTGGTGTCAGAATAAATGAGATGTTGATTAAGATAATATTGTGACTTGAAATAGGATTGCATCTACTTTTGGTACTGAAAGATATGCCTACCCTTAGGGTAGGATTACGCTGGAAGGGTGCAGAGGAAATTCACAGGTATGTTGCCGAGATTGAAACATTTCAGTTACAAGGAGAGACTGGATTAATTTTCCCTGGAACAGAGAAGGTTGAGTAGTGACAAGATAGATGTGCATAGAAAAATGAGCCAGATAATGTTGATACCGATACAGTACCCTATATCTGAAACCCGTTATTGGGTATTTTTTTGTTTGTTTTCAGAACAATGGAACTAAGAAGAACAGTTGCCAGTCCCTGAGACTTTATCACTGCCGCTGCCGGTCCAGACAGCTCCCTACCACCACTGCCGGTATCCACCACCTCCTAACTAATCTTGAAACCTCCCCACTGCAATTGGTCCCCACCTACAGTTCCCACTCCTGCCCGGGAGTCAGAGGTCCCCACTCCTGCTCGGAGCCGGAGGTGACTTCTTCGATGCAGATGGCACCACACCCAATTTTTTTCCAACTTGTGACATCACGTCAGCGCTTTTAAAAAAGTTAGGTTTTTGGATCTTTACGGTATTCAGAATTTCGGATATGGGGTTCTCGACCAGTAGTAAAATTATTTGTCCAATGATTTAGGTTTAGAAGATGAAAGGCCATAGGTTTAAGGTGAGAGGTAAGATCTTTAGATGAGATATGAGAAGAATATCTCTCCACACTGAGAATAGTAGGAGTCTGCGCTGTGATGCCTGAAATAATGGTTAATAAGAATTCGGATAAAACACTTGAATTACACGGCATAGAAAGCATTGTGGGTAAATGGGATTCATGCAGATTGGTAACTATGGATGGTATGAACATGGATCAAAGGGCCTGTAAAACAATATGATTCTGAAATATTGAATCTCCATGAATGAATTAAAAAATTGGCCAAAATCCATTTGGTTTAATCTATTTTATATACCCAAACAATCGCTAATACGAAACTTGTGCAATTCTCCATGGAACCTAATCCATTTTGTGCAGCCTTTACAAAGAAGGTTGCCAGCCGTAGAGAGTTACATTTCTTATGCTGGCATCCAGCAACCACATACATTTTGGTTGCCATGGAAGGAAACAGAGACTGCAAGGGACAGGAAGACAGATAACAGTTTCATGCAGAAATTAGGGCAGATGGAAGGTTCTGTGTTTCAGATACAAGGTTGATTCTGCACTCCCCTTCGAGGAGTGAGAATATCACCAATGAAGCCATGTAGAAAGGCATTTCATGATCTCATATGAGACATCAGAATAAAAGTGAAAACAGAACATGACGGAAATACTCAAGCAAGTCAGGAAGCATCTACAGAGAGGTAAAAAGAGTAAACAATCCAAGTCATTAAACTACTTTAACAGGCAATGTAACTTGATCAGTGAAAGCACAAGAGAATTCAAATGTTTAAATGATTCTGTGTACTTACTTCATAATTAAACCATTCTTAGTTGCCCTTCTCCTCACCTCCCCAGCCCCATCCTCTCCCTTCATTATCTCAGGACAGGAGGTGACAAGAATATAAGTATCTACCATTAGATACAAACAATTTGATCAATTATATATTATGACCAACTTGCAACAAGTTTATAGTAGAGAGGAGCTTACCAGCACCATTCCAGATGACAGCGTGACCATGAGCACTCCAATTCCAACTATATAGATCCAAGTGAGAAAAAATTGACTGTTCTGCATTAGAGCAAAAAAGTGAATTTGAAGTTAGATTTGAAGTTGAGGACATGACTGATGCATTCAATCAATTCAGCATCAAGTACAGCGATTTTATGATAATGCGCCGCCGTGACTTAGCGTGGTAATGCTCAGTGTCTTTGCAATGAGGTAGAATTAGAACGAGATACACCACCAGCAACCCCCTTTCCCACTCCTATTAACTGGCAATAACAGTCTCTCTGCACCCAACCAGAAATGGTACACTTCCTAAGAAGGGCTAAGAATAAAAATGACTGCTCAACCTTATACATAAAAGGTCGAAGTGTGCTGTGCAGGGATAATGTAATTATAAAATATTGAGTTAATATAATGACAAAATTAGAAGCAGGAGAAAAGGTGCTATTTCTGCTCTTGAGGTTGTATAATTGAATTATAAACAAAACCAATTTCAATTTAGAAAAATGAAAGGAAAATGTAATATCATTGCACATAGTCATTAGGTTACTGTTCCTTACCTGGATATAATGCAGAACAAGATTCCATTTTAATTTGTTGATTATATCAATGGCCTGGAACACAAAAAAACCCAGCATTCCAACTGCTATTCCAGTCAATCCCATCATAAACCAATGGTCCCAGTCTGACCTAGAACAGAAGAGCAAGAATTAGTGACCTTCCAAATGACTTAAATAAGGATATGGGAATGTCAGTCCATTCTGTTCCACCATGCTTTTTTTGAACATCAAATCACTGCTGACATTACATTTATTTGCCTTTTGTCCATATTAATCAATCACAGAATCTAAATACAAAAGAAATGATTTTAGATTTGAAGATTCAATTGATCCAATGTCCAGAGCTTTTAAGATGAACAATTTTCAAATGTCAACTATTTTTCGTAGCAAAAAGTGTTTAGTGATTTCACTCATACACTGGTGAAATATATTTATGGCTTATCAATTTTTCTAGATGTCCCCATCAGAGGAAATAATGCAGAACCTGAAAAAGATTAAACGCACCACTTCTCCTTCTAAGCTTAAGGAAGTAGATGCTAATTTAATAATGAAAATCTGCAGACGCAGAAAATTAGGCCGGAAACATTGATATTGTATCTTTATCTTTGCTGCAAATGCTGCATGACTTGAGTTTCTCCAGCATTTTTGTCCAAACTGCTAAATTTTATATAAGTCTTAATTATTTTACCATTGTGCAATCAACTACAGAAAACACTGTTCGTTGGGTTGTACTTGTACAATCAGATGACAATAAACCTGACGAACAAACAACTCTGAGATAAAGTTATTTATAAAGTGAAGGTGATAAAACAATTATATATAAAATAACCATCTGGATGCTTTTTTGGGTTTTAGATGACTGATCAACAACAAATAGATTTGTTAATGTCAGGTACCACACATCAATGGAGTGTTTTCTGCTTGAATCCCACTGATGTCAATTTTATTGGTCTCTTTGATACCGTAGTCAGTCAATGCTGTTTCAATGTTGAAGACAGTAACTCTCACTTCACCCTTAGGATCTATATTTGGACCTAAGCTATGTGGTCAGGGACAAACTGGTCTTTGCAGTATTCAATCTGAATAATAAGCATTGATTGATGAGTACATGACATTGAGAATGATAAAGATTGCTAACAATTGACCAAAGCAACAGGTAGATTTGCCCCATCTTTTTTGAGTAATACAGAAGATTCAGATTTATTATCAGAGTATATACATGACGTCACATATAAACCGGAGATTTTTCCTACGGGTGAGGCAGAATTATCACATATTGGTAGTGCAAAAAAAAAATGTACACAGTATATAGAGGTAAACAAATTTAAAAAAAATAAACAAACTGTCTGTGCAATACAGAGAGGAAAAAATAAAGTGCAAAAGTAAGAGGACTCTGTTCCTAACCTGATGGTTTTAGTCTTGTGGCATTTGCACCTCTTCCCTGATGGTAGGAGTGAGAACAGAGCATGTGCTGGGTGGTGTGGATCCTTGATGATTGCTACTGTTCTCTGACAGCAGTGTCGCTTGTAGATGTTCTCAATGGTGGTTAGGGTTTTGCCTGAGATGTCCTGGGTGGTGTCCACTGCATTTTCCAAGGCTTTATGCTCAGGGGTATTGCCGTCCCTATACGAGACCACGATGCAGATGGTCAGCACACTTTCCACCACACATCTGAGGCAGCAATGTTCCAGAGCTGTTGCCCTGGATTGGCTTGGTTAGAGGTGCAGGTAGTGCCAGAGCATAAATCTGCAGCATGAAGTCAAGGATGCTTTTGGGACACAGATTCTACTGTGCCTGTGATGTAAGCCAATCTTGATATAAAGCAATCTCAATGAAATTAGTTAAAATTAACTTTTGTGAAGATTAACTCAGGAAATTAAAGTGATCATCCACTCAGCTCCTCTGGTAGAAAATCGTGTTTTTTTTTCCATTCGTCATGGAGGAATCTGAAATTCATGGATCCTTCTCCATCATTAATAGTCCATTACCATTCACAATTGAATGAGGCAGGGCTTGGATGACTACAGGATCATTTAGTTCTCTCCACAGGTTCCAACTTCTCTGCTTTGAATCTGTGATAATCCACTGTATATATGTTTGGTTGTGTTAGGACCCACCCATTGCTGACTGTTCCTGAGGCTCCTCCAACTGACCCCTAAATAAAGGCGACTGTGCCACAGCCCCCTCCTCAGTCCAGGACAGTTGAGCAGCATGGACATGCCTCCATTATGTTGTGAATAAAAGCCTATCAGTTTCTCTACAACCTCTAATCTTTGAAGTTATTGGTGGTGCATCAGAATCTCTTAACTTCTTTTGTAATCATATTTGGACATGGTTGATAATATTCCTGGCATTCTCCTTCAAATTCTTCCTTGAACCTGGGTTGTTCCCTTACCTTGATGGCAATGATAAGCTGGAAATATGCCAGGCCTCAAAGTTAGTTTGCACTGAATGGCAAATTGATACTATTTGTGGGTGCTTTGTAGTCATGCTGCTCCTCAGATGTGTTTCATGGACTCCACATTGTGTTTTTGGAAAAATGCAGGTTATTCTGAAGGTTGAAGTGGTTACTGCTTCTCCTCCATATCTTGGATCAACCAGAAGAATGAAAAATTAAGAATGGAAGATATTTAGGACAAAAATGCTGCCAGTTTCAGCCTCTTGTGCTTCCTGCTGGGTTGCTTACTATAGACCTTCCTTTTCTAGATTTGCCAATGCCAACTTGATGTCAAAACTTTTTCAACCCAAAGAACCAAAACCCCAGGGCTGGTAAATTAGTACATTGCATAACATTTGTCATATAGATGGGGCAGTGTAAATCCTATACATGAAACATCTTATAAATCTTAGACAGTCAGCGAAGCCACATACAGGTCTATTCAAGAGATGGTTAAATCCTCCTTGACAATCAAAAGTATTTAAAAACTGTGACTTAAATGATGTAAAAATTAAATTATTTTTTAATATATTTTAAAAAGTCACTTGAAGGACTTTTAAAACTATTAATGTAAGAACAAATTCAGTTAATGAAAATAAATGTTACCGTTGTCCCTTGCAGCTATTCCTCTCCATTCAAATTTATGAAACTCATGGTTCTGCTCAGCAGAGATAGAGCACCTCCTGGTGAAATACAGATGGCACCACTTTTGAAAAATATGCTGGGGGGGGGGGGGTGGTGTCTCCTCCTGCACCAACCCCCCCCCCCCCCTTCCTCTACAATCCCACCAGGTTCCAGGCAGAGAAGTCACATGACCCTCCACCAGGTTCCAGATGGAGACACCTTCCGCAGTCCACACTACAGGACCTTTGACATGTGACTTCCGTATATATTTTGAATTTCACTCATCCCATTTTTGTTTTAATAATTTATTATTTATAACTTGAACCCTTAATTTTATTTATGAGTCAATATTTTAAAGGGGCACAAAATGAGCAGCAGAAGCTGGAGAAGGAAATAAAGTGAGATTCAAACTAGATTTTGATGGAGATGAAAAGGGAAGCAAGATTGAATAAATACTCAGTAAATGAATAGATATGAGAGTAAAAGAAGTTAAAGATGTAAAATTTAACAAACTCTAACATTACTTTTTACGGCGTGAGAGTTCACAGCTTCAAATATATTTTTTTTATAGGCCTCCCAGGTTAACTGACATTTCAGAACTTTAATTCATTTTCTTGTCAGGATGTTTCCATTACACATTAGCAGCCATATTTTGCACCATTTAGTGTGTAATTTCTGCACAAATCTCACAACTGGTCAACATTTGTGCTGCTTTATCCTCAAAACAATTGGTTTTGGGCTGACAAATGTTAAAACTAAAAACCTGGAACTGCTTCCCAACCTGCCAGAAGACATAAGAAATGATCCTCTCACAGGAAGCTGTTGGTCATTGAAAAACTTCAATGAGACAATGTACCTTCATATCAACAATAATTCTATTTTAGTGATGGTCAGCTTACTGATGAGACAAGGCAAGTTCTTCTACAACCCAGCTTGTAGGGGAACTGTAATATGTGGCTGCAGGAAACATTCAGATGTCATCCCTGTATTTTCTTGTCCGCTTCCCTCTGTAATTGCTTCCACGATGACCACCAGCAGACTCCCATCATTTCTTGACCACAGAAAAGTGAAGTAATCAACAGCCAGATAAAAGCAACAAATTTTAATACACACAACTGGCAACCAACTGGAATAAAACAAGCGACAGGATCAATATTTGAAAGAGATTTGTGAATGTTTTGTAAATCCTGTGAAGTACAACATTGCTACAAACGTCAGCTGGAAAACAATTCTACTTAAAAGCAAAACCTTAAAAAACTTATTCACGATGTGATTATGCTGACAATTTGATTGTAACACTAACGTCAAAGATGGCAAATCAACAGTTAACAAATCCCACTGCATTCTCCACACTGCTTATATGGCTGCATATAACGTTTCTGTGCCAATATCCAACAAATTTTATGAATCTGTTTTGTGAAATGTCTCCAGAAAATTGGCAAGGCAGCCAAATAATGAAATGAAAAACTTTCCCACTGATACTGATTACAAACGGCAATCCCATATTCTTAGGTTAAACCTACAAGTGAATAAAACTTAAGTGTTTGGAAAAAGATATGCTCCCATTTCCATTTTCAGCCTATTTTCTTACAACCACATGGATACAAGTACCCTTTCTTCATGCAGAAGATGAGGAAACATTTGTAGACCATATCATAATGAAGGGAAGTCACCTCAATGAAGGCTTAAGTTCCTTTATTGTCAAGTACATTAATACATAAAATGTGTTTACCTGCTAAGAAAAACATACACGTGCAACTAGTCCACCTCCCTAACCAAGGAGAAAAGCAAAATAAGAGTTCATTCAGTGTCCTTAGATCCTGTCATATCCCCCAATATCACCACCTCCTGTGCTCGTGTAACCTCGACAGCTGCGTGACATCCTGACTGTTCCAGCGATGAATCTGAGCTCCAGGTATCCAAGTCACCTTCCTCGGCCCCTGGTTTCAAACCCCCAACGTGATTAGAAAGATGATAACACCCAAGGATATCCAGGATCTTTGCTTATATAAAATGATTATTGTGTGCTGAGTATTTTATGTGAATGTGTGTGCACTATGGTCCAGAAAACTGCTGTTTGATCTGGTTATATATGTAGTCAGATGACAATTAATGAACCTTCATGAAATCCAGCCACAATATCTAGTTCCCATGATCAGTCTCCAGCAGTCCACAGCTTGGTGCATGTCCTTTAACCACCCTGTGGGCATCACCTCCTCAGTGGGCTGGTGTTCTCCTACTCTGGTGTCACACTGTTGCTTCCCTTGAGCCTACAACCGCATTATCTGGGCTGTCAAGTATTGGCAAAGACATATTTATGCTCTCTGGTTAAGAAAATACACTGTCAGCTCTGATCTACAGGCACAATTGCATCCATAGCCAATATCTGTACAACTAATATAGACTATGAATTTCTCACACCATTGGAGTCGAATGTAAAAACATTAGCTTTTTTCCTTTACTATTGGTTCTAGTTGCTAAAGCAGATAACCCTTCAATGTATTTGCTTTTAAATATGCCTATGTACTTGAAAACAATTTCTGAAAGAAATACACAAATAGTGGCTAGAAATTGTGTTCATTACCTGCATGGTTTTTCTCTCAGCCATTCTTTATAAACGTCACTATGAGAAGGTAAATAATCCAAACTCTCGAGTGATGCCAGCCTCTCTCCATCCTTCTGTGTGCACTTAATTGTAATTAAATCAGCCTCAGCAGTTTTTCTCTGAACTTCCAGTTTACCTATCACTGGTCTGATTAAGGGATCTTCCTCAGAGTCCCTCCATTTCTTGGGAGGCTTGAACAGAGAAGTCATTTAGCTCCAGTAGCTTTCAGAACCTCTGCATCCAGCTTCAAAAATGGTATGATTCTTGCTAAAGTATTCTGGCTAAGAACAGCCAGTTCTCACCAGTATAAAAGAGAATATTATGCTGGGATTTGCCTTTGGTTGATTCTTGTATTGAGTAGAGCCATCTGGTGAGAGCTTCTATGAACCTGCTTTTTCCAGTATTGTCAGCAGCTAATGAGTCAAGAGGCACAGCCCACATGGTAACACAAGTAGGTAGATGAAAAGGGATCACTGCCTTCCAAGTTTGCCTTTGCTTCCATTAAGTTGGCATGATATTGTGGTATTGTAAACTAATTATTGCCACCAATCTCTAGTCTAGTTGATCTAAAACAGAAATAAATATTTTTTAGTGTCCATACCAATTTCCAGTTGAGCAAGCTCAAAAGGCACATTTCCCATACTTACTTCCATAAATCCCTGAAATTAATTCTCCCCCAAATACTTATCCTCTTTGATGCTTTTGCCACCAACCTAGACCAAGCAGTAATTTACAGCAGCCAATTAACCTACCAATGTGTGATAAAAATCAGAGAACACAACAGAACTCCATGTGGTCAGGAGAAGGTACAAACTCCACACATAACATCTGAGATCAGCATCAAACCTGGGTTCCTGGAGCTGTAACACTGCTATGATGCCCTTAGACAGGAGATAAACTTCTAGTCACTTAACTGGCAGAAATAATTGACAACTGGCTACTATGATCAATGTGAATGATAGCCATTTACTCTGTGAACTTAACACCACTGTTTTGCTGAATTCTATCAACTTAAAAGAACTGAACAAATTAAGGAAGTTTTAAAATAAGTTTTCCAGCATTGTCATTTGTTGAAACATCTCTAACTTTGACAACCCGTTGCATCAAGAAATATTAGTTTTGTTTTGAAACATGAAACATACTAGTCCTGCACATGTATTGTCTGCGCATGTTGCATCGAGGACCAGAGAACACTGTTTTGACTGGTTGTACTTGTACGATCAGATGACAATAAACTTGATTTGACTTGAAACATATTGGCTCTAATTTTTAAATCTTACTCCTTTGTCCTGCTTTCCCTACATAGTAGGCATGGTTTCTGTCAATTTTACATATTACCTTGAAATTTTTGATTAAAATCATTTCCTAATCTTCTAAATTCCAAAACAACCAACCCGTGCTCAGGTATTTTCATTTTGTAACAACTCCTGGAGTTAATGCACTATTTTAATAACTGCAAGGTCACTCCATCCAAGGCAAGTAGAATCTTCAAGGTTTAGGAATGACATAGGAGGCAGAGGAATCAATTCTGGGGAGAGGGAATTGGTTTCTTTGGACCAGGCACTGGCATCCCTTTCAAGTCAGAGATAATCGTTAATTTAGTCTTGTGTGAAGAAATGAATTTCCTTGCAGTTATGAAAATTACCATTAGGTTACCTAATACGGTAAAAGAAGGTTAGCACAGTTTTAAATTTTACTATTTATTAAATGAATGCAGCCACTTTAAGTTTTGTCATAAACTTCAATGTAAAGCCTCACAGAAAGTAAACTTCAGACAATTATATTACCCGATTTTTTTGAGAGGATGACTAGCAGCTTTTAGTCTGAGAAATTTATTACTTCTCTATAGAATTCAAGGAAAACAACCTATTATTTTCGCTAGTTGGACCAATTGACCCTCTGGGAATATTTTTAAATTGATGAATCATATTTCCCCATTTCTCTTCTCTCCTCCCCCCCCACCCCCCTCCCCACCGCTAAACATGACACCAATAAAATGTTCTGAAACTGCAACTATCCGAATTACATTGCCACTAACTTTAAAACATTTGGTCAAACAATTACCCAATTCACAGAAGGAAATGAAAAGCATCTTACTGCATCTTATTCACATCTTCAAGGCGAATCTTAGCAAATTCTAACTACACACCAATACTCTTTTTGCAAATTTCAAATGCACGTTGTGGCAGAACCAGACTGTAAACAAATGCAATAGTACTTGATACAGAGCTGCTTATCAGAAAGTAATATCCATAAATACAAATATTAAAACAATCCTCATCACACTGACATTACAATTAAACAGCAAAATAATGAGCAAAAACTTTCAACAATTCTTGAGCTTAGTTTGCATAACATATACGACAATCTAAATTGTAATACAGCTCTTTCATTGAGAAGTTCCAGAACATGCTATTATATACACCAACCACTGCCGTTATTAACCCATCCTCTTGCATAACATTTGCTATGATCAAGCTTCATTCAGTTTATCTCTGCCCCGCCCATGTAAAAGCACATATTCTAAATTGCTTTGTATCACCAATATCATTGACTCAATAAAAGTAATAAAGATACTGTGCCCCACTTCTGAATTTATCTTCGCCTGGTAACGTCATTGTGTGGGATACATTTCAAGATTTACAGATAGAGGTCTTTTTTTTGGATGTTTATTATTTTGGAAAATTGACAGCAACAAGAAGTGAGGTTTTGGATTAAAATTAATTGTTGTAAGTTTGTCCTTCAGGGGGCTGTGAAATCTTCACATTCTCTTTGCATGTCATCATACGCCGTAGGTCTTGAAGTACAGCCTTAATACTATAGGAATTCTGCCACTTTGATAGAACTGGTATGCTGCGCGAATCCACCTACAAGAAAAAAATAGCTGCTTAAAATGTACTCGAACAGTTCTTGATAATCAAGGGTATAATATTCTGGAGATAGAAAAATACAAGTTTAACCCTTACAATTGCAAGGAAATTTACAAATCTAGATTATGAAAATTAATTGGAAATCAGTGAAATTGCACATTCGTTAAAAGTTGTTACATTGCAATACCCAGGAGCATAAACAGCTCCAGTAGCAAAACAAATAATAAAATTAAGACAGCTGATGGAAAGCTTGGCAAATTCAGTACTGAGTGGGTTGGAGTTGGAAAATGAGAATTCCTTGTGCTAATAGGCTCATCCTGCAGTCAATCACATTTTCATTATTTGTGAGGACTTGCATTCATGGGAGGTGAGGTAACAAACAAGAAACATCATTCAGTATCTTAGTTCTGTCATTCCACTTGATTAAATGCATTTGTTCAGTTTGCACTTTATTGACCTTGCTACAAATCAGAACTCTTCAGAGTTCATGAAAAGATCCACAATATCTCACATCTTGCCAACTAGAAAATATTCAATGATCCCAATCATTTGAACAGAGAGTTTCAGCTCTCTGATTTTTTTTTAAAGTTGCTTTAAAAAAATTGTTAAACAAGTTACATTTTAAAATTAATATTTTAAAGGCTTTTGAATGTCAGTCAAACATTCAAGCAGTTTTAGAGCTGGCTTAATCAACAAAGCATTTAAATTTTTTGTTTTCTTTTACAGAATTTACAATCAAAAGGTCCTTCTCAAGATCCGAACATATTTATCACAGCACCTCACCATTCCCACAAAATTATAATTGATTTCCTCTGTATTAATAGGGGGAAATTTGCAGCAGGACATCCCAATCTTTCTTACACATCCTGATTTTCATATTATTATGGGCAAAAACCACACGTGCTGATCATATATCAATGTTTTTAGACAACAATTATGTGCCAACATTAAACAAGACAGTTGAAGAGGAAGGAAATTTTCCACATGAAGCCAGATAGCTGGAGATTAGTAGGCCAAGTTATAAAGATCTTACAGTTCCAACATAGCATTAAGTTTAGGTATCTAGTCACTCACCAGCCCATTGGAATTATTGATTCCATTCATATTTATTTTTGTTACGAATCTAACAGTTGGAGCAACCTCTGGATATTTACTTCCACATTCTATTTTCAGGCTATACATTCTGTTTTCAAAGCAAGTCTGAAAGAAAAATATTAAACATCATAAAATAAACATTAAAGCAGGAATAGCAAATGTTGATTTTCAAATTCTGATTGGTTTCAGTCTCCTCCCAGTCTGGAATTATGTCGGCATTACAAAATATCAAGTATGTTTGGAAACTATCTCAATCTTTGCCATCACAGCAACTATGCCAACTTCTTAATTTCCATTCCAGATAAACCTAAGTAACACAAAGATGAAGGAAAGGTGGACAGACCCCATCTAATCTTACTTGCTCCTAGAATTCACGCACAAGCTCCACTCAAGTGATATTCACCTGCAGTAAATCAATCAGTATAAGAGATTTGGTAGGAAAAACACTTGTTGCCAGTTAACAATCTGCAAGGTCCAAAGTATTAATTTAGTCCAAAGAATACAATTCTGGCAATGGGTAATCAACTATAATTGGAGAATATTGCCATCCTCACCTAAAACAGTACCAATTGGAGACCATCAAATTAAAAGCTCGCTGTTTATAGAGTATTTAATCCTATGTTTAGGCTGCAAAATCCATGTGTGTCATATGGAAATTCCACTACATGCAGCAAGTGGATTCCTCTATGACACCAGTTGCCATCCATTATGATTTCTTCAGATTCTCCTTTCTGGAATGAAAACTTTGTAAAGATTCTATCTAAAAATAAAATCAGAGGTTTGCAGACTGGAGCAAGTTAAAACAATTGCTGGTGATCATCAGCTAGTCTGGGTTAAGGTCTATCAGAATACATATACAGGGTTCTTGAAATGTTTGAGACAAAGGCACTTTTTTCCCCTTTATTTGCCCCTGTGTCCCACAGTTTTAAATTTGTCATCAAACAATTCACATGTAATTAAAGTGCACATTCCAAATTTTGTTCAATTTTACTTGTATACAATTTGGTTTGACCATGTAGAAATTACAGCACTTTTTATACATACTCCCCTCATTTCAGGACACCATAATGTTTGGAACATTTGGCTTCATAGGTATTTGTGAGTTCTCAGGTATGCTTAATTGCTTTATTAGTGCAGGTATGAGAGAGCTAGGCTTGATCACCTTTGGAGTCTGTAGTTGCCATTTTTCAACATGAGGACCAGAGTTGTGCCAATGAAAGTCAAAGAAGCCATTATGAGGCTGAAAAACAAGAATAAAACAGTAAGACATCGACCAATCCTTCGGATTACCAAAATCAACTGTTTGGAACATGATTACAAAGAAAGAGCATTCTGGTGAGCTCAGTAATCACAAAGGAACTGGTAGTCAAGGAAGGCCTCCACTGCTGAAGACAGAAAAATTCTTATCATAATGAAGAAAAATCCCCAAATGCATATTCAACAGATCAGAAACACTTTAGGAGGCAGGTGTGGATGTCAATGACTACTGCCCGCAGAAGACTTCATGAACAGAAATACAGAGGCTATACTGCAAGACGTAAGCCACAGAAACAGATTACAATGTGCCAAGAAGTATCTAAAAGAGCCTGCTGAAAAAGGTCTTGTGGAAAGATGAGACCAAGATTAACTGTTATCAGAGTGATGGCAAGAGCAAAGTGTGGAGGCATAGGGGAACTGCCCAAGATCCAAAGCATACCATTTTGCCATGGTTTGCATCTTGCAGGGTAGCCTCTGTATGAAATCTTCTGTGGACAGTAGTTATTGATATATTCACACTCGAGGCCTGAAGTGTTTCTGATCTGTCGGACATTGTCTTCATTATGATCAGCAGTGGAGGACTTCCTTGGAAATACCAGACCTTTTGCAATTACTGAACTGACCAGTACACTCTTTCTTCTTAATGATATTCCAAATTGTTGATTTTGGTAACAGTAAGGTTTGGGCAATGTCGCTTACTTTTTATTCCTGTTTTTCAGCTTCATAATGACTTTCATTGGAACAACTCTGGTCCTCATGGTAACTAAAGACTCCAAATTTGATCAAAAACTTAGAAGCAAGCTTAGCTCTCTTATACCTGCACCAATGATAAAATTAAACATGCCTGAGTACTCACAAACACCTGTGAAGCCAAATGTCCAAAACATTATGGTGCCCTGAAATGAGGGAACTATGTACAAAAAAACTTGTAATTTTTACATGGTCAAACTAAAATGTATAGAAATAACCTTGAATAAAATCTGGAATGTGTACTTTAATTACATGTGAATTGTAATGATTACAAATTTAAAACTGTGGTGCACAGGGGCAAATAAGAGAGTGTCTTTCTCCCAAGGGCACTGTATATAAGGAACTAGTCCATAGAATCATGCACTATTGAAGCAGTCCCTTCTGCCCTGAGTTTGTACCGACCATCTACCATCTAATTACAAAGATTTTGTTCCGCTCCCATCATGTACACTTACATGCAGTGCACATTTGGGGCAATTTAGAGTGGCCAGTTAAAATACACCTCCATACATCTTTGGAATGCAAGAAGAAACCAGAGCATCTACTGAAATCCCACACGGTCACAGGAGGTGCAATTTCCATACCAACAGCGCCTTAAGGTAAGATTGAACCTGGATCACTGGAGCTGTGTGGGAGCAGTTCAACGAACAGTGTCACTGCACTATACTTTTAGTACAATTCAGTATACAACCTGCAAACACCAGCCTCAAATGGAAAGAACACATTAAAACTGTGGGATTAAAATAAAAGACAAGCAGATAATAATATTGAGGAGAGTATACAAAGGCTGAAGCAACCCAAGACCCCATTGATTTCTACAAAGCACCAACCATCCACCTTTTATCTATTGTTTTAAGGCAGTGTAGCACAACCAGAGCTACTATGAAAGAGCCCAAATTTAGTACTGATCACATTATAATTGGTGCAATAGATCTTTATAATAATGTCATATACCCAAATACAATGTTCAGTATAAATTCTTGCTTGCAGCAGCTAAACAAGTAAGCAAGATACACCAATGCCAAGGCCGAAAAAGAGAGAATATAAAAGGAGAACTAGATAAATATTCAATTACAATTATACATGTAAAAAAAATCAATAGTGCAACATTTTGGTGGCCTTAGATAGCTTATAGTTAAGGTAGAAAAGCCGAAAATATCTCCAAAACAGAGCACAAAAGAAAGAAGTAGTATTTTTACATTATTTAGATTTACTAACCCTAGGTGGCCCAATAATCATTCCTGTCCATCGTGTGAGTGTCATATCTTCATCATCCTCAAGGCCCCAGCTCACTGTACCATCACCTACTCCTTTTTGGCCTTCTTCAAGCTCTTCCAGCAAACAAAAATTACGAGGAACTGTCCAACATAAAACAGTTACTGTGTGAAAATGGTTGTCAGAACCACTTATTTCACTAAACATGTTCTTTCAAATGTAATATAATACAAGTTATACAATTCCTTAAGAAACATCTGCAAATCTTATATTGTTTACAATAGTCTTTAAACACAAGTTATCAGCTACCTACAAGAAATATTTAAGAATGGATTTTACCATCTCAAACAATCACACATGCTGTATGGGTAGAGGATGGGAAAGAATAAATTGATGTGGAGTAGATATATACATATTGGCACAATACCATGGTCCAAAGGGCCCATATTGTGCTGCACAGATTCTAAACAGATTCTTGCAATATTTTTCTATTGCACACAGAAACATAATCATCTCCCTTAGCTTGCTCTCCTATGCCAAGATAGGTTTTAAAATCTACCTCCAAATCACTTGTTCCAATCTTTCATTTGACTCAGTGACAAAATTTATTTGATATCATCAGATACCCTGTGAAGGGTTCAAGCCTGAAATGTCAGTCATGTATCTTTACGTTTGCTATATAAATATAGTTTGACCTGCTGAGTTTCTCCAGCATTATATTTTTACATTTGGAAAGGCAGTGGCTGATGAGGAATAGAGAGTATGGATTCATGCAGAAGAAATCCTGCCTCACAATTAGTCAGCAAGACTTAGTAGCAGAATCAGGGCATTCCAGCCATCAAGTTTTCTCCATCATTTCAATCATGGCTGATTTATTTTTCTTCTTAATGCCATTTTCCTGCCTTCTCCCCATAACCTCTGACACCCTAACTAACCCCACTTTTAAGTACACCCAAAGACTTCGCCTCTCCAGCAGTCTGTGACAACAAATTCCATAAATGTCCAGCAGGCAAGATTTGCAGTTCTTCCATGATAAAGTAAATCAATTCATCTTCTACTTCAACAAGTTCTTTTCTTCTTTTTCTTTCTTTGGCTTGGCTTCGCGGACGAAGATTTATGGAGGGGGGTAAAAGTCCACGTCAGCTGCAGGCTCGTTTGTGGCTGACAAGTCCGATGCGGGACAGGCAGACACGGTTGCAGCGGCTGCAGGGGAAAATTGGTTGGTTGGGGTTGGGTGTTGGGTTTTTCCTCCTTTGCCTTTTGTCAGTGAGGTGGGCTCTGCGGTCTTCTTCAAAGGAGGTTGCTGCCCGCCCAACTGTGAGGCGCCAAGATGCACGGTTTGAGGCGATATCAGCCCACTGGCGGTGGTCCATGTGGCAGGCACCAAGAGATTTTTTTAGGCAGTCCTTGTACCTTTTCTTTGGTGCACCTCTGTCACGGTGGCCAGTGGAGAGCTCGCCATATAACACGATCTTGGGAAGGCGATGGTCCTCCATTCTCGAGACGTGACCCACCCAGCGCAGCTGGATCTTCAGCAGCGTGGACTCGATGCTGTCGACCTCTGCCATCTCGAGTACTTCGACGTTAGGGATGAAAGCGCTCCAATGGATGTTGAGGATGGAGCGGAGATAACGCTGGTGGAAGCGTTCTAGGAGCCGTAGGTGATGCCGGTAGAGGACCCATGATTCGGAGCCGAACAGGAGTGTGGGTATGACAACGGCTCTGTATACGCTTATCTTTGTGAGGTTTTTCAGTTGGTTGTTTTTCCAGACTCTTTTGTGTAGTCTTCCAAAGGCGCTATTTGCCTTGGCGAGTCTGTTGTCTATCTCATTGTCGATCCTTGCATCTGATGAAATGGTGCAGCCGAGATAGGTAAACTGGTTGACCGTTTTGAGTTTTGTGTGCCCGATGGAGATGTTGGGGGGCTGGTAGTCATGGTGGGGAGCTGGCTGATGGAGGACCTCAGTTTTCTTCAGGCTGACTTCCAGGCCAAACATTTTGGCAGTTTCCGCAAAGCAGGACGTCAAGCGCTGAAGAGCTGGCTCTGAATGGGCAACTAAAGCGGCATCGTCTGCAAAGAGTAGTTCACGGACAAGTTTCTCTTGTGTCTTGGTGTGAGCTTGCAGGCGCCTCAGATTGAAGAGACTGCCATCCGTGCGGTACCGGATGTAAACAGCGTCTTCATTGTTGGGGTCTTTCATGGCTTGGTTCAGCATCATGCTGAAGAAGATTAAAAAGAGGGTTGGTGCGAGAACACAGCCTTGCTTCACGCCATTGTTAATGGAGAAGGGTTCAGAGAGCTCATTGCTGTATCTGACCCGACCTTGTTGGTTTTCGTGCAGTTGGATAATCATGTTGAGGAACTTTGGGGGACATCCGATGCGCTCTAGTATTTGCCAAAGCCCTTTCCTGCTCACGGTGTCGAAGGCTTTGGTGAGGTCAACAAAGGTGATGTAGAGTCCTTTGTTTTGTTCTCTGCACTTCAACAAGTAAACTATACACAAATGCTTCATACTGATGGGCTTCCGTACAATAATCAGAATCTACATTCAGCAGTTGGTGTTTTACAATACTGTCAGTTACCCAGAACTGGTTCTTTAATAAATATCACACATTGCATACTCAATTACTTTCAGTTTTTAGTTTATGTTACATTTATTGGGTTGAATTTTCAGATAAATGTCAAGTCTTAAATGTGTTTATGAATGTCGAGATCTGAAATTCATGGGTGCATCAACAGAAAATATACCCCATCACTGGAATAATGGGAATAATTGAACAACTGTCTGAATTTTAAACAATTAAGGAAATATATCTGTAAAACGGTCTTTAGTCATTTGGAATGTCAAAGTCTCAAATTAGCAGCCAATACCTACTGATTGAATGGTGTCCCACACTTATTAACAACTGAATCTGATAAACTGACTGATATTTTATATCCAAAGCTTACTTGATGACAGCAAATGGAAAGATTTAAGGAGAATTGTTTTGAGACTGTCTTTACCCCACGATTTAAAATGATAATCAGTTAGCATTCACATTAAGTTAAGCCAACTGTCTAGTTTGTGGAAGCAAATTTGTAAGAGATAATTGCAAGAAACAAAGTGGTAATATTGGGTGATTTTAACTTTTCACAGAAGTCCAATTAGAGAGTGCAACACTTCATATCCGATTAGGGAATGAGACAAGTCAGGTGATGAAAACGTGCAAAGGAACACTGAATCCAGTGATCATAATAGTTTCAAGATAATTATGGAAAGGGATAGGTCTGGTCCTTGCATTAATATTTTAAATTGGAGAAAGTCCGTTTCGATGGAATTGGAAAGGATCTGGAAAGATTGGGATAGTGGATTGGGAGGCATGGTTAGCACAACAGTGCAAGCGATTGGGACCGGGGTTTGAATTCCACACTGTCTGTAAGGAGTTTGTATATTTTCCCCGTATCTGTGTGGGAGTTTTCCCCTGGTTTTCTGGTTTCCTCCCACTGTTCAAAATGTAGGTCAACTTGGTATAATTGGCCACCACAGACTCGTAGGCCTAAAGGGATTGTTACTGTGCTGCATGTCTAAATTTAAGATATTTAGAAATTTTTGACAAATGTGTGCTTGGTAAGTGTAAGGACTTTGAAATTTTGATAGTACAAGAGTTTGTATATTCCTGTCCAAATTAAAGCAAGAGTAGAAGGGTAAGGAAGCTTGGCTTTCGAAAAATTGAAGCCCCAGTTAAGATGAAGGAAGTGCATAGCAGGTATAGGCAGCAAGAAGCAAATTAGGTATTTAAGTACAACAAGTGCAAGAAAACATGAAGAAAATTAGGAGGGCAAAAAAGGCAAAAGATGGTGCTGGCAAACAAGGAAAATCTCAAGGGTTTCTACAGATATATTAAGAAAATGATAATAGGAGACAAAACTGGCCCCTTGGAAGATCAGAGTGGTCATCAAAGATTGGGGAGATAGTGATTTTTTTTTTTTCTGTATTTACTCAGGAAAGACAACAATATAGAAGTAAGATGAAACAGAAGCGAGGTCATGAATTCTATACAGATTACAGGAAGTGTTTGCTGTTTTGAGGCAAGGGTGAATAAATCACCAGAGCCTGACAAGACAATCCCTCACACTTTGAAGGAGGTTTGGGCAGAAATTGCAAGAGCCCTGGGTATTTAAAATGGCCTTAGCCGCAGGGATGTGCCAGAGAAGTGGAAGATAGCTATGCTGTTCCTTTATTTAAGGAAAGCTCTAAGAATAATTCAGGAAATCATAGGTCAGTGAGTCTGACATCAGTCATGGGTAAGTTGTTAGAAGATATCCAATGAGACCTGATATACAAGTACTTTGATAGACTAATTTGGGATAGTCAACATGGCTTTGGTTGTGTCCAACCAATCTTATTAAGTTTTGGGAGGTCACAAGGAAAGTTGATGAACAAAATGCCATGCATGTAATGGACATGGACTTTAGTAATACCTTTGGCAAGGTCCCACATGGGAAGTTAGTCAAAAAGTTTCAGTTGCTTGGCATCCAAGAGGTAATAAAAGCTTTGTGAGACAGGCCAGAGTGGTAGAGGATTACCTCTCTGACTAAATGCCTGTGATTAGCAGTATGCCTCAGGTATCAGCACGGGGACCATTGTTGTTTAAAATTAATATCAATGGGTGATAATGTGGCAAATTGGATCAGCAAATTTTCAAATGAAACTAAGATTGGGGATTAGTGAACAGAGGGGAAGGCTTTTAAAGCTTGCAGCAGGATCTGGACCAGCTGGAAAAATGGGCTGTAAAACAGCAGATTGAATTTAATGTGGACAAGAGTGAAGTGTTGTACTTTGAGAGGATGAGCCGGGGTATGTAAATGGTAAACACTTCCTGTAATCTGTATAGAATTCATGACCTCGCTTCTGTTTCATCTTACTTCTATATTGTTGTCTTTCCTGAGTAAATACAGAAAAAAAAATAATCACTATCTCCCCAATCTTTGATGACCACTCTGATCTTCCAAGGGGCCAGTTTTGTCTCCTATTATCATTTTCTTAATATATCTGTAGAAACCCTTGAGATTTTCCTTGTTTGCCAGCACCATCTTTTGCCTTTTTTGCCCTCCTAAATGGTAGAGTGCAATACAACACAATGATGTGGGAATACACATGCATAATTTCATGGAAGTGGCATCACGGGCAGATGGTGTCGTTAAAAAAGGCTTTTGGTACACTGGCCTTCATAAATCAAAATAGTGAGTTCAGGAGTGAGGATGTTATGTTGAAATTGTACAAGACATTGGTGAGGCCAAATTTGGATTATAGTGTGCAGTTTTGGTCACATAACTACAGGAAAAATATCAGTAACTTGGAAAGAGTGCAGAGAAAATTAATAAGGATGTTGTGGGGATTTGAAGAGTGGAATTATTGGGAAAAGGTTGAATAGGTTATGACTTTGTTCCCTGGAATGTCATAGACCAAGGGGAGATTTTATAGAGGTATACAAAATGATGAGGATTTGTTTCTCACTGAGGCTGGGTGAGATACAAACTAGAGGATACGAGTTAAAGGTGAAATGTTTAAGCAGGACATTAGAGGGAACTTCATTCAGAGGGTGACAACTGAGGAACAAGCTGCCACCAGAAGTGGTGAATGTGCATTTAATTTTGACATTGAAGAAAAATTTTGATAGGCACATGGATGAGAGGGGTATGGAGGGCTATGGTCCAGAAGCAGGTCGATGGAACAAGGTGGAATAAATAGTTTGGCACAGACTAGAAGGGCTGAAGATCCCGTTTCTGTACTATAGTTCCATGATTCTACATACATGAAGCAGGCCTGGATTGAGTCATGATTTCTCACAGTCCCTAGCAATGCATAAAAAAATTACATTGTAACCAATCTCTCTTTGTCTTGTACCTGTTGTGTGAAAATTCAGAGCCCAACACTCCCTCCCAATATCCACCCTACTCTTCCTGACCCAATTCTCCACACGTGGGCTATCAAATCTCTGAGTGTGCTCTGGGCCACCGAACATCTGTGAAAAGTTTTTTTTAATAAAAACATTAAAAAAACACCCAATTTGTTAAAACATGCTATACTTTTTTCGTTTGAAAAGTAAAAATCAACTCAAGTCATTAAAATCAAAAAATGAATAATAAAAATGTGACGACTCATCTTTCTCCCAGCCTGCTGACTTAACCCATTCAGTTGAACGGGGGTTTGTATCTTCCAGCAGCTTTAACCTGGCACAGCCTGAATGTTAAGGGACTGCCTAAAGCAATCTTTTGGTGCCTGCCACATTGACCACCGCCAGTGGGCTGATATCACCTCCAACCATGCATCTTGGTGCCTCACAGTTCGGCAGGCTGCAACCTCCTTTGAAGAAGACCGCAGAGCCCACCTCACTGTCAAAAGACAAAGGAGGAAAAACCCAACACCCAACCAACCAATTTTCCCTTGCAACCGCTGCAACTGAGCCTGCCTGTCCCGCATCGGACTTGACAGTCACCAACGAGCCTGCAGCAGACGTGGACATACCCCTCCATAAATCTTCGTCTGCGAAGCCAAGCCATATATATACACACACACACACACACACACTTATGTAATCATTAATACCGTATAATAATCAGATCCCCCCCCCCCCCTTTCCTTTGCCCAGCAAGAAACAATTAACAGCAATTGATCTTGGATTATTTCTGTATTTAGTTTGATCACAAACAGCCAAAAAGGTTAGATTGGCATTCTTTGTTTCGAACAATGAAAGGGGATTTTACTAAAACACAAGATCCCAAAGGAGCATGAGAGGATAAGCGCTGAGATGTTCCCATAAGTGGGAAATCTCAAAGGGACAATTACAAGATCAATATCCATTTAAAACTGAGGTGTGCAGACATTTCTTCTCAATCCCAAGGAGTCTATTCTTAGTGATGTGGAGACAAGATCACTAGGAGGTAAAAACTGAGACATTGAGGGAACTGGCATTGTAAAGTTGAGGCCTGGATAAATCAATCATGATAGTCTGTAGGTTTGATGGGCCAGGTGGCCTACACCTGCTATTATTTTGTATTCCAGTCAAATCAGACAAATTTGGTGAAAGATTATGTTGCAAATTAGCCAAAATCAACTTAACAGAATGAGCATCTTACCTTGAAATTTCTATCTATAAGTTTAATAAGAATCCTTTTTTAAAAATATTTTACTTAAAGGCTCCGATCATACAATGATTCAATACAAGCAGGTAAATCAGGGTTTAATAAGAACCCTTATTGCAACAGCATTATTAAATAATTTTCCACATCAACCATGTGTAACCTCAATCGGAACTTGAAAGAGCTCAAACTTTGGCATTTTTATTTTAAAGAATTATTCCTCCATTAGAGGGCTCAGTTCTTTAATCATACATTTGTTTTTAAACAAACTCAAAAGTACTTGGTACATTTTTTTGCTACTCTGCAACAGGATTCATGGGTCAATTAGGATGTGATTTCTCAAAAAAGCTTCAAGAACACCCTTTTAGCAGTTTTTTTTGGGTCCTCCAGAAAGTCCCTTGTAATAATGGATATTGAAGGAGTGTGCAAACTCACCCAAAATGATTGAGCATAATCAGAAGCTCAATGTTAGTGGGAAGAGATCAGTGAGGTTAGTTTTGCCTGTCCCGACAATGGATTTTGCAATTCTGAGGTGCTAAATACATGTTTTGTGTTTCCAAAGCAACACCACTATTTGGCAGACCATGCACAATGGCTTGGGTCAAATGTACATTTTATTAATTGCCTTATACTTTGCTGGGGTACTGGAGGCAGTGAATTTCAAGAGATACGTCTCTTCTATAAGGGATGGTTGCCAAAAATGAAGTGATCCATATTTTTGAGTTTTTTTTGTTTCTCTCATCTCAATAATCAAGATCCATAATGTGGGTGGGGCTGATTGATGGAGGGCTTCTGTCTAATGCAAGATGAATCCTCTCCTCTAGTCAGAAACAGCACAGAATCAAGCCCTTTGACCCACCTATTTAAATTGATACCCTCATTAATCCCATTTTTTAAATTCTCTCCATATTCTCATCAATTCCCACCAGACTTTACAACTCACCTAATCAATGGGGACAATTTACAGCTGCTTATTAACCAGTCAATGCAACTTTGGGATAGGGTGGAAACTGGAGGAACCCCACAGGGAGATTATGCAAACTCCACAGAAGCAGCAACTGATTATGTAGGATTAAATCTGTGGACCCGGAGCTGAGGCAGGAGCTCTACATTAGCTGCTTGAATGTGTGCACCTTAAATTAAATGAACATCTAACAAAAATGTTCACTTTGAGAGACACCTGAAAATGCTGCTAAACCAAGCATGCTTTGAGTGAAGCTTAAATTCATAACCTTGGAATTTCTCCAAAAGTACTGTAGACTAACCATTTGTACCACCAACCTGGAGTTTAGGTTCTGAACATGCACACTTACAATGCACAGTGACTGGCAGAGTTAATTTTTTAGGTTGAACAACTCATGCTTGATTACATGTTAGAGTTGAGTTAGAGGCAAAGTGCAGAACTGCAGAGAGGTGGATCAAGGCAGCAAGTGGAATATTAGATTTTCTCAACTTCAGTCTATACAGATCTTTGGATAGTATCACAACTCTCAAGTCACTAGATAGTGAATGAAGATTGCTAGCAAATAGAAAGACAGCCAAATTTGAGAGTTTCATCACAATCCCTCCTCAACAGTGCAAAAGGCTTTCAAGAGATCAAAAAGACTACAAAATAAATGTGGTTACTATTTATTTCATTTATAATTTGCCAATTAAATCTGCACAAAGAGTAGTCTACAGGTTCATGCCAAGTTCAACAAAACTTTTTGCTTTTCAATTCTATCAACAAATTCTGATGCTGTTTGTGTCAGGTTCTTATGAATTTGCCTACTTTTCCCAATTACCATCAAGAAGACTTCACTAGAACAGAGCACTGGAAAACTACAGGAGATGTTACACTGAAGAGATAGCTAATTTTTGAAAGAAAAACTCTGTAAAAAGATATCAGGAGCCAAAACAATCAAATCTCGTAATTTTACAAATTCCCATGTTCTGTACAATGGTCTGGGCCCAAGATGGCAGCACACGTTTAGCAGCAGCCATAAGAAGTTGCAGACTCCAGGGTAGCTGCGAACTTGTTCTGGGCACCAGTTACAGGAAGAACACTGATCATTGAGAAAGAGAAGCAGAGGAGATAGACCCAAGGACGATGATCGAGCATCAATGGATTTGGCAGCTGAATGAAACATACAGGTAGCAAACTGTTGGCAACTTGCAAGCGATGAGGTCAAAAGGACTCACACCTAGGTGCTGGAAACTGGCTCATGAGAACCAGGTATCGGAACTGGGATTCGAGAGGGTGCTGAGGCAAGAAGTGCTCCTGAAGGGCCCTGGGTACTGAAGGTTTCCTCATCATGTCAGAAGCTTGACTCTGAGCTGAGGATACCAATGGTTTGAACTGAAGTGGAGTTATTTGTGGCTGCTGCAGAAACACTGGAGGCAAATGCACAAACACACAACTCTGATGGGACTCTATTTTGCTTCTCTTTCCCTAACTGCAAAGGGTGCCAGGCAATGCAAATGGCAATTCTTTGTCTGCCTTATAAACAGATTAAAGGCAATTTCAAGTCATATTACATTTCTGCTTTATTACATAATAAATAGCATCTGATCTGATGTCCAGCATATATTGCAAAATGCTTGTAATTGTGTGAAACACACATTCGATAGTTTAAAATTGAATAAAAACTTCAACTTTAAAGAAAAGTACAAGAGATTGCAGACCTGGAACTGGAGCAAAAAAAATCAACTGCTGGAGAAACTCAGGCGGTCAAACAGCACCTATGGGTGGGGCTAAAGGAATTGTGGTCGTTTCAGCAGTTTGTATTTTGATCCTTTTGTGAAACTCGTGCCTTCTATAAATAAGACCAGTTGTGTTAAAGTTCTGCGAGAGGCTCAAGTTATTAAATACAAGTTACTTCCGCGTTGGCACAGCTGTTTTGCATATTACTGCATACATCGCAGCCCAAATATAGAACTTACTGCAAACTAAACAGCAAGGAATAAAAAAAAATGTTTCCCCCCCCCCGCATTAATTAAACGCCGAAAAACAGGGTCTCTCACCGAAACGACCACCTAAACACGTTACAGGCCGCGGGCCGGTGGACTAAATGCAAACACCTGCAACACAGAACCCGGCCTTAACTCCGGCCCGCATTTTCACCACTGGCCCCGTCACCAAGCAGCGTCACGGCCTGCAACTTCCGCCAGCCCACACGGAGCCAGCATCGTGCCACCGACAGCCCCGTTCACTCCACCTCTCTTCGGTCAGCGTCTGAAGTGTTAGCCATGGCTGCAGCTCGGCTGTCGAGCCACTCTTTCCCCGCCTTCAGGCCGGACCGAGCCACGGGGAGGGGGTAGGGGAAGTGGAGCCCGAGCTGCTCAAAAGTAATGCCTGGCATAACACGCCGCGCCGATTCAGCGTGCACCCCAGACCGCGCCATACCCCCCCCCCCGCCCGCACCTTGGCAGCCTGACATCTTTATCGGAGCCCGAGGAAAAGCCGGCGCCACCGCCCTCACGTGACCAGCGCGCACACTTCACACCGTGCACGTTCCTTCCAGGCTGACAGGAACGGGAGCCAGCTCACCCGCGGCCGTCGGGTCGGCGGCGGAACCTCGGGTGCGCGCGCACGCCCGGCGGGCGGCGCAGGCGCGGCCGGGGACCCGCCTCCCGGCGCAACACCTGTGCGGCTGTTGGGTGGAAGCCCTGCCAAGTTTCCACTCGCTCTTTTCGTTCTCGCCATGGCCTGCTTCCTAAACGACAACAAATGCGCATTCCTCCTCCTCTAATTGGCCCTTGTCCAAGGTCCGTGGGCCTGCTGTGTCCATCCATCCCTCGAATCAGCGGGAGGTGAGCGAAAAAGCCCTCATGAACCATTCACTCACTCAAGGAATGAATTGATAGAAATACATTCTCGATGTTCACCAATCAGGTACAAAGTGCAGAAGATCGTTCTGTCAAAACTATACCAGCTGCATGTAAGGATCCAGTCCCCGGCCCTCTCCCGAGAACAAATTCATCCAACCCCCCCAAGTCACTGTTTCCACTGACACTTCATTCCATAATTTACTAAAATTTTCTTCATCTGATTTTGCTTCATTTCCCAATCACATCCCGCTAATACAACAGCTGTTTCCATTGGAGCAGTGGTTCTCAACCTTTTTTTTTGCACTCACATACCACCTTAAGTAATCCCTTACTTACCCCCAGATCACCTACATGGCAGAGGATGTGAATGCAAAAAAAAGGTTGAGAACCACTGCTCCAATGGAAACAGTTGTCTCTATTCTTCAGGGTTTTCGAGAGCTTTCAGAAAATTCCACTTGCAACTGCCTTTCTTCCAGGCATAACCTCAACTTCTCATTTCAGAATTATAGTAAATCTCTTTCTCAAACCTTTAAATTATGCCTAAAAACATAGCACCCAGAACTGGACACAATATTCCAGTTGGAGCTTTATTATCTAGTGTTTTTGTCGAGATCCATTATTACTTCCTTATTCTTGCATTCTGGTAATTTTCTTTTAAAGCCCTAGATTATCTTTTTTTTCCCCAACATGCTTTGTCACTGTCAACACATCATTCACATAAAGCCCCAAAGTACACTCTTCCTTTTTGAATTGTGGTCTCTGGTTTATATTGCCTCTTCTCATTCTTGCTAACAAAATGCAACATTTGGTTCTGTGCTTAATATTATCTGCCATCTATCCACCCATCTTATCAGTCTGCTCAAATATCCTTTAGGATCTATTATTATCCTGTTTGAAGTAAAATTGGCCTCCAAATTTCATATCATCCACTCATTATGCCACATGTAAAGGAACAAATGTTGGAAATGCTCAGCTGCTCAAGCAATATCTGTGAAAAGAAAAACAGAATTAAGGTTTTGGAATTAAGCATTCATCAGAATATTCTAAGTGCAATGTTTCTTCTTCTTGGGCTGCTTCTTAAAATTGAGAATGACTGGTTTTGGGGCTTAATGAGGTCAATGTGAGAACCGCAGGTTTTTCCATAAACTATGCAGGAAGTGCCTGACATGGAAAGATTTGTGATGAGAGACAATTTCCTTCATTTATTACTTCCATGTCTTCAGTGTACTCTCAATGCATATACTCATGCCTTGTCATCATAAATACTCCTTTGGTCTGAGGTGTCAGATGCCAAGGATTTCCAGGAGTCAGTGAAAATATTGCAAGTGAGTTCTTTAAGTGAGTTTTGAGAATATGCTGGAATTGTTTGCCTTGTGTACTAATAAAACTGGACAACATTTTCAAAAGTTTGCTTCATAAAAATAAAATGGGGATTATGATTGACAGCTTCAATCTGAACACAAAGATGTGCTATATCACTTATGTAGATTATGTTGACCTCACCAAAGCCTTCGACACCGTGAGCAGGAAAGGGCTTTGGCAAATACTAGAGCGCATCGGATGTCCCCCAAAGTTCCTCAACATGATTATCCAACTGCACGAAAACCAACAAGGTCGGGTCAGATACAGCAATGAGCTCTCTGAACCCTTCTCCATTAACAATGGCGTGAAGCAAGGCTGTGTTCTCGCACCAACCCTCTTTTCAATCTTCTTCAGCATGATGCTGAACAAAGCCATGAAAGACCCCAACAATGAAGACGCTATTTACATCCGGTACCGCACGGATGGCAGTCTCTTCAATCTGAGGCGCCTGCAAGCTCACACCAAGACACAAGAGAAACTTGTCCGTGAACTACTCTTTGCAGATGATGCCGCTTTAGTTGCCCATTCAGAGCCAGCTCTTCAGCGCTTGACGTCCTGCTTTGCGGAAACTGCCAAAGTGTTTGGCCTGGAAGTCAGCCTGAAGAAAACTGAGGTCCTCCATCAGCCAGCTCCCCACCATGACTACCAGCCCCCCCACATCTCCATCCGGCACACAAAACTCAAAACGGTCAACCAGTTTACCTATCTCGGCTGCACCATTTCATCAGATGCAAGGATCGACAATGAGATAGACAACAGACTCGCCAAGGCAAATAGCGCCTTTGGAAGACTACGCAAAAGAGTCTGGAAAATCAACCAACTGAAAAACCTCACAAAGATAAGCGTATACAGAGCCGTTGTCATACCCACACTCCTGTTCGGCTCCGAATCATGGGTCCTCTACCGGCATCACCTATGGCTCCTAGAACGGTTCCACCAGCGTTGTCTCCGCTCCATCCTCAACATCCATTGGAGCGCTTTCATCCCTAACGTCGAAGTACTCGAGATGGCAGAGGTCGACAGCATCGAGTCCACGCTGCTGAAGATCCAGCTGCGCTGGGTAGGTCACATCTCCAGAATGGAGGACCATCGCCTTCCCAAGATCGTGTTATATGGTGAGCTCTCCACTGGCCACCGTGACAGAGGTGCACCAAAGAAAAGGTACAAGGACTGCCTAAAGAAATCTCTTGGTGCCTGCCACATTGACCACCGCCAGTGGGCTGATATCGCCTCAAACCGTGCATCTTGGCACCTCACAGTTTGGCGGGCAGCAACCTCCTTTGAAGAAGACCGCAGAGCCCACCTCACTGACAAAAGGCAAAGGAGGAAAAACCCAACACCCAACCCCAACCAACCAATTTTCCCCTGCAGCCGCTGCAACCGTGTCTGCCTGTCCCGCATCGGACTTGTCAGCCACAAACGAGCCTGCAGCTGACGTGGACTTTTACCCCCTCCATAAATCTTCGTCCGCGAAGCCAAGCCAAAGAGATCGAGAAACATTAGGTCTGGACCCACTGCAATTCACCTATCGTCACAATCACAGATGAAAAATCACTGGCTCTCCACTCAGCTCTGGACCACCTCGAAAACAGCAATTCATACATATGGCTGCTCTTCATTGACTACAACTCTGCCTTCAATACCATTATTCCCTCAGTGCTGGTCAAGAAGCTTCTCACTCTGGGCCTCTGCACCACCTCTGAAACTGGATCCTTGACTCTCATTGGAAGACCACAGTCAGTACGAATTGGAAGCAATGTCTCCTCGTCACTGATTATCAACACAGGCGCACCTCAAGGATGTGTGCTTAGCCCACTGCTCTCCTCATTATACACCAATGACTGTGTGGCCAGACACAATCCAATGCTTTCTACAAATTTTCCAATAACACCACAGTTGTCGGCAGAATCCCAAACAGCAATGAGGAAGCATACAGGAGGGAGATAGAACAGCTCATTGAGTGGTGCTGCACTAATGACCTTGCTCTCAACATTAGCAAAACCGAGGAGATGATTGTAGACTTCAGGAGGCAGTCAGGGGAACTCGACCCAGTCATTATTGAGGGCTCAGTAGTGGAGAGGGTGAAGAACTTCAAATTCCTGGGTGTCATCATCTCCATAGATCTGTCCTGAAGCCTCTATGTCAATGCAATCTTGAAGAAGGCTCGCCAGTGACTATACTTTGTGAGGTGTCTGAGGAGATTTGCTATGTCACCAAAGACTTTCAAAAACTACAGGTGTACAGTGGAGAGCATTCTGTCTGGTTGCTTCATAGTCTGGTATGGAGGTGCCAACTCTCAGGACAAGAAAAAAACGGCAGAGGTTTTGTTTTAAAATATTTTATTTAAACATTTTCCATATATGCAATAATCAAGATTTAATATAGTAATACATGTTCCAAAAAGAAAACAAATTAGAAATTACATACATGATGGTATTTACCTCCCAAACCCCCTCCCTCAAAATAACCACTATAAAAAAGTACAATATAGTTATATAAAATAGAAAAAAAAGAGAATTTTCAGGATTTCACACAGGGATGTTTCCTAACACAGATTTTTTTAAAAATCATTAACATAATTCAAAAGTGATTCTCACAGGTCCAGAGGCCTAGGATGGATAATTTTGCATATGTAAATCTAATATTTGGGTATATGGGCACCAAATTTGCTAAAAACATAGGATATTTATTTCTCAAACTATATGTAATTTTTTTCTAAAGGAATAAATCTTTGAATTTCTGCCTTCCATCTTGCCATACCCAAACATATGTCTGATTTCCAAGTAACTGCAATCATTTCTTGTCACTGCTAATGCAACTTTAACAAATTCCAAATGATGCATTGATAATTTTAATGTAGGTTTTGTTCCTTCAATATTTCCCAATAGAAATAAATCTGGATTTTGAGAAAATAAGACACCTGTAACTTGTTCCAAAAAATTCCCCAAATCCACCCAATAAAGTCTTTCCTTAGGACAAGACCAAGTTGAATGTAAAAACGTTCCTACATCTTCACCATACCTGGTCTGATAAATCGGATATTTATCTATTCAATTTCTGTGGTGCAAGATATAACTGATGTAAAAAAAATACACCTTACATTAATAATGTTAGTCATACAATCCCTATATAGATCTGTCCGTCTTTGTTCATCAATTACAATGTTCAAATCTAATTCCCACCTCTCTGGATTTATGAGTGCCATGCTTAGTTCTGACTTGTAATAAAGAATACATCATAGATGTAAATTTCTTAACATTTCCTCTCCTCATAAGTCCTACTTAGGTATAACTAGGCAACAACATGGTTAGTCTTAACTTATCCCTCAAATATGCTCTTAATTGTAAATAAAAGAGTATTTTGAGTGATTCCATATATATTTCTTAATTGTTCAAATGACATTTATTGGCCTTTTTCATTACAATCAACATTTCTAATCCCTTTACAAAACCAAATATCTAAAAATTGATTATCTTTTAAAAAAGATATGAGAATTTTGAATTAAAGTCATTTGGGTAATATATGTCCTCTTACACCAATTTCCTAATTTATTTTATTCCAAATATTAATGAAATTCTTCAACAATAGTTTTTCTTTATCACCAACCATCAATTTTGTATCCCATTTATATAAAAATTCTGCTTTTCTCTCACTTATTTTATTCAATTCTATTTTGACCCATGCCGGCTTTTCTTCTCTTTCAAAGAAGAAATCGCATTTGTGCCTCTCGATAATAATTTTTGTAATTAGGAAGCTGTAGGCCTCCCAATTCATATTTCCACGTTAACTTCACTATAGAAACTCTTGACATTTTACCTTTCCAGTGGAATTTCCTTACATATTTATTCAGTTCCTTAAATTTTTTGAGGTATTAAAATAGGTAGTTTAATAAATGTATTGTAATCTTGGGAATATATTCGTCTTAGTACAATTAACCCTTCCCACTAAGGTTATTGGTAGATTCATCTATTTTAAAAAATCTTCCTCAATCTTTTTAAGTAAATTCTTGGGTGTCAACATCTCCAAGGATCTTCCCTGGAGCCTCCATGCAATCACAAAGGCGGCTCGCCAGTGGCTACACTTTGTGAGGTGTTTGAGATTTGGTACATCACCGAAGACTCTCAAACTTCTACAGTTGTACCGTGGAGAGTATTCTGGCATCACTGCCTGGACTAACTGCCAGGCAAGAATAAACCCAGAGGGTTGTTAACTCAGCCTTCAACATCACAGACATCAGACTTCGCTCCTTCGAGGACATCTACAAAGCAGTGTCTTAATAAAGTAGCCTCTATCCTCAAAGACCCCCACCACCATTCCCATTTTTTGAATATTTTACTTTTGATTTTCAAATACACGTATAAATTCAAACAATACAATCTCTTTCAACACCAATATGACAGTCCGCTTTTATCCCCCCTTACCCCGATACAACCGAGAATAAAGTCATACAAGTTATTAAAAACACAAATATCAGTGGGGTCAACAATCCCTACAGTAACCCAGGAAAAAGTCTAGGAAAAAACAACCAAGGTGACTAAATAAATAAAGTTAAGGAATAAAAATAACTAAAAGAGCACATTGTCTGCATCATGTTCCACTTCTTTGATCCTAATCATTTCCCTGCTGGGATGGATTGTTTCAGTACCTTTATTCCGAAGGGGGAATAGTCATATCTGTATACCCAATATATTTCAGATAGGGTGGCCACACCCTAATGAACGTGCCATATTTCCTCCTTAAAATGTAGTTTTCTCCAGGGGAATACAACTCTGCATTTTCATATTCCATCGTGTAATATTTAGTTGGGAATTGGATTTCCTCGTGACTGCTATGCATTTCCTGGCTACTGCCAAGGCATTCTTCACAGACTGAATTTTGTACTTGGACAGTTTAAAACACACGTCTATAATGTTTCCCAAAAGGTACAATTCCTTCCTTGTGGAAAATCCACCTTTGTAATTTTTTTTTAAAAGAATATCCCCCAGGTCCTCCCAGAAGGATCTGACAGCCAGGTTGCAGGCCATGCCCTCTTCACTCTGCTACCATCGGGAAAAAAGTACAGGAGCCCAAAGATGAGCACTCAGCACCACAAGGACCGCTGCTGTCAGATGGCTGAATAATCAATGAACCAGACACTGCCTTACTTTCTGTGCACTTTAAAAAACATTATTGTAGTCAGGTGGTTTATCTGAATGTTTGCAACATGATGAAGCTGCTGCAAAACCCAGAATTTCATGTTTTATTCATGACAACAAATTCTGATATTAACCTTTGTTGAATTTAGCATGTTTAATCACATATTGCTGACACAAGCTCTCCAGTTGACTGCACATTGCACAACAAATGAGAGGAGCCCAGTTTGTCTTGGTCACCAATTTTACAATCCAACTCGAGGTCATTGGCTTTCTTAGTAAGTGCAGTCATGCAGCTTTGTTTGAATCTTAAGCATATACTTGCCACAATGTAACAGAATGTATCACAGCTGTTGTGACATTGACGAGACATTTCTGCTGTATTGAATCTTCCTAAAAACTATTGCCTGAAGAACATATGCATCAACATGGGTTCAATCTATATCAATGTAACACATAGCATCTGTATCTGTGAGCTGCTTTTATAGCCTGTTTGCATCCATCCTGACTGAGCATGTTCAGGTCTAAGACAATGGCATAGCACCTGCACTGAGTACATGCCCAGGCATGCTTGGGCTGACCAAAACAGCTTGCTTTGTGCGCAATAGAATAGGGGACTCAAAATAGGACAGGAAATCATAAAAAGATACGATAAGAAACATTTAAGGTGATTTTCATTATAAGCTTCCCCAAATCTATAAATTATACCAACAAATATTCAGGAAGCAAAATCTTCGTTATCCAGTGTGATCTTTCCTTGAAATAATTTGGAAGTGTCTGCTTCAGAAATCTGGTGTCAGGCACATCCTGTTCCATGGAGCCAACAGACTGTAATTAGGACTTATCATATTTGAAGGCATACAAGAACCCCCCGCCCCCCGCTTTTAGCATGAAAATTTAGGAAAAATTAATGTTAGTGTATTTACAGTAAAACTTGGACAGAACAATCAGCAAAACCGCAGTAATTAACAAAACCTTTAATAGAACGAATAACTAATCATAAAACGCAAGTAGCTATTATTACAAAAATAAAAGATCAATGTTCTGGTAACAAAGATTTTAATTGTCTACACTACCTGAACATTCGTCAGCATCACACTATCAAAGCCCAAAAACTCAGCATCACTACCTGCTGATAGCACTGTCTTCAAATACATCAAGGGAATTACTCATTCCACACTTAAAAGCCTTAACAATAATTCCAGCACTTACAGTGTCCCAAGAAGTCTTCACCCATTCACACACCTGTGAAATGGTGGGACGTTTCACTCTTCTGCTCGTGTCAGTGTATGGTCATTTTATCCCATCCATCTGTTCATGTTCCCTCATGCTATTTTTAAATGGCTTGTTTATAACACAGATCTAAAGGCTGCAATTGGCTGGTCAAACCACCAGGGATAACAGCCATCTGGGGTTTCAGTTCACGTGCCTTTTAAAAAAAAGTTTCTGATCCCAGACCAGAAGTGCATATTTTTTTTTAAAAAGAGTCCCCCACCGGGACACCTTTGCCATATTTTCTGCAACCATAATTTGATTCCAGCTTAGTCTATCCAACCTTTCGGATGAACATGAACAAACACACCACATACTTTTTTTTAAGGGGGGGGGTGGTCTTTCTTTTAAATATTACAGACTGTGGCAGTTTTGTGCCATCAAAACAACAAACCAGAACCACTATATAGTCGTCTTTTCATGACAAGTGGTCTTTACTACAACAGTTTTAGCTCCTTTGACACTGTTTTGTTACTGGATCCTCATCCATGTTCCCGATTTGGTTCAGTTCAAAACAAGTTCTTTTTCGTGCATATGTTACAAACTTATGAAATGTTATTATTTTGTCTTCATAATCTGCTGGCATTTTCTGTGCAATCTGTTTTTGTATGCATTGACAAACCATGTTGTTTCATGAAAGGGTAACCTTCTGTTCCAGTAAAATCGTTATGCTTTTGTTCTTCTCCCAAGCTCCTGGCCTTGTGCATTATCATCTTGGCAGAAACAATTCTCTGCATCTTTTTTATTTAGCACCCAGTTTAAAAAAAAACTCAAATTGTGGCCAATGAACGGCTGAAAAGTGAAGGTCATGTTTACCCTTTTTAGCAGCCTCTTGCCAGTTTTATTTTCTCCATGCACGTACCATTTTTGCTGTAGGCAATGCTCCAAAGACTTATCTGCTGCTCTATTACCGTGCTCCTTAGCAATAGTGTAGCTTGAGTGCTTTTCTCCTGTCACCATGTTGCGGATAGAAGCCTCCACTATGGTGCTTAAAATAGCAGTTCCAAAATGTCACCTTCGTGTAGAAGACCCAGGGTGATTTTCTTTTAGATGATTTTTGGGGGGAAAAAAAAGGTGGGGGGGGGCTCCTAGATGCTGTCAAATACACTAAGGGGTAGGGGATATTGTCCCAGACGACAGTGACAATTATTCACTTATCGTTCCAGTGTATTGGAGGATTTTATAGAAACCATTTGGCAATGTCTTTCCTGTGCTTCACAGTGGCAGTGTCAGTCAAGTCTTAGAATCATATAGTTGGGCTGGGATCATTGCTGCCAGGTGGACCAAAGTTGAGGGTTACATTTTCAAACACCCTTGTGCATGAATCACAAAAAGTTAGGTTGCAGGTACAGCAGGTTATTAAGAAGCCTAATGAAATGTTGGCCTTCATCTCTAGAGGAACTGAATTCAGGAGTAGGGAGGTAATGTTGCAACTGTATAAGGTACTGGTGAGACCGCACCTGGAGTACTGTGTCCAGTTCTGGTCTCCATATTTGAGGAAGGATATACTGGCTTTGGAGACAGTCCAGAGGAGGTTTACTGGGTTGATCCCTGGGATGAAGGGGTTGACTTATGATGAAAGATTAAATCATCTAGGATTGTAATCGCTCTAGTTCAGAAGAATGAGAGAGATCTTATAGAAATATATAGGATTATGAAGGGTATGGATAGGATAGATGTAGGAAGGTTTTTTGAGCTGGCCGGGGAAACTAAAACGAGAGGACACAGTCTCAAGATTCGGGGGAGTAGATTTAGGACAGAGATGAGGAAAAATAGTTTTTCCCAGAGAGTAGTGAATGTTTGGAATTCTCTAACCAGGGAAGTGGTTGAGGCTGCTTCATTAAACATTTTTAAAATTGGTTAGATAAATTTTTACACGATAGAGGAATGAGGGGATATAGGGAGAAGGCAGGTAGGTGGAGTTAGGTCATAAATTACATCAGCCATGATCGTATTGAATGGCGGAGCAGGCTTGATGGGCCATTTTTGGCCTACTCCTGTTCCTACTTCCCATGTTCCCTTTTTCTCACTTATTCATTTGCTTAATTTCTTATTGATGATTACCTTCAAAGACTTCCATAACATTGGAATTGTTTCACATTTTCCAAGCTCTGTACTTTGGCAAAAGCGTGTCGAATCAGAGTTTATGGAAGAAGTAGAATGAGATTAATTTGCTATTATAACAGATCATAGTTGAAGAGACTGAACATAACCCAAAATAAAACTCTTAAAAAAACCAATTAATCTCAATTAGGGGTATCAACAACCCATAAATCTACTGAAATTAGTTTCAGAAAGGGAAAATCATGCCTCACCTTGGTCTCAGATGCTGTGATCTCACATTCTAGGAAATCTTTCTGAAGCATTTTCTACAAAAAATTCTAAAATACCTGTACAAGTTTTATATTGCAATTGAAAACAAACCTAGCAGAATCAAGTCCCATCAGTCACTAAAAATCAAAATGGAAGGGACTAAAAGTAAAAAGGGGGAATGAAAAATATATTGAATAAAATAGTTACTTTAGTAATGTTTATGATGCATTGGCTGGAGTTCCTGAAGTTTCAGACTCAATTATTTGCAATATTAACCTGTGACCTTGATAAATATAATTAAACCTGCAGCCCAAACTGAACCAAGAAAAAAAATGATTCAGTACAGATAACATAGGATCTCCAAAATGTCAATTTTCTACGACTGAGATGAGAAGTTTCTTCATTTAAAGAAACCGACTTCTGGGCAAGGCGTGAATAGATTTTGGATACTGAAGTAAACAATGGGTGTGATATCATCTGGAAAATGGCACCAAAATAGAAGACCTTGATGAAAGACAATGTATGCACAAAGGACCAGAAACCTAGTCCTATTTCTTATGTTAATATTGTTTATGACTTTAAATTATGCAGATATTTTAATGTATTTTTTAATTCTAAAAGTGAGGTGACAATAATTCTTTTCTCAGTCCAAAGTGCACAGGAAACTGTCAAGGCATTGAGAAAATAAAAAGTAACTACCATATTAGCTTTTTTGATTGAAACCTCCATGAGAAAATGATGGTTGTAAATTTTCACCATGTAATTCTTTAGCATCCTGCTATCCCACAAATGTTGCATATAACTATGTTTTAGTCACATTGGAGAAGTACTGAGGAACAGAAGGAACTTGGTGTGCAAATCCCTGAAGGAAATAGCACAGCTGGAGACAAGATGGTTAACAAGATACTTACCTTCATTTGTCATAAGATACAATATAGAAGCAGCAAGGTTATTAAACTATAGTTAGGCAACAGCTGCACTACTGCTTGCATTTAGTACAGTATGCGATTTCATGACAGGTGTGCTGAGATTCACCACCACATTACCCCAGCATGGAGCCTTTTGGCTCTAAGGAGAGATTAATTGACTTGTTTGTTTTCCTTGGAGCAAAAAAAAAATAAAATTATGGGCAACATTGTGAAAAGCTGCAAATTTAGACGGGATATGATAAAGAATTTTTCTACTCAGAGCAAATGCTTGCATGGGTGGTGAAACTTGGTAATTAGATGTACACTTTAATCACAGGATAGAATGCAACTAGCTAAGTGCTGGAAAATGGTAGGCACCTGATTGCCAACACTGAGTATTGGCTGGTCCCCATTTCCAGACTACATGGCACTAAAACAGTTTATTAAAAAGGCATGGACATTATATTAACCCTGTATATAACCATATTTAGATCTCTCAAAGTATCCTACATGATTTTAGTTCCGACATTTCTAAAACATCCCAGAAAGATTTACAGGACAATTCATTAGATCAGATGTAATAAGATAGGGCTGTCTTTTCCCAAGGTTTGGGACCAAATGGAGGATATGAAAATGAAAACATTAAGAAACTGTTCCATTTGCGGAGTCTACCACTGATGCCTATAAATAATATTAAGGGGTCCTTGATGTACCCAGTCAACATTTTGATCCTTTGTCCACACCATACATCTATGGGTATTCAAAGACCACAAACAACATTTCTAGGTCTGGTTAGTGGCTTGCAATCCATTTATTCACCGATAAATTGGCTAATTAAACAAAGTCTAATATGGACAATTTATCTGAACATACCTGTGGCACATTAAATATTGAATCCTGCTTATTGTAGAGACTTTTACATAATGGACTTTTACATAACACTGGCTTTAAAGTACAAGATTACTGTTGTGCCATTACGTATTAAGTGAAATTTAAAAGAAGTCCAGATACCATCTTAATTTGTTTCTCAAAAGATTCACCAAAATTTGAATTCCAGAGAAGTGGTGAGTACTCAGAAATGGCAATCATAAGAAAAATATAAACCATAAGCTTAGTATGTGCACGTGCACATTCACCTAAATTTCTTTTTTGAACAGCGACTCCCACCCCTTCCCATACTTTGATCCATTGACAATCTTTCCTCTTTCCCCGATGCTTTAGGTCCATATGCAGTCTTGACTAAAAGTATCAACATACATCTTTTGCCTCTACCAACACTGCCTAACCTGCTGAAGTTCATCCAGCATTGTTTTTTGTTCCAGAGACAAGCATCTAGTCTCTGAAAATTTAACTGAAATGGAATGGTTGTTTTGAAGATTATAAAGGAAGAGACCAGTTTTTTTTTGCATTTTCACAATGGCTCAAAAATTCAGCACTGATACAACTGGTCTTTTACAGGGGAGAGTTCTATTTTAATATCAAAGGTGAAGCCCATTTTTTTCTCTTTGACAATAAACCATTTCACACATTTTATTCCATTATCATTCAAATTATTCCATTTCCTTCATCTCTAAAAAAATGCATCACATCAAAAATGGGAAAAATTCACTTATTTACAAATCTGGCAGTGGAGCTCAGCTCTTATCTTGGTAAAGAGTCATTAATTTCAGCTCAGCATTGCCAGATCATGAAATTACCAAAAATAAATGGCTGCAGGACAATAAAGCAAACTATATTTATCAAATAGATAAACAAATTTTGGTAAGCATGAGAAAGAAGCAATACCAAATTTTGTTCTTAAAGTAGTCGAACAATTTTCCCAGTCACAGTTAAGAAGTCTTCATCTGCCAGAGCTCGGAGTGCCTCTTCAAACATATCCTTGGTAATAGCCTAAAACAAAAATCATTAAAACTCCAATCAGAATTATTTGCATGCACAGAATAAATCTATAATAATATTTTGTGCAAACTTGTGCCTTGCAAATTGCAACAGAGCAGTAAATATTTTACTTCCTTTAACATCAACATTGTATGACATATCCAAGTTCTTCTCATTATTTCTAATACACATCACAAGCAATTTCAAGACTTTTAGGACTGAAAAGACGTGTACCGCAGTTCATCTGCAAGCAAGTTGACATTAATATCGGAGGAAATTTAAAAAAAACTTTAATAAAGGTGGGGAACTGTATTCATACATAAGCCATTCTTTCCATGCCATTTTAGACATTAAAAGAATAACCATGGCAGGGGGGGGGGGTCTGTAAACAATTATTACACAAATGGTGACAAAGGATTGGAATATTACAAACATCATTTGATAAAAGAGATTACAAGCCTGAAAATTTTTGGCCACCAGGTTTGTCCTCAGTGTCAGTGTAGACACAATAATCCATGAGAAAATGAATAATCACTGACAAGGGGGCATAAATGGAAGCCACCAAGGATTATTAAAAAGGTAGTTTGACCAACTGACTTTTTGAGAAAGTTTCATGGGAATGAAGGAGTAATGTACTCATGGATTTCCAATGAACATTTGATTAAGTGCCAGGTAAATAAGCTCATCAGCAAGGTTGAAACCCATGGAATAAAATAGACAGTGCTACGGACAAGAAAATGGGACAAAAGAAATTGCCCTGAATGGTATTTTTCCAGTCTGAAAGCAGGCAGTGATGATCACTTCTGATTTCTCTGACTTGTTTCAGGTGGGCAACTTTTACAACTGCCAAAGAACTTGAAAGTGTTGACACAGGTAGGCTAGTGGAATTATTAGACACGTGGCAATTGAAAGTTCATATCGAAATATTTTTGTGCTGTTTTAGAAAGGAAACACCACGATATAACGCAAGGGGCAGGAAAAGAGAGACGAGGGAAGGGGTTAGCAGAAATTAGGGAAGTCAATATTGCTGTTGTCTGGTTGAAGACTGCTGGGAGAGAAAACAAAGTGTTGTTCCTCCAATTTGTGTGTGGCTTAAATTTGGCCTGAGGAAGGGCTCAGGCCCAGAATGGTAACTGCCTTTTATTTCCCATGAACTCTGTATGTCCAGAGTTTTATGTACTGCACTATAATATAAAGGAGACAGCTCTGAAGGGTGCACAGAATCCTTGGGAACATGTGGATAAATTTATGAAGATGGTCACACAAGCTGAGAACATGGTTAAAATTGCAGATATGTTCAAGGCTCCATTACAGAATGTAAAGAGGATGTAGTTTCAATGAACTGGAGAATATGTTGTGTATTAGTACATGACAATAAAGGAATCTTCATCAATGGATAGAGCATGAAAGAAGTTTTGCATCTAAATTTTGGTCAAAATGCAAAAGCCTTGGAAAAAGTCTAGAAAGAATTTATCAGAGTATTTTATGGAATGGAATGGCCATTCTTGGAGAAAAGGTGATGAAGGTGTTAAAAATGAGTTTGTATAGATCATTTTTCCCCAATGGCAGAAGGATCCAGAACCAGATACAAATTTGTGAGTGACAAAAGAACCAAAAGGCTGAGAGTCTGCTTTAAACATTCACACACACATAGAAAGGCCTTTCCTTTTCTTTACCATTCTCTGATTCTATTGTTTAAAAACTAATCACAGCTAGTAACAGGAATCCATCTTCTTTTCCATTTTTTTATGAAATGGGTCAAACAATACAACTGCCATTGAGAACAGAAGTGGAAAGACTCCTGTTTCACATGTCATTCAAACTCTTCTATTTAAGATCAAGAGTAACTTACAGTATCAGATTGACTTCTTAGATCATCAAAAAGCTGTTGGTATTTCATGGCAAGAGTTTTGCCTTTTGACTGTATGAGCTTCTTCAAGGCTTGAGCTAACTCCTCCTTCCGTTTACGAGCAGTGGCACTCATTCCTAAAATAACCAAATTCATGTCACAAGATGCAATGCATTAGGACTATTCCTTGAAAGATGATGTGATTGCACTATGTCTGCAAGTCTATAATCAAGGCAAAAAACATGAAGACTGAATAAAGGATTTTCCTCAATTTAATGCACGTGTCTTGAGGTACATCAGGTGTTAAGAAACCATTTTGTACAAATAATACACTGGATTATCAATCTCAAACCCTCATTCATTAGAGAACAAAGGGAAACTGAAGAGATGCAGTGGATCAGGCAGGATCTATGGAGTGAAAGGGTCAGTCAACATTTAAGTTCAACAAATGGTTGTAGCCTGAAATGTTGACTAACCCTTTCTCTCCATGGAATCCAGAATCTTTCCAGCTTCTCTTGGTTCACTAAATATTCTGGCATCTGGAGTTTTTGTTTCTCCTCATGGATTAGTGCCACATTCATTTCTCTGGACCAAAGATCTCATGGCATCTCCAAACACGTCTGAAATTAACTGTGAGACATGCTGCTGATTTGTACTGGGGAAACAAATCACAAGGAAATACTTTCACCTTTCTCACCGTCCAAAGACCCAAGTAGTCCTTTCAAGTGAAGTCACCATTTCTGCTCACTTCTTCCAGCCTAGTGTATTATATTTGCTGCTCATGTGATATTTTCTACACTGGAGAAAGCAATTGCTGATTGAGTGACTATTTTACAAAGTACTTCTGTTGAATCCTCAGAATGACCCTAGTTGTCCGTCTATAAAATTCTCTGTGCAGTTTCCACTCTGCAATGTTTCAATGAAGGCCAATACAAATTTGAAGAACACAATCCCCCTCCCCCCATGACTAAAAATTTAAAAGTTTAGATGACTTGTTATTTCATTTGCATAGAATCACTGATTCAAGTAATTTCCGGCATGCAGACTCTTTTTTTGTGCAAATTTTACATTAAGCAATGCTGTAGTTACATTTTTGATAAGTAACTGATTACAATTTTGTATTTTTGATTGGAATTATGTCAACATTTCAAACATCAAAAATCTAAGAGTCAACACCTAAAATTAAAGCACTATTCTTTTAATGCATTACCTGTAGTAAGAATAGATATATCTACAATTCCAGTCCTTGGATCAGTTGCAGACTGTTTTAAAGCTTCACGGTGAAGACGTTTTGCCTCTTCCACATCTAGAGTTTCAACTTTTTCTGAAAAACGCACCTTGGCGTAAGCTTCTGCCAGACGTATCAATGATTCCAGTTGTCGAGGATATGCTGATACCATACCCCTTCCACTGCCAATTTTCCTCATGTCTACATAAGCCTTTATAAGGGAGAGCAAAAAAGTTCAGTGACACTGTAATCAGGGGAAAAATTCTTTCAACACTAAAATATTACAGCAAGAAGAGAGTTCTCACTTCAATAAGTGACTGGCCAGCTTCTTCACTAAGCTTAGGATGGACACAAGTGCGGGCATATGCTATATAGTCCCTGAGCACTGCCATATCCAGATACTCTTCTTCAATTTCTTCTTCACTTTGATAATAAAGTGAAACCAAGTGGTGGGCAAGACGTCGATCATAAGCTTCATCTTGTGGGTCCAACATAAGGAAGATCAAGTCAAATCTACAAAAATAATTGATTTGTAACACTCATTCAGCCGTTAAGAACACAGAATAGAGGAGGTATATTTCTGATAACATTAGAAAAAAAAGATTTGTATCTTGATTGAGACAGTTTCTAAATAGATTACCTAGATAGGAGTGTATGTGGAAGCTGGATATTTTCTATAGTTGTCTTTTTGTGGTTCCATTGTGACTCCACTGGATTTGCAGCTGCCAGAACAGATGTTCGGGCGTTCAGCTGGCAGATTATTCCAGCCTAAAATATACAAAATTAGTCTTCATTATTCAAACAACAATCACATTTCACATCCAAAGTTAATCAACAGCACAACTGCAGTAAAAACAAGATCACAATATTTGGAACAACAAAGCCACAGAGATAAGCTGTGAGCAATGCAGATGCCAAACAAAAGGTCTCTTATGACCTTAGAAACACCAGAAGCCAGTATTTGATTCATTTTAATTCTGCATATTTTACATTATAAAAAGATGCTTCTTTTTTTAAAAAAAAGATAATTTCTACCTTAGCAATGGAAAGAGTTTGTTGCTCCATAACTTCATGCATCACAGATCTTGTACTGTCGTTCATTTTGTCAAACTCATCAATGCAGCAGATGCCATTATCACTAAGAACAAGAGCACCAGTCTGTAAGACAAGTTGTCTCGTCTCTGGATCTTTCGTCACATAAGCAGTAAGACCTACAGCACTGGAACCTTTACCAGAAGTGTACTGGCCTCTGGGCATCAGGTTGTACACATACTGCAGCAATTGAGATTTGCTGGTGCCAGGATCACCGCATAAAAGAATGTTGATCTCTGCACGGAAATTGCCACGGCCAGTGAGACTGAAGTCTTTGCGTGTCCCACCAAACAACTGCAGCAAGATACCCTGGTAAAATAATAATGAAGAAAAATCATCTGTGACATACACCACCATTTCAGGGGTTGGAGTCCTTCCCATTTAACACCCATATCATATCAAGCAGGCAATGTCAAAAACTTCAAAATGCAGTAAACCAGGAAGGGAGAAAGGCAAAATTATTTGTGGAGTGTTTAGCAGAGTGCAACATAAAGGGCCAAATCATATACAAAATTATAATGTCAATGCAGCATATTTAAATAGACAAATTTTGAAATCTTCAAATTCCAATGCACATAAATACAGTACAAATCCAATTATCCAAAATGGTCGGGTCCAGGCCTATTTCGGATAAGCAGCTTTTTTGGAAACCTGTCATTTTTTAAAAACAGCCCAGTAGCAACAGCAAATCACTTGTAACAGTGTTTAAACAACAAATTAAGGCTTCTTAAGCATTAAAATAATGTTTAGTTCTCACCAGAAAAAAAAAATGCTGACCACCGACACCTCCCCGCAGAGGCCCCACTCATGTCGGCCAGGAGACCAAGGGCCCCCTTAAAGTAAAACATTTTGAATACATTAATCTTCATGAATTTTACAGAGAAAGGTGAAAACCAAAAACCGTTAAACTTTGCTTCTATAGAGTTTCGGATCCGTCGTCGTCCAGGCAGCAGTGACACCTCACGTGTCTGAGTTCACCACGGACATTCAACACATCACGGGCAAGACCAACGTGGTGTCCGACGCACTGTCCCACACTGTGATCGGGTCCATCGACTGCCACAAGACAGCGCATTTGGACATTAGCCACTCAGCCCCCGTGACGCAGAGGTAGGCCACCAAAAGCAGTAGACAGTGCTCCAATGCCGGTTCTTGGGGAGGGGTGTCATGTAGTGGCCTGCTCAATGGGACACGAACCATACACAAGATGGCCGATGAACACAGCGACCGCACGGCATGAAACAAGGAACAACAGCGGGAACACCGACCAATCAGAGGCTAGCATTCCTGTGATGCCACCCCATCATCAACAGCGGGGAGAGAATATAAGTAGAGCTGCCAGTGCAATAAACCACTCTTCGACTACAGCTCCTCAAGTGCGTGTCATTCTTTCCACACTTCGCCGTAGTGTACACGCTACAAAGCATATATTTGGAGAATCTTCGAGATTTGCATTCAAATACTCACGGTGGTTAATCATGCTAAATTATATATAAATGGTGCTTTCAGTAACATCTTTTACCTTTTTGATATCCTCATGCTCATAAATGCTCGGAGCCAGTGCAGCAGAAAGTCGTTCATAGATATCAGGTTTCTTAGATAGATCTTTGAGCATCTCAATGCGCTCTTCAGTAAACAATTTCTGTTCCTTTTTCTCATCAAGGCCATGAAGTCGTTTTTCATCAGTTTTACGAAAATGAATGACATCAATGTGAGTTTTGTACACTGACTTCACGTTGCTTACTCGTGGATTGACTCGAATCGGAACAGCTCTGTAGATGCCTAATCCAAAAAAAATCTTAAACTTCGTTTAAAAAACTCATGAAGCACAAATACATTTTTAAAATCACGCGCAACTATCTTATTTTAAACAATAAAAATTCACTGCAAAAAATTCAACATTTCGCAAGCACAATACTTACCAGTGACATTCACACGATCACCAGGCTGCACTTTATCTACCAAGTCATTGTGAGCAAACAGAATAACTGTATGTGGTGTCTGCCCTGCAGGCATATCTTCAGGTGACTCTTGCAACTTAACCTGCAAAATTAAATCAAGATTAATCATTAGATCTGCAACTTCAGATTCACAGTGCCACTGAACTTCATACAAAAGGACTTTGCTGAATTTGAATTCCACAAAGCAACTTCATTCCCCCCCCCCCACCCCCCACAAAGATTAAAAAATCTTTTGGTATTGTTTATTAAATTTACCATTTAAAAAAAATGAATTTAAATTTAAACAAAATGTTGTTCTGTCTCATACTTTTAAACATCATTTTACATCAATAATCAGTAATTTTCTTTAAACCACGTCCAATCTGCTTGAACCATTTGCCAAGTCGACTTTGATTTCCCCATGTAAATAGTTCTGTAGCTAAGTTTGCTAATAAAAAGGGAAATCTGGCTCAGCCTCTGGATCCTGAAGACATTGGGCAAAATGTGGTGGGGCAAGTCAAAAAGACAAGTAGATCTCAGGATTCAGGCATCTACTGCTGGGACCTTGTTCCCAAAACAACTCGATAGGATTAGATTAGAAAGGTAGATTATCCAGTGCAGTTTCTCCGAACAGAAGTAGGCAGAAGCTAGTGAGACAACAAGCTGCATCTCTCTTTTGACAGGACAGAGTCACACTATCAATTTTTGGTTATATTTTAATTTGGAGATGCAGGCCCTTCTGACCCATAACTCTGTGCTGCCCAAATACACCACTTAATCTACAAACCTGGCAAATTTTTGGAGGGTGGGAGAAAACTGGAGCACCCGGAAGAAACCCATGCAAACACTAGAATAAGATATAAACTACTTCCAGTTAATGCCAGATTCAAACCCAGGTCGCTGACCCTGTAATAACACTGCACTAACTGCTGCATTCATTGTGCCAATAATTGTTTATTTTAGGCCAATATATTATGATCAGATGGAGAATATCCTCTTACACACCAGTTACTCCACAAAATATTAAACATCTACTGTGAAATACTTGAAAAACTTACCATCTGCTTGTCCGAGAATAGTGAACGATTGTGGATTAGAGCCATGCTGTGTGTGGTGTTACAATTCTTGCATACCGATGGCTCAGCAATCCGACCACGATCAACTTCCACTCGTGTGCAGAAAGCACATACTTGACAACTGAAAAACGCTTCTTGCATTTCAGGAATCAATTGTGAAGATCTGATCACCATGCCACTCACTGTGATCAACTGATCGATATCTGCAAGGAAAAACAAACCATTTTCTCAACTAACAAAGATTACAGGATGGAGAAAATTTGGCTGAACGATGCACCAACAACAATCTTACACTCAACGTTACAAAACAAAAACTAAGGAGCCGATTGTTGGCTTCAGGACAGGAAAGCTAAAGGTTTACAATCCAGTGATCATTGGGAGAATCAGAGGTGGAGAGGGTGAGCAAATTCAAGTTCTTGGGAGCCTCTATCTTGGAGGATCTTTCCTGGGCTCAACACACCAATGGCATAGTGAAGCCTCTACTTCCCAAGGAGTTTGTGGAGGTTTGATATGACATCAGAAACCCTGGCAAATTTCTACAGTAGTGTGCTGCATCATGGTCTGCTATGGAAACACCAATACCCCTGAGCACAAGGCCCTCCAAAAGGTAGTGGACACAGCCCACGACATCACAGGAAAAAACTCAGCCAGAGACTCATTTAAGGACTTTTACTTGTGTACTTTGTTCTCGTTTAGGTCTCTCTGTATTGCACAGTTTGTTTATAGTTCTTTGTTTGTTTATGTTTTACACCATGAAGTTCATTTTTTGCACTACCAAATAGTGGTAATTCTAACACACCTGCTGGAAAAAGGGTTTTATGTGATGACATGCATATATCGGACAATAAATCTGAAATCTGCATTGTGGTAGATTACTTATCTAAACAAACTTTAAAAGTTAGCATTCTTATCCTTTTTAAAAATGGATTTATGAATTATCGTATACTTTGGTGTTCAATCAAGTCTTGAAACCCTCAAAATTGTGGGAGGGAGGAATGACCTTATATGCCATATACGTTTTTAATACCTTAAATTCAACTAAAAAAAATGCTCAACATTAATTTGGCATATAAGTCGACTCTTGAAATATTAAAAAAAACAACTACAACAAATTTTCAGGCTATTGGTTTATTAGAACAAAATTTTTATTGAACAGAAAAACATTTAGAATCTGTCAAAATTACCACCATCGCCTGAGGCAAAGATCGCAGTAAGCACATCCAGCATCTCACTGTTTAAACAGTCATCATACAGGTCTCAGTCTGTATCTGATGAGGATGCTTCAGCTTTGTCATCAGTGTCCCACAATAAATCATCTTCCATACCATCCATTGCACAAGAGATACCGCACTTTTCATTTTATCCCACGCTTTGAGCACAAAGTCACACAGCACATCAAGGGATGCAGCACGCATTGCTTCACCTTTTGTGAACAATTTTTCTGCCCACGTCATCCAAGTATTCCATTCTTGATGCATATGGTCTTTGAATGGCTTGTTCAAGCAGACATTGAGAGGTTGCAATAGAGATGTCAAACAACCTGGGGTAACTGCCATGTAAGTATTATTTAGTGCTAATATACTTTTAGTGTTCTCAGTTAAGAGGCTACGAAACATATCCCAGACCAGCAAACTCTGTTCCTTGTGTAAACCACCTGTTCCACACATTGTCTATCCATAGTTTAACACCATTTTCATTCATCCATCCTTTTTTATGAAAATGTACAAAAATACCTGCTGGGAATTTTATTTTAAATTTGTGCTTGAAGATTACCATGGGGCTTAACTCCATCCCATTGGCCATGCATGATAACACCACTATAAACCTGGTCCTTTCATGGCCTGTACTTCTGGTTTGCAGTTTTCACACCTTTACATTTCACTCTCCTATTGCCTATCGTATCAAAATTCATTGGGATTTTGTCCAAGTTTGCAATATTTGCCAATGCAAACTGGTGTTTCTGCAGGTTGCGTATAATAAAATGGTGAAAACCTACAACTTTATGATCAAGATCTTTTTGTAGTTCCTCAACCATTTTTGTTGATGTAACACCAGATTTTTCCTGTCCATGAAATGGTTGCACAAGCCTATTGTAGCTTTGAAATCTTTACTGCATTCTGGATGTAACTTCAGTGTGAATGCTCTTATTTTATTTTGTGTGACCATGTAGCAATCTTGCCTCTGTTCATGTAGCCATGCTGCCACGTGATTTTCCAACTTTGGCCAACAAGCGATTCCTCTTCTCATCGAAGATTTCTTCTTTGGTATTTATCTTCAAGCATCATCTTTCTTTTTCCAATATCTTACCAACTTCTCATATGCATCAATTTTCTTGCAGCAGCAGTCGCTGGATTTCTTGGCCATCTCTATTATTTTTAACTTAAAACTCTCTTCATACTTTCATCATTTTGCTAGAGGCTCCCTCAGGCAACGCCCAACAGTGCAGTCATTGCAATTTTTCAGGGGGTCGACTTCTTTGGCTTGGCTTTGCGGACGAAGATTTATAGAGGGGTATATCCACGTCTGCTGCAGGCTCGTTGGTGACTGACAAGTCCGATGCGGGACAGGCAGGCACGGTTGCAAGGGAAAATTGGTGGGTTGGGGTTGGGTGTTGGGTTTTTCCTCCTTTGTCTTCTGTCAGTGAGGTGGGCTCTGTGGTCTTCTTCAAAGGAGGTTGCTGCCCACCGAACTGTAAGGCGCCCAGATGCACGGTTGGAGGCGATATCAGCCCACTGCCGGTGGTCAATGTGGCAGGCACCAAGAGATTTCTTTAAGCAGTCCTTGTACCTCTTCTTTGGTGCATCTCTGTCTCGGTGGCCAGTGGAGAGCTCGCCATAGAACACGATCTTGGGAAGGTGATGGTCCTCCATTCTGGAGACGTGACCCACCCAGCGCAGCTGGATCTTCAGCAGCGTGGACTCGATGCTGTCGGCCTCTGCCATCTCAAGTACTTCGATGTTGGTGATGAAGTCATTCCAATGAATATTGAGGATGGAGCGGAGACAGCGCTGATCGAAGCGTTCTAGGAGCCGTAGGTGATGCCGGTAGAGGACCCTTGATTTGGAGCCGAACAGGAGTGTGGGTATGACAACGGCTCTGTACACGCTGATCTTTGTGTGTTTTTTCAGGTGGTTGTTTTTCCAGACTCTTTTGTGTAGTCTTCCAAAGGCGCTATTTGCCTTGGCAAGTTTGTTGTCTATCTCTTTGTTGATCCTTGCATCAGATGAAATGGTGCAGCCATGTGCACCTGATATATGATAAAACCATGAAAATGAGGCTAAAAATGGGGACCCAACTTATCTGAAGGTTGACATACATCAAAATATGGTAAAATAAACCCATTAACCCAGAAACACCATCCTACCTTCTGGATTCAGACTTCTCATGTTTTTGGTTCTCAAAGCATTGAATGGTCGAACTTGGATCTGATGCTCCAATATAGAGTCAGGAAATCGCTCAAAAAAGAGTTCATTGACAGCCATATCAAAAGTAGGAATCACTTCCTGAATACAAGTAAGATCAATGATTTATTTATTTCAGTTTCTTTCAAAGCAGGCCATTATAAAACAATTTTTATTGTATGATATGCATTACCTGTGGATAACAAATCAGTTGCCTGTAGAGTTCAGGGTCAAATGCTCTCAAATGAGAAGAGTTCACATTTAGGAATGGCTCTCCTACCAAATTCATCTGCAATTATAGCACAAAATCAAGTTCCCTTCAGCCTTGAAGTAATTACACAAGATAGATCGGTGAGATCGAGCTATATATTACCTCCTCAAGTCGTTGCATGTAAAGTGGCTCATTCAGGTCCAGGTCTGTAATTTCATCATCTTTAGCAGATGGGTCAATAAAACGTTGAAGGAATCTCTGAAAGAGCAGAAGTTGGTAAGCTACAGTGAAAGAACTGAGACAGCAGGCTCTGAGCACACCTGATTTATTTTGAAGTTCGCGCAGCAGCCTTTAAGGCCATCCAAGCCCGACCCTTGCGTTGCAGAACTTATGTCACGCTGACGTAAGCACGTATGCGTACTTGCGGTCTGCACCGGAAGGGGAGGACCTGCAACATCAACGCGTGACCGGTTCGCTGCTGCAATTATGTGTGTCACCACAAACAGTACATTTCTCAATTCTTATTAAATATCAATAGCTCACTCTTGCCTACTGTACTGCCACAAAAAAAACCACACACAACCGATCTATACTGTTAAATGTTAAGAATAGCTAAAAAAAAAATCCAGAAAAATAACTCACTCTTGGTGAAATTAACAAACTATGAAGAATGCTTTGGTTTGCATATATGCATGATAGCTGATGACATCTCTCAAATTAATTTTAAAGGGACAGAGATAAATAAGAATAGTTTCCTTGTGTGTACAGGGGAAGGGTGGAATATCTATTTATAAAAAAAAACACAACCAAGCAAAACTTTAACTTGCAAACAAAAGGGAAGTTACCTGAAATTTTTGTTTGCATGCAGCCACATTGACATCTGTTCCCCAGATAACGAGTTTCTGTCCAAGGGATTGCTCACTGGTTACAAGATCATCTGCTGATGGCTGAAGAGATCAGAATTCAAAAGGTAGTATTGGTAACAATGACCATGAAGAAATTTTGTTAAATACCCACCTGGTTCATTACTATCCAGCAAGGAAATAAACCTACTGTCTGGACTACACGTGTACTCCAGTGAACAAATTAGAAATAAGATAATTTTCAATGATACACACTAATCTACATATCACATGCAAGTCAAGAGATAAAAACTTAGCTAAAAGAGAAGACTGACAAGATAGTCATGTCTATGAAGTACCCACCTGATCTGCATGCAAGTCAACCTGGCGGGCCTTGCGTGCAGAGCCAAGATCAGGACGCTGGCGAATAGGTGTGCCACGTACACCACTGCGAGGTGTACCTTCCACTCTGGAACTGGGAGTACCATAGGTCAAAGGAGAACTTACATCAAAATCACTGGCAGCTGCAGAGCAATGAAATATTTTGACAATGAGTTCAACAGAATAAAATATGAACAAGACTTTTCTCAGAAGTTAGCGAAAGGTGCTCCAAAGACTAAAAAGAATTCTAGCATCTTAAAATGTTGAGCACAAAGAAATTCAAGCTGATGAAGAAAAAATAGGGTAGTGCTGTGATTTACAATCTAATCCTAGAACCTCAAAAGAAGCATAATCCAAGTTTATCCATGGGAAAATTAAAGCTGGTTTTGTTTAATGTATTGTAGTGTTTATCAAAGGAGAAAAATATGCAGTGCTGTAGCACTGCAAACACTGCTGTAAATGCACGAGTTGCAAGAATTCACTTTCAATGGAAAAAACACCAAACCTGAGTGACGTGATCGTGCTGGGCTGGATAGAAAGGAGGACTCCTGTACATGTGGGCTCTGAGCATCTGGTGTTGGAGAAGTTGGCATTGGTTGCAGCTCCCCAATGGAGGTGGAATCATCTACTCGCTGTCTTTGAGAAGCTGGAGATTGCATTCCATCACTGCGAGCTGCTAGAAATAGGCATATCATTAGCCAAATTGCATTTTCTCAATTCCACAGGTGTGCATTTTAAAAGTACAAGTGTACCATCACCATCTAAATTTTGGGCAACACCAGTCTAAACAGCGAGATTAGTAGAAGAACTGTGGCGTCAAAAACTCGCTACTTTGGAGATAACTCCCACAGCTTTGCAAAGCCACATCATGAATGGACATTCGACTTTCCTGAATAAACACAACTTCAACAACATTCAAAGAGCTCATTACCATCCTCAACAAAATTGTTATCTCCAAATCATTCTTAACCTGCAGAAGACCTTGCCTGTGCTCATAACATCAATAAGTGGCATCGCAGCTACTTGCCAAGGCTCTTCAATGGTGACTTCCAAACTTTTACAACTAGCGTAACTTAGGACAGCAAGTCAATGGGAGCATGTTCCCCTTCAAGGCACACTCAATCCTGACTTCGAAATACTCTCAATAGATCAACATTATGGGAAGTAACTTTACAACCAAACCATAGCAAACTGGGCAGTCCACCACCACGACCTTCTTGCAGATTTGGGACAGATGCCATTGCTGGCCTTGTCAGTGAATCTCACATTCTGGGAAAGAATGCTAGATGATAAGCAGAAGTCTGATTGCACAAGTCACATTTACACAAAATTTTGATAACGTGCAGAAAACATAGCTAAAACAAAAAGAAAAACTTTGTAAAATTTAGATACCAATTTGCACTAAATAACCTTTCTCTAGCACAGCATCAGATGCCATGGGAGTCAGAGGAACACTGAGCTGAGCCTTTCAGTGTTTTGCTTGGGGAAGGAAATAATGGCTCAGAGGATCTGTGCTCATCTGTTTGATGTGCTGCCAGAGTTCAAGTCTTATTAACAATGTTAATATTTCGAAACACATTCTTTTAAAAGCATTTTAAGTGCCAGCACAACCTTATTCACTTTTAGAGATACTGAAAGAAAAATAAATAACAATGTAGTAAGTCTGATATCATCTCCTTGGTGAATACGAAAAGACAATCATGTTTGATGTGATTTATTGAATGGTGGGTTGAAGAATACTTAGCTAATGAACGGTGTCAATTAAAATCAAAACTTTTAATGCCTTGTAACTAATCATTCATATAACAATATTGTCAGCATAAATAACAGCATATGCATCTAGTTACACATTTTGTCCAAATGAATCTAAACTTTTAAAAGCTCAATAGTTTAATTCATATCGATACAAAAAAAGTAGCACATACGTGTGGAAGGATTACTGCCTCTTCCACGTTTGTTTCCTTTACGACTGGGCGTGGATGTTGGGGATGACATCTTCAGAACTAGGATGGGAGGAAGAACATTCAGCTGTACATTCAAACAAACTTGTCAGAATTTAATGTGAACCAAGCACAAGGGCTAAATACCAGTATCACTCTAGTGACAATGAAAACAAGAATGGAAAGGTCATTCCATGGAAGGTTGGTGCTAGTCAATGCAAATAGATCCATATACTCATTGCTATTGTGAATTGAAAATAAAGATGCTGGAATTGTGAATGAATGCTGGAAGAAGTCAGTCATAGAAACATAGAAGAGTAGGTCATTCGGCCCTTCGGGCCTGCTTCGCCATTCAATGCGATCATGGCTGATCTTAAAGTTCAGTACCCCGTCCCTGCCTTCTCTCCGGAACCCCTAATTCCCTTATACTGAAGAAGTATATTTAATTCCCTCTTAAATATATTCAATGAACCTGCCTCTACTGCTCTCTGTGGCAATGAATTCCACAGATTCACCACCCTCTGGGTAAAGAAATTCCTCCTCATCTCGGTTCTAAATGGTTTGCCTATTATCCTCGAACCATGGCCCCGGTTTCTGGACTTCCCCCATTGGAAACATCCCTTCCGCATCAATTCTGTCCAGTCCTGCCAGAATTTTATAGGTCTCTATGAGATCTCCTCTCAATCTTCTAAACTCCAGCGAGTACAATCCCAAATTCCACAATCTTTCCTCATAAGTTATTCCTGCCATTCCAGGTATCAGCCTGGTGAATCGCCTTTGCACTCCCTCCATTACAAGAACATCCTTCCTCAGGCAAGGCGACCAAAACTGCACACAATACTCCAGGTGTGGTCTCACCAAGGCTCTGTACAGCTGCAGTAAGGTATCCTTATTCCTTTACTCAAACCCTCTTGATATGAAGGCTAACATACCACTTGCCTTTTTAACCACCTGCTGTATCTGCATGCTCACCTTCAGTGACTGGTGCACAAGAACCCCTAGGTCTCTGCACTTCCCCATCTCCCAATCTATTTCCATTCAAATAGTAATCTGCCCTCCGGTTTGTATTACCAAAGTGGATAACCTCACATTTATCCACATTGTAGGGCATTTGCCATGTATCAGTATTCATGGAGTGAAACCTGTCAACATTTCAGTTTGAAGATCCTAGACTTCAGGGTTTGTGTTACTGGGAGAGGCTTAGTTCATGTTCCAGAAATCAGAGGATGCCAAAAGTTAACCTTAGAGATTTATAAAAATCATGAGGGCCATGAATAAAGTGAACACTCAGTCTTCTTTCACCACCCTCCAACATAGATATATCTGGTGTTCCCAATGCAGCTTTGTCAACATCGAGGAGACTGGACACAGATTGGGAGCTATTTTGTTGAGCACCTTCTCTCTATCCACTGCAACAGCAAGGACCTCCCAGTGGTCAACCACTTCAATTCCACATGCACTGCTACACTGCCTGTCCATATCCTCATGTACTGCCAAGTTGAGCCCACTTTTAAATTAGAGTACCACGACTTTACATTCCATCTCAGCAGTCTCCAATGAGGAGGCATCAATATTGATCTTCAATTTCCATTAACCCTGTCCCGTGGTCTCTCTTTTTCCCCCTCATCCATGTTTCTCTCCAGTTCCCCAGCACTTCCCCTTCCTTAGTCTCTGCCCTCTCCCTCCATTACCACTTAGCTCCTTTCTCTTCTCCCAGAGACCCACCTGTGAGCCTATGCTCTCCCATTTTCTCCTCCCCCCCATCCCTTCTTATTCAGGTGTCTGTCTGATTTCCAGCAATTCTGAAGAAGGGCTCAGGCTGAAACATCTATTGTCTTTTATTTTCTACATATGCTGTATGACCTGCTTAATTTCTCCAACATTTTTGTGTGCAGATGATTCAAGAACTCGAGATATCTGTCTCAGGTGAGACGAGAAAGATTTAAAAGGGACCTGAGGGGGAATGTTTTCACTCATGCCTGGAATTAGCTGCCAGAAGCTGTTACAATTACAATCTTTAAGACATTTGGACTGATGTATGGAAAGGACACATTTAGAAGGCCATGAGAAAAAGCAGTCAAATGGGACTAGCTCAGAAGCCATGTTGGTCGCATGGACAAATTGGGCAAAGGGCCTGTTGCATGCAATAAGACTCCCACAACACCTTCCCTTTAGACATCGATTTAGTTCCATTCCTCCAAGCCCATTTATTTTATGGGTGGCCCAGTTAAGTTTAAAAACTCCCAGTAATACTTAGTTATTTTTATCTGTAATTTCTCTACCCATCTACTCTTCTAATTGCTGTTCACTATTTAGTTGCCTAAAATAGAGCCCCATTAAAGTGATTGTTCCCTTCTTTTCAATTTCAGCTGGACAGTCTCCCAACATCCTCTCCAAGCATTATTATTACCTCTTCTTTCATTTAAAAAGCAACTAACCACCCCCCGCCCCAACCTGCACCTCCATCACACCTAGATGTACCCTGAAACATTCAGGGTGGTTGTGATGAATTTGTTATCTTCATTAACAATTTGGATGGTAAAATAGTTAATGTGATTAGTACACATGCAGTTGACACAAACATTGGTGGTGTGGTGGACAGTGAATAAAGATTTCTAAGTTTACACCAGGATCTACTCAACTGGGAAAATGCGTCAAGGAGTAGCAAATGGAATTTAACTGACAAGTGGGAGTTGCACTTTGACAAATCTTAATAGGGCAGGACTTGCCCAATGAATGGCAGAACCCTGGAGAGTGTAGTAGAATGGAGAAATGTAGTGATACAGGTGCATTGTTCGATGAAAATGGCAATCCAGGTGGACAAGGTGAATAAGACATTTGGCACACTTGCTTTCATTGGGCATGGTACAGAGTGCAAAGGTAGGGACATCATAATTCAGTTGTACAATGCTTTAGTGAGTTACACTTGAGGGTAGTTTATAGGAAGGACATCAATAAATTGAAGGGGGTGCAGAGGTGCTTCCCCAGAATATAAATTGGGGTTTTATTCCCTGGAATGAAGGAGGCTGAGGGGTGATCTTAGAGAAGCTTATAAAATCATGACAGGCAGGGTTAAACTCAGTCTTTTTGCCAGGGTAGTCGATTCGAGAACTAGAGCACATATGATTAAGATGAGAGGGACCATGAGGGGCACCTTTTCACTCAGTTGGCCCATATCTGGAACAAACTTCCAGGAAACTGTAGAAGCAGAACAATGACTACACCCAAAGAAATTAAGACAGATTAGATGGATACAAATGGGACAAGTTCAGACTGCCAACTTGGTCAGTATGGAAGAGTTGAATATAGGGCCAGAATGATGCTCAAATACTCCAGTTTCTTTCAGACCACCACGAATAAATGGGTCTGCAGAAACCCAAGCTGTGTATTCCAGATGTTAACCACTCACAACAATAAAGGTTCCTTCCCCCACCCCCACGTCACATTTCTTTCAATTATTACCAAGAAGCTGTATTGTAGTAAGTGGTCAATTGTGATGTGCTGTGGTGCAGCAAGCAAACACAAAACACAGGAAAAGACTGTACCACAGGCTTTAATCCACTTCAAGTCCAGACACACAGCTGTCTTATCTTGGTGGCTCCAGCTCGAGTGTATAGATTACAGGTCGATGATTGTCAGCCAGCCTCGCAGGTTGCCCACCTGCAGTAGGCGGGTGGGAGCGCACCGGTGTTGTGGTTGTATCCGATCCTCAACGGTTTTGTTTACGCCACGATGAGTGGCCCAGATGGCTTCTTAACATCGAGATGAAGTAATTTCATGCAGTCGAGCATGCTATCACGTCAGAATTAAGTTAGTTCTGTCCTGGTGGCTGAGACAATGACGAACAGGAACACGCGTAGAAGGAGTAAAACTAACTTATTTGAAAAATAAAGAATCGAGTGGACAGGGTCTTTCCGAGTAATAGCTAAGATGGAGGGAAATGACTTCGGGTTAAAGATCATTTTTGCGAACAGGCCGAAGGTATAAAACAATGGTAGAATAAATGATACAACATCACGAACACTTGATACCTTCAAAATGAAATGCTGGACGTTATTGTGAAGGCTCTTGACCTGGGGTGGGGGGGAAGATGGGATACTGAGCACACACCCAACCTCCTATTTCCACACCGACCGCGACTTCAACTTACCGGTGAGCGATTCTCCCAATTCACGAATTTCACCGGGACAGTTTCTCCTCCCGACCAGTTTTCGCGCGGAACCGATCAGGTGACCTCAGGCCCGCGCGCTTTTCTACCCAATCAGCACCTCCTTCCTCAGCCGGGGGAACGATCGATTTGAAAAGGTGGAGACGTGGCACTTGGCTCCTCCAATGGGACCACGGGTCACCGGCACGAACGTTGATTTCAGGTGCATTGGAATCACTGGCATGATCTGAAATGCACTGCCCGTCCGAGGGGAAAGTGGCACCAGGAAGAACGCCTTGCTCACTAGTCCGTGCAAACCGCCCCCCCCCCCCACCCCCCCATCCCTCCTCTTCCTGTGGCCTGCAACTCGAGGAGCGGAGGCTGGTGGGCGGACCCTGGAGCGGAGATGATGGCTGGGACCATGGCCGGAGCGCAGCGGCAGCTGAGCCAGTTGCACAACCTGCTATCACGCAGAGACAGCAAAAGCGCGTCCGTGGAGTCGCACAACGTTGTCACCAACCTCAGCCACGACTTTCTGGATACCAGTAGTGAAAGCAGGCTGGGTGCGTATGTGCAATACCGCCGAGAGAGAAGCGACACTTTAGTGGCATGGTTCTTGGCACCGCGGTGAAAAATTCCGCAGGCTGTTGGACGGTCTCGTCTCGAGGGTGGACCAGAAACATGACACGCCTCTGCCCCAACCTCTCGGTTGTCATCGTTTTGGGGCAACTTCTGGCAACAAGAGCGGAGTGGGAGGTCACCATATCGAATAGTTTTTCAACCCCCCCACCCCACCCTATTTGCAGAACAGAATTGGATTCTGGAATATTAAAAATACTGCTGCACTTAACCAGACCAAAAGCAGAAAACAGAAAAAAAAATAAACGCTTGCAAATAAATATTGAAACGTAAGGGAAGCAAATGAACTTTGTCATCACACTTGAGGTCGCAGAATAAAATGCATCCTTTGGATTGAATACAGTTTTGCCCATGAATGATCTAATTTTTATACCCTTTTAGCTTAGTTTCATACAGAAAAACAAATTGTAATCGTATTGATTTTTTTTATATAACGTGGATTAAATTTAATGACTTTCTGAATTCCTACAGGGGATATGGTTGTTGTGGGCAATAACAACATTTATTAAACATTCCTAATTGGTTAAGGGTTAATGATATTTGGTGACAGACATGATGACAAAAGCAGTTGAGTTGTTACTGTTCCTAGGTACTTTTTCTTAGTTAATGATTTGTTTACTGGAGTATTACTTCATGGGATATGGCTGTTGTGGGCAATAACAACATTTATTAAATATTCCTAATTGGTTAAGGGTTAATGATATTTGGTGACAGACATGATGACAAAAGCAGTTGAGTTGTTACTGTTCCTAGGTACTTTTTCTTAGTTAATGATTTGTTTACTGGAGTATTACTTCATGGGATATGGCTGTTGTGGGCAATAACAACTTTTATTAAATATTCCTAATTGGTTAAGGGTTAATCATATTTGGTCACAGAAATGATGAAAAAAGCAGTTGAGTTGTTACTGCTCCTATGTACTTTTTCTTAGTTAATGATTTGTTTAATTACTGGAGTATTACTTCATGGGATATGGTTGTGGGCAATAACAACATTTATTAAATATTCCTAATTGGTTAAGGGTTAATCATATTTGCTGACAGACATGATGACAAAAGCAGTTGAGTTGTTACTGTTCCTAGGTACTTTTTCTTAGTTAATGATTTGTTTACTGGAGTATTACTTCATGGGATATGGCTGTTGTGGACAATAACAACATTTATTAAATATTCCTAATTGGTTAAGGGTTAATGATATTTGGTGACAGACATGATGACAAAAGCAGTTGAGTTGTTACTGTTCCTAGGTAATTTTTCTTAGTTAATGATTTGTTTACTGGAGTATTACTTCATGGGATATGGCTGTTGTGGGCAATAACAACATTTATTAAATATTCCTAATTGGTTAAGGGCTAATCATATTTGGTGACTGACATGATGACAAAAGCAGTTGAGTTGTTACTGTTCCTAGGTACTTTTTCTTAGTTAATGATTTGTTTAATTACTGGAGTATTACTTCATGGGATATGGTTGTGGGCAATAACAACATTTATTAAATATTCCTAATTGGTTAAGGGTTAATCATATTTGCTGACAGACATGATGACAAAAGCAGTTGAGTTGTTACTGTTCCTAGGTACTTTTTCTTAGTTAATGGTTTGTTTACTGGAGTATTACTTCATGGGATATGGCTGTTGTGGGCAATAACAACATTTATTAAATATTCCTAATTGGTTAAGGGTTAGTCATATTTGGTCACAGACATGATGAAAAAAGCAGTTGAGTTGTTACTGTTCCTATGTACTTTTTCTTAGTTAATGATTTGTTTAATTACTGGAGTATTACTTCATGGGATATGGCTGTTGTGGGCAATAACAACATTTATTAAATATTCCTAATTGGTTAAGTGTTAATGATATTTGGTGACAGACATGATGACAAAAGCAGTTGAGTTGTTCCTGTTCCTAGGTACTTTTTCTTAGTTAATGATTTGTTTACTGGAGTATTACTTCATGGGATATGGTTCTTGTGGGCAATAACAACATTTATTAAATATTCCTAATTGGTTAAGGGTTAATCATATTTGGTCACAGACATGATGAAAAAAGCAGTTGTGTTGTTACTGTTCCTATGTACTTTTTCTTAGTTAATGATTTGTTTAATTACTGGAGTATTACTTCATGGGATATTGTTGTGGGCAATAACAACATTTATTAAATATTCCTAATTGGTTAAGGGTTAATCATATTTGCTGACAGACATGATGACAAAAGCAGTTGAGTTGTTACTGTTCCTAGGTACTTTTTCTTAGTTAATGATTTGTTTACTGGAGTATTACTTCATGGGATATGGTTGTTGTGGGCAATAACAACATTTATTAAATATTCCTAATTGGTTAAGGGTTAATGATATTTGGTGACAGACATGATGACAAAAGCAGTTGAGTTGTTACTGTTCCTAGGTACTTTTTCTTAGTTAATGGTTTGTTTAATTACTGGAGTATTACTTCATGGGATATGGTTGTGGGCAATAACAACATTTATTAAATATTCCTAATTGGTTAAGGGTTAATGATATTTGGTCAAAGACATGATGAAAAAAGCAGTTGAGTTGTTACTGTTCCTAGGTACTTTTTCTTAGTTAATGATTTGTTTAATTACTGGAGTATTACTTCATGGGATATGGTTGTGGGCAATAACAACATTTATTAAATATTCCTAATTGGTTAAGGGTTAATGATATTTGGTGACAGACATGATGACAAAAGCAGTTGAGTTGTTACTGTTCCTAGGTACTTTTTCTTAGTTAATGATTTGTTTACTGGAGTATTACTTCATGGGATATGGTTGTTGTGGGCAATAACAACATTTATTAAATATTCCTAATTGGTTAAGGGTTAATGATATTTGGTGACAGACATGATGACAAAAGCAGTTGAGTTGTTACTGTTCCTAGGTACTTTTTCTTAGTTAATGATTTGTTTACTGGAGTATTACTTCATGGGATATGGCTGTTGTGGGCAATAACAACATTTATTAAATATTCCTAATTGGTTAAGGGTTAATCATATTTGGTCACAGACATGATGAAAAAAGCAGTTGAGTTGTTACTGTTCCTAGGTACTTTTTCTTAGTTAATGATTTGTTTAATTACTGGAGTATTACTTCATGGGATATGGTTGTGGGCAATAACAACATTTATTAAATATTCCTAATTGGTTAAGGGTTAATCATATTTGCTGACAGACATGATGACAAAAGCAGTTGAGTTGTTACTGTTCCTAGGTACTTTTTCTTAGTTAATGATTTGTTTACTGGAGTATTACTTCATGGGATATGGCTGTTGTGGGCAATAACAACATTTATTAAATATTCCTAATTGGTTAAGGGTTAATGATATTTGGTGACAGACATGATGACAAAAGCAGTTGAGTTGTTACTGTTCCTAGGTACTTTTTCTTAGTTAATGATTTGTTTACTGGAGTATTACTTCATGGGATATGGTTGTTGTGGGCAATAACAACATTTATTAAATATTCCTAATTGGTTAAGGGTTAATGATATTTGGTGACAGACATGATGACAAAAGCAGTTGAGTTGTTACTGTTCCTAGGTACTTTTTCTTAGTTAATGATTTGTTTACTGGAGTATTACTTCATGGGATATGGTTGTGAGCAATAACAACATTTATTAAATATTCCTAATTGGTTAAGGGTTAATCATATTTGGTGACTGACATGGTGACAAAAGCAGTTGAGTTGTTACTGTTCCTAGGTACTTTTTCTTAGTTAATGATTTGTTTACTGGAGTATTACTTCATGGATGATTCTACTTGCCCATTGGAGCTATGTTGGCTCCCATTTCCCCTTCCTTATTTCCCCAAGTGTCTGCGACTTACCCTCTCCCACTTGTCTGTCAATTTTCCTTTGATCCATATATAGACACTGGTATGTAATTTACAGTAAGTTATTAGCCTACCATCAAATCTGGTAGATCCCGTGCTCCCAATGGAAACTCGTATGGTCACAGATAGAATGTGCAAACTCCAGACGGATGGCTCAAGCAATCTCAATTGGACTTGAGTTGCCTAACCTTTGATCAGTAGCACAAACTACCATATCACAAAATTGTTCAGTATTGTGGATTTAAATTTCCCAGCGACTACAATGAGATTCAAATTTAGGTTTTTGGATCACTGACCTACACCTTTATGAAATGCTTTAAACCTATGGTGACAGAACACAACAAAGCACAATTTGCCTACCGAACAAATGATTCCACAGACGATGCCTTAGCCTTATTGCTTCACTCCATCCTGGCCCACCTTTAGAACGACGTTTCATATATTTCACCTCAGTGTTTAATATGATCATTTCTTAGAGGTCGGTGGAGAAGCTGTCCTCGTTGGGACTCAATACACCATTCTGTAATTGGATCCTGGACTTCCTAACGGCAAGACCACAGTCTGTCTTGGTCAGTAGCAGAATATTGAGCACTGTCATGCTTGAGCACTGGTGCACCTCAGGGTTGCGTGCTCAGTCTCCTCCTGCACACAGTACTGATCTACAACTGCATCGCCAGATCCAGCTCCAACAGTGTCATCAAGTTTGCAGATGACACAACAGTAGTTGGTCTCATCAGCATGAACAATCTAATGAAACAGTGAGAGAGCAACAAGCTGAATCTCAACGTGCACAAGACTAATGCTATAATTGTGGACTTCAAGAGGAACAGGAACGATCACCCTGCACTACACATCAACACTTATGTAGTAGAGAGCGTGGAGAGCATCAAATTCCTTGGAGTTCATTTAACTAGTGACATATCAAAGACATTCAACATCTCATCACTTGCCAGGAAGGCACAACATTAAGTGGACTTTCTGAGAAGACTGAAGCGGGCAATGCTTCAGCCCACCATTATGTCAACCTTCTATAGAAATTCTATCAAGAGCGTCCTGACTGGCTGGATCTCAGTGTGGTAAGGTTACTGCAGAGAAATAGATTGGAGGTCAATCGACAGGGCAATAAGAGTGGCAGAAAGGATCACTTGATCTCTCTCTCCCCCCAACATGATTTACCAGGATTATTGTCTGAAGTGGACGCGCAAAATTAGAGATACAGGTGTATCAGAGCCAACACCACTAGGCTGAGGATCAGATTCTTCCCATGGGCAGTGAGAATGGTGAACGACCAAACGATTTGCTCATACAAACCATCTGAGATCTTTATTTGCACAAAGCAATATTTATTTATTTCTATTGATATAATACTTGTTCTGCACATGCATTATTTGTCTGTATATTGTGTTATTTCTGGTTGGGCATCTGCATGCTTTTCACTGAGGACTGGAGATCGCTGTTTTGTCGGGTTGTTAAATTCTGGAAATCTATTATATAATTTAATAATTTTGATTTCAATTTTAGAAATAAATAATTGTAAAGACAATTTATAATGTCCTGTGATTTTTTTGAAATTTTGCTATCTTGTCTCTTCTTAGATCAATCACAAGGCTATCAATGATCAATTTCTTCTTTTTGTTACTTCTACCTGTTCAGGGTACTCCCCAAATGTAGCTTACTAACAATTTTGTTCTCCATTGAAAGAAGAGAGCAAGGAACCATGCATTAATGGGACAGAGGTGGGGAGGGTCAGAAGCTTCAAGTTTTTGGAAGTCCACATCTTCTGGACCCAGCACATCAAGGCAACCGTGAAGAAAGTACTGTATATCAATGTCTGCTTTCCAAGGCGTCTGAGGAGATTTGGCATGTCATCAAATTTCTACCGATGTACCGTGGAAAGCGTACTAATGGGTTGCATCACAGCTTAGTTTGGAAATTCAAGTGCCCACAAATACAGAAGGTAACAAACATAGCCAGATCCATCATAGACTGACCTCCCAACCATCGCAAACATCAATGTGAGGTACTGCCTCCAGAAGGCAGCCAACAACAGAGACCTGGTCACAATCTCTTTTCTCTGTTACCTTCAGGCAGAAGGCGCAGAAACCTTTTGGTTTAAGAACAGTTTATTTCCAACAGCTATCAGAGTCTTGAACCTCCCCTTGCTACACTAACCAAAAGACTGCACTATTTTTTGTGCAGATTGCTGATTCTTTGAGGAAGTGCTCCGACCTGAAATGTCGGTTACCCTTTGCTTCCTATGGATGCTGTGTGACCTGCTGACTTTCTCCAACACATTTTTGTTTTGCACTTGACCCCAGCATCTGCAGACTTTCTCAACTCAATATTTGTTTTGTATTTATTTTATGTATTTAGTGTCTTTTGATTCAATCAAGTTTACTTTTCTAATTCTCTTGACAAATCTGTTCAGTAAGATTTATGGTGCTTATGTACATTGTACGATGTATATAACAATAAATTCATTATTATTATTGATGTTATCATTTTTATGGTGCATTATGATGGCAGTTTTACCATTGTCCTACCTGCCACACAGATCAAGGGCTCATCAGGCCCACATGTTCCTGCCAAAGATTCCCAGCAAATTAATCCTCTCTACTCTCCCAGTGGATTGCCATCATTCACCATTTACAAAGTTGAGTACACCTGATATATGGTTAGTTTTTGATTATGTTTTATTCATAGGGAGTACTACTATTACATCTCCCTTTATGTAGTTGCCTGCCATTCCAAACTTATTGAAGACTGAATGATCAACCCCAAAATTCCCCATTCTCAGTCTTGGCCACAATACAAAGATGGAAAGAAAACAAATGGCTGCCTCAATCACAGACTTGCTCATTGCATTTTATTTCTTCATTCTATGCCATAATTGCTTACCTTTTTATTCCTTAATCCATTCATTAATCTTGACCATGGAATTACTCTTTGTTTTAATGATCAATACTGTACTAATTACTGTGTAATTTCGTCACCTTAGGACGGCTGTCAATTGTTGGTACTTCAAAAAACCTTTTGATCCCTCCATCTTTAAAAAAAAATCATTATTTCTAGTCAGTGAATGCTTTATCACTATGGTAGAATTTTTAATAACATGAAATCAACAGTTTGACTTTTGCTACTTTTCCAGATCCAATGTTGCCATAAATGAATGACATCGCTGATATCTCGTGACCATGTTGGCTCAATGCATCCTTCACTATCCATATTGTTGGCCCCATGATTCACTTGTTTAATCACTGCATTCTCATTTACTGGCCCCTACCATGACTCACTTGTTTAATACTCATCTGCTGCAATACAGTCAGTGTATACCAGATATACAGTATTCTTTTTACTGTTCCTCCTTGCACATCTCTGAAGTACCTCAAGATTTGCTTGATTGCCTCTCTGAATCCAAAGTGCATTGATGCTACACCGCCCAAACCTTTATTCCTGCATTCATTTTGTTGCTACATTATTGAAAGTACTACTTCTGGACATTAAATTGTTAATGAATCAATCATATTTTATACACTCCAAACTTTAGCTTTAATCTTGAAACTCCTACTCAATATGATAGCAGAGCCACAAACTGATTCCAAATTGATCTTTGGAGCTCCCTAACTATCTCCAGTGTGCCATTATTTTCCTACTTTGTGAAACTAAATTCAAAACACATTCTTTGGCTAAGAATTTGAGTAGATTTGTTGGGTCTAAGATAAAATCAGTTACTTGTTCAATAATATGGAAGGTTTTATTTCTTTAACCGAACATTGATTTCTCCAAAAAATTCTCCTTCCAACATCAAAGGATCCTCATTGGAAGAGTCAAGTTAGTAGCTGAAATTTCCTTTCCCTTGAGGAAGCCTTGGGGGTACTTAATGTACTCCTGTCATTGTGTAAAGGCAGAAGTTCAGTCTGTTTCTGCATGGCAGGGACTGGTGGTTCATGTTGGGTGGGGAATCGTGTGGTTTTGGTTTTTGAACAGCAATATTGCGTTACTTGACTTTGCATCTGTTTTAGATGGTGATATTTCTGGGATTGAAATGAGGTACAGATATGAGTCATGAAGTATTGCTATGGTAGAAGTCTGGAGGCATCCCATATTAGAGCAGTGGATAAGATATGTTAGCTTGATTTCAGTCTGTTCTGTGAACTTTGCGTAGATGTGTTGCTCTTGAATTGTTGGTAATGATTGGTTCAAATAACAAATCTTGATCACTGGCTGCATGAGATATTGTTCACATGGTATGTATAAAGAACTTGACGACAAAACAATTAGTGTTAGTAAATAACTATGTATTTTGTCATTGATTGACTTATTTAATGTTCTTTCTAAAACCTAATTTGTTATAACATTGAGTACATTGTAATGGGCAATGATTAAATGTAACATATAATTATAATAAAATCCTTCCGCGATTACACATTATGCTCATAATTTATTGATCTTTTTCAAATTCAGGTATGTGCTTTTGTATTGGTCTTTATGTGCTAAGCTTAGTTCGTTGTATAGTTTATTTTCCAATTTCTACTGTTTATATGCAGCTCTGCTCCGCTCATTGATATTCTCCAAGGATCAAGGATTGCTGATCTTCCTTCGCAAGTCACTCAGCAATGAAGATGTAAGTTCTCAATGAAAGTGTTTGTATTTCTTTATGAACACATCATTAAATGAATGAGGAGATGCCACTTCTCCATTCAGCAAGATCATAATTGATCTGATGTACCCTCTTTATTCTCTATCCTTTCTGCCCACAGTAACCTTTCATTCCTTGCTTATCAATTCTGTATTTATCTCTGGTTTTAAAATATTCAAAATCTGACAGAAAATTGTTTTGCTTGTTCTCACTCTTAGCCCTTGACCCTTAAGAGAAGTGGGGAGAATAGGAGAGCTATCATGATTGGGGATTCGATAGGGAACAAACAGAAGATTCTTTGAACAAGATCAAGGCTCCTGAATGGTTTGTTCCCTCCCTGGTGCCAGGGTCAGGGATGTCTCAGATCAAATCCACAGCATGCAGGAGGGTGAGCAGCTAGATGTTGTGGTCCACGTTGGTACCAATGACATAGTACGAAAAGAGTTGAGGTCCTAAGGTGGAATATTGGGAGTTAAAAAGCAGATCTTCAATGATTATATTCTCTGGATTGCCGCCTGCTATGCTCTGGTGAGGGCAGAAATAGGAAATTTTGACAGATGATTGTATGGCTGAAGAGTTGGTGCAGGGGCAAGGGATTATTGAGCTCTTTTCTGGAGAAGGTAATGACCTGTACAAAAAGGACAGATTGCACCTAAACAAGAGGGGGACTTGTATCCTGGTGGGCAGGTTTGCTAGAACTGTCTGGTAGATTTAAACTAGTTTGGCATGGGAATGGGAATGAGAATAAGAGGGCAGTGAATAGGGCAGAAGATACACAAGTAGATACACTTTGTAGCAAGATTGTAAGGAAAGACAGGCAATCAAGAGGACAAAATATTAAAAATTTAACAGGATATTTTCAAAACTAAATTGCAAAGAATGATGAATGCAGCACTGAAGGTCTTGCCCACAGAATAAGAAATAAGATGGATGATCAAGTAGTGCAGCTGGAAGTTGGTAGGTATGACATTGTGGCTATCTCTGAGTCGCGACTTAAAGAAGACTACACCTGGGAACTAAATATCAGTGGATATACAGTGTATTGGAAGGACAGAAAGGTAGGCAGAGGAGGTGGGGTGGTTCTGATGGTTAAAAATGGAATTAAATCTGGGGATTTAATTTGGATCAGAAAATGTAGAATTCCTGTGGGTAGAATTAAGAAGCTGGAAGAGTAAAGAGACCCTGATGGGTGTTCTATATAGGTTTGCAGACAGTAGCCAGGATGTGACATGCAAACTACAGAGGGAGATAGAGAAGGCATGTAAAAAGCGCAATGTTAAAATAGTCATGGGGGATTTCAATATGCAGTGTGATTGGGAAACCAGGTTGGTTCCAGATTCCAAGAGAAGAAATTTATCAAATCCCTTCACGATGGCTTCTTGGAACAGCTTACGGTTGAGGCGACCAGAGACATGGGAATTCTTGATTGGGTATTATATAATGAACCAGAGTTAATAAGGGAGCTGAAGGTAAGGGGAGCCTTAGGAGGCAGTGATCATAATGTGATAGATTTCACCTTACAATTTGAAAGGGAGAAACTAAAATCAGTTATGTCAGTACCATTGGAATAAAGGGGATGATAGAAGTATGAGAGAGGAACAATTCAATGTTGATTGGAAAGTCACACTAGCAGGGAGAACAGCTAAGGTGCAATAGCTGGAGATTATGCAAGAAATAAGGAAGGTGCAAGATGGGTATATTCCATAAAGAAGAAATATTTGAATGGAAAAATGACACAACTGGAGCTGGCAAGTGAAGTCAAACCCAAAGTAAAAGCAAATGAAAGGGCAGACAGGGAAGCAAAAATTAGTGGGAAGCTTTTAAAAAGCTCACAGAAAGCAACTAACAAAGTCGTTAGGAAGGAAAGGATGAACTTTGAAAGGAAGCAAGCAAATAATATAAAAATGGATACTAAAAGTTTTTAAAAGTATATTAAGAGTTAAAAAAAAAAGAGGTGAGAATAGATATAGGACTGATAGAGAAAGATGCTCGAGAAATTGTAGTGGGAGATAGCAGAAGAACTGAATGAGTATTTTGCATCGGTCTTTACTGTGGAAGTCATTAGCAGTGTACCTAAGTTTTCAAGGGTCTCAAGGAAGACAGGTGAGCGCAGACACAGTCACCAGAGAAAAGGAGCTTGGGAGGCTGAATGGTCTAAACCGGTAGATAAGTCTCCTCAACCAGATGGAATGCATCCTCAGGTTCTGAAAGAAGTAAGTATAGAGAAGGTGGAGAGGTTAGTAACAATCTTCCAAGAATCAATAGATTCTGGCATGATTCCGGAGGACTAGAAAAGTGCAAAGGTCACTCTGCTATTTAAAAAGGGAGGGAGGCAGCAGAAAGGAAATTATTGATATGTTTGCCTGACAACAGCGTTTGGGAAGTTGTTGGAGTTGATTGTCAAGGAAGAGGTTATGTTGTACCTGGAAGTGCATAAGAAGAAAGGCCAAAGTCAGCATAGTTTCCTTTAGGAAATATTTTGCCTGACAATCCTACTGCAATTTTTTGAGGAAAAAAAAGCAGGCTAGACAAAGGAGATACAATAAATGTTGTACATTTGGATTTTCAAAAGGCCTTTGGCAAGATGCCAGACGTGAGGTTGCTTAACAAGGTGAGAGCCCGTGGAATTACAGGAAAGATACTAGCACGAGTAGAGCATTGGCTGATTAGTAGGACAGAGAGTAGGAATAAAGGCATCCTATTCTGGTTGGCTACAGGTTACCAGTAGTGTTCTGCAAGGGTCGATATTGGGGTCACTTTGTTTTATGTTGCTTGTTAATCATTTGGATTGCAGAATAAATGGCACTGTGGCTGAGTTTGCAAATGATACAAAGGTAGGAAGAGGGGTCGGTATTGATGAGGAAATGTAGGGATAAATGTGAGAGAACATGGCTTTAGGGTGAAAGGGAAAAGGTTTAGGGGGAACTTCTTCACTCAGAGAGTGGTGGGAATGTGGAATGAGCTGCCATCTGATGTGGATGCTGACTCGATCTTGAGTTTTAAGAATAAATTGGATAGATACATGGATAGGAGAGGTCTGGAGGGTTAGGAAATGGGAGCAGGTTATTGGGACTAGCTGAACAATAGCTGAATGGTCTGTTTTGTGTGCTGTAGCATTCTATGGAGAGGCTGCAGAAAGTCTTGAATAGACTAGGAGAATGGGCAAAAAAGTGGTAAGTGAAAAAGTGAAATACAATATTGGAAAGTGTATGGTCATGCAATTGGCAAAAGGAATAAAAGAACAGACTATTATTTGGATGGGGAGAAAATTCAAAGTCTGGAGGTACAAAGGGGCTTGGAAGTTCTCATGCAGGATTCCTTAAAGGTTAATCTCCAGGTTCAGTTGGTAGTGAAGAAGGCAAATGCAATGTTGGCATTCATATCTAGAGAAATAGGATACAAGAAGAGAGATGTATTGCTGAGGCTTTATAAGACACTAGCAAGGCCTCACTTGGAGTACAGGGTATAGTTTTGAGATAAAATTGAGATGCGGAGGACAGTAATGAACCTCTGGAATTTGCTACCTGGGTGGCTGTGGAGGCCAAATCTTTGGGTGTATTTAAGGCAGAAATTGATAGGTGTCTGCATAGTCAGGGTATCGAAGGTTATGCGAAGAAGGCAGGAGAGTGGGACTGGGTTGGAGAAGGGATCAGGTCATGATGAATGGCAGAGTGGACTCGACAGGCCTTCTGGTCTTGTATTTTATGTTCTTAAATTAGTGACCATTTATTTTTAAACAGTAACCACTATTTATGGATTCTTCCACTAGAAGGAACATTCTCTGCTTATCCCAAACCCCATAACTATTTGGACTCCGTGTCTGGGTTTTCAGCGAGTACCAACATGCAGATATATTTTGTGTCCCTGTTTTCTGGGACTGGTTTTATACCCAACCACCAGCTGGTTCATACAGGTGTTTGTAATTTAGTTTACCCATGGACCCAGTCCGGAGTATATATTATGAAAGGTTAAAAGTGACCAAAGTCCAAAGGGCTAATCAACTCCCCTCTCTCTCCCCAAAATTCCAGTGGATATGACAAGTCTGTACATAAAACAACCTATCCACTCTTTTTTCTGAACTCTTTTCAATGATTAACATCCTTAATTAAGGATACTAGTTAATGGTCCATAATCCAGGTCTGGCCTCATCAATGCCCAACATAAATGAAACAGAATCTTCAATTTGTTAGGTTTCTTAAACATTTGCTATTGTTAGATTTGAAAATCCTGCATTAGGACAGCTGGAAGTGTCTGTTTCTCAGAGCTCTGTGATCATTCACTATTTAGTTAGTTTTTTATTTTCCATCCAAAATGGATAATTCCACATTTTCCCATGTATGGTTTATCTGACATCTTTCACTACCACAGAATGCTTCAAAGTACAGTACTATTATTGAAGTTTTATGGTTTTGTAAACTTTATTATGTTATTCTTAGAAAATCTGTCTTGTTTTAATTTCTAGTTTCGAGATTGCAGAGAAGAGGTTTTGAAGTTAGTTACTGCATTTGTTGAAAAGATTAAAGAAACTGTTGGAACTCATGCCTGTGAAATCAAGGTAAAGGATTTTGTGCTGTAGTTTACAAATAAATGTGCAGAGATGTACTGTACTCAGTGTGACAGAGTATATAGATATATATAGATATGTTTTTGTAAGATAAATTGGGAAAGGTTTGTTGGAGTAGGTCACATACAAACACTTTAAAACAGATCTTATTTAAAATACTGGAGCTCTGCTCCATGGTAGACGTTTCGGCTCCAGAGCTTTTGCAAGAGCTTTGAAGAGTACTCAAGAGACTTCACTCATGGATTGTTGTTTACAAAAGGCAACAAATGAAAGAGCTTGTTGGAGCCGCATATTGTCTGGAGGAGAGCTTGCTGTTGTAAGAGGATCATGTGGTTTTGCAAGCAGAGAGAGTCAAACAGGCTTTTTCTGTCTGTCTGTCTGTCTGTCTGTCTGTCTGTGTGTGTGTGTGTGTGTGTGTGTGTGTGTGTGTGAAGCCAATTTTGGAAGACGGCCTGGTCAAAGCCCTTGTGGTTCATGCAAGAGGAGAGGACTAATGTTTCACTTGAAATAAGAGAAACAAAAAGGAACTCTGTGGTGACCTGAAAGAAAGAGGTTATCATCTGGAGAACCCTGAAGGGGTAAGTTTCATCAGCATTTCACTGAAGTGGCTGATTAAAAAGGAACAACAAATCTCTCTCTGAAAACCGACAAGAACCTTCCTTTTTTTTTCAAACTTTATTTAAAAGATAGAAAAAACAACATACAGTATAGTAATAATTAAAAAAAAAAGATTTTACAAAGATATGTATATATATATATATATATATTACACCCACCCCACCTTCCCACCCCTTCAGGCAGCTCCCTTAAGGAGAGCAAAAAAATATGTAGATTATATATATAAAAAGAAAATATTATAAATGTTTAACATTTCAAAGTATATCTAAATGGATATATTTCAAATTCGGAGACCACTTACTAACAAAAGAAGAATAATTATCATGTAAATTATAAATAATATTTTTCATGACAATACATACTTTCAATTCATTGTGCCAGCATGATATATTAATCTCAGTATCATCTTTTCAAGTACTAGCAACACATTTACGTGCTACTGATAATGCCAAATGTACAAAAGCAATTTCAATTTTGTCCAATCCCATTCCGCTTAATGAATACAAATTTCCCAACAAAAAAATCATTGGATCTAATGGTAATATAAAATTATATAATTTTTCCAAAACTACTTTAATTCCTTGCCAAAATGATTGAACTTTAACACAAGTCCAAACGGCATGTAGAAAAGTTCCAATACATGAGCCACATCTAAAACAAGAATCCGAATTACTAAACCCATATTTTTTTTTAGCTTTCCAGGGGTCAAATATAATTGATGTAAAAAATTATAATTAACCATTCAATATCTTACATTAGTCAATTTAATTACATTGTCCTGACACATAATCGCCCAATCATCTTTGGGAAAAATAAATACTAAATCAGTATTTAGTTTAAATTTCTCCCAATCTGACTTATCCATACTATCTTGTAACAAATTATTCTTTCTTTGGCTTGGCTTCGCGGACGAAGATTTATGGAGGGGGTAAAAAGTCCACGTCAGCTGCAGGCTCGTTTGTGGCTGACCAGTCCGATGCGGGACAGGCAGACACGATTGCAGCGGTTGCAAGGGAAAATTGGTTGGTTGGGGTTGGGTGTTGGGTTTTTCCTCCTTTGCCTTTTGTCAGTGAGGTGGGCTCTGCGGTCTTCTTCAAAGGAGGCTGCTGCCCGCCAAACTGTGAGGCGCCAAGATGCACGGTTTGAGGCGTTATCAGCCCACTGGCGGTGGTCAATGTGGCAGGCACCAAGAGATTTCTTTAGGCAGTCCTTGTACCTTTTCTTTGGTGCACCTCTGTCACGGTGGCCAGTGGAGAGCTCGCCATATAATACGATCTTGGGAAGGCGATGGTCCTCCATTCTGGAGACGTGACCCATCCAGCGCAGCTGGATCTTCAGCAGCGTGGACTCGATGCTGTCGACCTCTGCCATCTCGAGTACCTCGACGTTAGGGGTGTGAGCGCTCCAATGGATGTTGAGGATGGAGCGGAGACAACGCTGGTGGAAGCGTTCTAGGAGCCGTAGGTTATACATAACTGAAATATAACCCTTTTTCGGTATCGAGGAAATCAAAGATTCAAATCTCGACAAAGTAGGAAAAATAATCTCTCTACCATAATTATCTTTTATCAAACCTCTAAGTTGATAATACGCAAATAAAGAATTTACAGGTATATCAAATCTTTCTCTCACTTGATTAAAAGAAAGAAATTGCCCCTCTTCAAAACAATCTTGTATTGTCTTTATACCTTTAGAGTCCCAAATCTTTAAATGATTATTAAACACTGAAAAAGGAATAAGCTGATTATTATACAATGGAGTTAAAATTGATCATTTATCTTTCGACCTTAACACCCTGTTCTTTTTTATCCAGATTTTTAACAAATGTTTCAATATTGGCATATCATATTGCTGTAATAAAATCAAATTCCAACAAAATATAAATTCATGTATCTCAACCCTAGAAATACACGCCATCTCCACTTTAGCCCAGGTAGGAGGCTCATCTAAATCCATCACTCTACTAACAAACATCAACTGGGCTGCTTTCATAATAATTTTGAAAATGTGGTAACTGTAGTTCGTCCAATGCATACTTCCATGTAAGTCTATGCAATGCCACTCGAGCTAATTTACCTTTCCATAAAAACTCTCGCACTGCTTTATTAAAATTTTGAAAAAAACCCTTAGGTAGTAAACAAGGTATTGACTGAAATAAATATTGAATTTGAGGCGAAATATTCATTTATCAATAAATTATCAATTTTAACTCCATTGTATAATAATACAATTAACCCGACCAATCAAAGTTAATGGAAGATCTTTCCACTTAATCAAATCTGCTTTAAACCGTCTTAATATAGGTACGTAATTTAATTGATATAATGATTGATAATTAGTATCCATAAACACACCTAAATATTTAATTTTACTTGTCCACCTTAATTTTGTAATAGTTTTAAATTCAGAATAATCTCCCAGTCCAAAAGTTCCGTCAAATATACCAACACATCGTCCTCAAATAAGTTAATTTTATATTCTTCATTCTTAACCCTCATCCCTCTAATTTCTTCATTTTGTCTTAATAGCCTGAGCTAACAGTTCAATAGCCAACGCAAATAAGGCTGGTGACAATGGGCAGCCCTGTTGAGCTGAACAAGACAATTTAAATGGTAAAGAAATCTGTCCATTTGTCACCACCCTAGCAATCGGGTTCGTATATAAAGCCTTAACCCAACCAATAAAAAAACGGCCAAATTTAAATTTCTCTAACACTTTAAATAAAAAGTCCCACTCAACCCTATCAAAATTTTTTTCTGCATCTAATGCAACCACCATAGAGTGGTTAGGTTGCTGTCGGTATGCGTTGACCAAAGTAATTAATGGAAATATATTGTTTGATGCGCTTCTATTCTTAATAAAACCTGTTTGATCAATATGTACCAATTTGGGTAAATGTTTAGCAAGTCTATTAGCTAATACTTTCGCTATAATTTTATAATATACATTTTAAAAAAAAATAGGTCTATATGAAGACACTTTTAATGGATCTCTATCTTTTTTTGGAATAACAGTTATTAAAGCACTTGAACATGATTCTGGTAACTTCTGATCTTCAGTAACTTGATTCAACACTTCTCCAAATACATTAGAGATATCATCATAAAAAAGTTTATGAAATTCCACAGAGAATTCATCATCCCCTGGGGACTTTCCATTAGGCACTTCCTGAATAGCTTCCTTAATTTCAAAATCTGTAAATGGAGATTCCAAATCCTGAATGTCATTTCCATCTAATATCAGTAACTTTAATTTAGCTAAGTAAGAGTCAATAGAACCATTATTCTGTTTCCCCTCAGAAATATATAATTTTAGATAAAATGAATAAAACTGGTCATTAATTTCTTGAGGTTTATAAGTAACTTTTGAATTCTTCTTAACAGCATTAATAGTCCAAGATGCCTGTTCAGCTTTCAATCAATTGCCAAACAAGTATCTTATGAGCTTTTTCCACCAACTCACAATAACATTGTTTAGATCGATTAATTAAGCGCTCAAACTGATAAGTTTGTAAAGTATTATAACATAATTTCAACCTCACTAATGCGGCTATTTTTTCTTCTATTACACCTTTCTGAAAATCTTTCTCTAACTCAACAATCTGATTTTCTAACTCTAAATTTTCTGCCATATATTGTTTCTTAACTTTCATAGAATAACTAATAATCTTCCCCCTCAAATAAGCTTTTAAAGCGTCCCATATTACAAAATGACTATCCACAGAATTAACATTCTCGATCAAAAATAATAAACTGTTTTTTTTCAATAACATTGCGTTAAACCTTCATCTAAATGATGGACATACTATCTCTGAACTTTCACAAGAAAAAAGTAATAATGATCTGATATAACTCTACTTTTATATTCAGCTCGTAATACTCTACCTTGTAAATGTGCTGATACCAAAAATAAATCAATTCTAGAAAATGAATCATGTCGTGAAGAGTAAAAAGTAAAATCTTTCTCTGTAGGATTAACTTTTCTCCAAATATCCACCAAATTTAAATCTTTCATTAATGCATTAATTTGTGTTGCCATCTTTGATTTCCTTATAATTTTTGGATTTCTGTCCAATAAAGGGTCCAGAACACAATTAAAATCACCACCATCTCAAACATTTTCATTAGCTAGAGTTAACAGTAAAAAAACTTCTGAAATAAACCGCTCATCGTCTATATTAGGGGCATAAAGATTCAGCAAAAAATTTTACAGTTCACTCTTAATACTCTGCCAGCATACCCCTCTGAAGATTCCAATTCAAATGGTAAATTTTTATGAATCAAAATCGCGACTCCTCTTGCCTTAGAATTAAAAGAAGACGAAAAAACATGACCAACCCAATCTCTTTTCAATTTCAAATGTTCCTTTTCAGTCAAATGTGTTTCTTGTAAAAAAGTAATATCAATTTTCATTTTTTTATATAAGCCAATATTCTCTTTCTCTTAATTGGATTATTTAATCCCTGAACATTAAAAGTTGCAAAATTCAATTTAGACATCTTTTTAACTACTAATATATTTACACACTAAAAAATAATGCTCCCCTCTGTAATTCTTCAAAAAAAAATAAAAGAAAAAACCCTAAAAAAAGCTCAAAAACACAAAAAAAACCACCCAGAGGTAGTAATACCCTAAAAATCTGGGTGTGGTAAACCCACTAGCAGCAGATGACTATCAAAGTTTTCAGTGTCATCCACCCCCCCAGCCAGATACATATTTATTATTTAATTAAACACAATCAAATGTAGTCCGTATATTTAGCCCAATGATTCCAAGCCCAACGACTGCTCCAGATCTTCAATATCAAGAAGACTTTATGTCAACTCTTTTTTCTTTCCATTCTTTCCATACTTTCCATTTTTTCCATTCCCATGTCCATTTCCATTTACCCTCCTCTTAGGAGACAATGGAGGGGAATGCCCATTTCTTCGCAGTTCCGGCAAAAAATTAACAAAAACCAAAGCATCATGATCATTCTCAAAGAATTGAGTTTGAAAATTTTCATTAAAAAAACCTTCAAAATTGCAGGATAACGAAAAGCAAACTTGCAGCCTTTTCGCCACAAAACATCTTTAGCCGTATTTAATTCTCGTCATCTTCTAATAACCTCTTGGCTCAAATCAGCATAAAAAAACACTGTTATTTTGAACCATTAATGGAGACTGACTCTGCCGTGCTTTCTGTACTGCCACAAGTAGAATCATTTCTCTATCTTGGTATTTTAAACAACGAACCAAAACTACTCTCAGTGTTTGTCCTGGGAGTGGTTTTTTCTCAGAGCTCTATGAGCCCGATCCAATTCCAACCCTTCAGAAAAAGCTCTTTACCCAGCACCTCTGGGATCTGATGCTCAAAAACTTTTATAGAATCGTAACCTTCAATGTCCTCTGGAAGACCAACTATTTTCACATTATTTCTTCGGCTTTGATTTTCCAACGAATCAATCTTCTTCAATAAATCTCTTTTTTGTATCCCCCAATCTACAAAAGAACCTTCCACTTTTTCCATTTTTTCTCTATTATGTTTCACCTGATTTTGACACTCAGAAAAGGCTGTTTCAATTTATCTTGCACTGTATCGACTGATTTTATACATCTATTAATATCACTCTTAACTACAGTCATTTCCTGTTTCGTAGTTGACATTTCATCACACAAGGTATTCATTTTCATTTTCATCTCCATAAATCCTTGATTCACCTGAGTTGATATTTGTTTTGACATATTGTGCATTTGACAAGCAATCTCTTCCAAAACAGTGAACACTGAATCCATTCCAGATTCCACCTTCACTTTTTGAGGTCTGCCTCCTTTAACAACAGGCTCCTCCTCCCAGACAAATTCCAATAAGGTAAGTTCCTCTTCTTCCTCAGTCACTGTAAATCCTTTAGCTGAGGACACCCGACACCGGCACCCCGACCTCTTCGAGACGTCGGGGTTTTGCTCCCCTACAGCCCATACTTTGTCCAGCAATTCTTGGACCCACGATGCCGCCCGCAAGCCAGGCAAAGCCACCGGACGCGCAGGAGTGTCCTCCAATGCTACACTGCATGCCCCCGGACTGCCCAGCAAAGTCGCGGGTCCCCTTGTTGGCCGTGCCGCCCGCGTGCATGGCTTCACATGAATGGGGGTTGGCAACGACCGAACTCACCAAAGTGTCAGCGCCATCTTGCGGAGGCAGGATCGGCGCCGAGGTCAAACTTGAAAGGGCTGGAGTCCCAACGACAATTCCGTGGATTCAGCTATGCAGGTAGACCTCAGTTCTTCCGCACTTTTGTATGGTAATTTTTTCTGAAGTTGAGGTTTAAATTTTTTCACATTGGATGCCATAATAAATCACTTATTTAAACAATTGTAATATCATTTTTAACCACTTTTATAGTTTTTTAAAAACCGGGTATTTAGTAATCCAGCTGAGGAAAGATGGAATAAACGTCTTTCTTCTGTGACAACTTGCCATGCCCCCCTCCCCCCACGACAAGAACCTTCCTGAGCAGTAACCATATACCTTTCAAGCACCAACGCCTGGTGAACTTTATAAATGTTAAATTATGTGCACAGTATAAGAATTGTCTGCAACCAGTGAACTTGGAGGAATGAGAAGTGGGATTGGACTGTGAACCAAAGAACTTTTTGGAACTTACACACACATTACATACACGTGCACTTAAAATTAGAAGGAGGTTAAGTAAGTCAATAGAGTTAAGTTAAAGTGTGATTCTATTTTCATGTTTAAAGATAATGAAAACAACTTTTGATTAAGTAACCATTTGTCTTGGTAAATATCTATTGCTTCTGGGTTTTTTGGTCCTCTGGGCTTGTAACATCAGAATTAAAAAAAATAATCAGTTTAATAATGTTCTAAGCAAAGAAAGCTGAGCTTCTGATGCTTTTTCCAGGACAAGCACTGCATCTTATTTCTTGGGAATTATCTGCAAGAGAAATTAGTGTTAGAGTTCTAAACGGTGATGGGATAATACATGAGATTGTTATATATAAAATGCCACTGAATGACAAATTATGCAGCCAAGACATAACCTCCTTCTTGTTGTCAAGATGAACATGGATCCACAACATCGGAACACAGACGGATTTATCTAATTTCCACATTGGAGGCATCAATTTCTTTATTGTCTCATGGGTCATCATTATGCATTGAAATATAAAATTATAGACTTTGAGCCAATCCTATTGGCCCAGGCTCACTGCTTAGAATTGGAGGGCACATTTTAACTGCTTCATTATCCTCGTAATAAACTTCAGTGAATCCTTCAGATTAACTTCAGATTAAGAAATTTCAGACAAACTTTCTGGTAAATGGGCCAGGATATTTTGAGGAGATAGCACATTCATGGATTTTAAAGAAAAAATGGTGACTGACGGGAGGTTTATTTAGTATCTGCAGAAAGGACCTGTGTTTTATTTTTTGTGAACGATGACAGGGATTCTGGAAACCAGAAGTATTTGTTTGATAATAAGAAGAGTCCTTTTTCAGTCGTAATGAATCTGAGATCAGAAAGGATATCTGGCTCCATTAATTAGAAGTGTATTCAAAGGATAAAGAAGTGAGAGCTGAATTTGAAAAGTTATGGGTGAATTAGGACTCCGAGATGGAGCCAAAATTCAGACTAGGAATATCTTGGGAGAATTTCACTCAGAGGTGTGAGAGGAAACAGCAGTGGTAACTATTTAGTTGTAAAAACTGTTTTCAGAAGAGCTACTGTTTTGCAATTGTATTGCACAGACAATTGTGTATCTTCATGTCAAAGAAGTCCATAGTAATTTATGTTTGGGATTACAGGGTGGTGGTATTGACATCAGATTAAGCATAAGAGTGAAGTGGAATTTAATTGTCAAAATGTAACTGATGCTTTGACATTAGGAAGGGATTTTCATGTTAAATAAATCTGGATATCATACAAATGTCCTTGAAATGAGTTTTATGAAGGAAAATCTGCAATTAACATGTGCATTATATCACACAATATGCTATTTGTAAAAGTTAATAATTTTTTATGTTTAATACCTTCCTGTATTTTTTTTTAGGACACTTGCCTTGTGATATACACCAAAGAAAGATTTGCAAAATGCAAGACTGCTGCCTTAGACCTCCTTCTTGTGGTAAGATCCTTTTGCCTGAACCTTTTCATGGTGAGAATGTTGCACAAGGAGTTAATTACCTTGAAGTGCAGTCACATTTGAAGCACAGTATAATAAAAAAAACTGAATTATGATGAAGGAAGAAATTTAAATCTTTCATTGTTACACATGCATTTTCTTATCTGCATATGATATCTTTTAGTATCAATATGGGTTTGACTAAGAGGTTGTTTATTTTGTTCTTATTCTCAATGTTTGAGTATGTAATCTTTGCTGTAATACTCAGAGTGCAGTACCACCCTTTGGATAAAATGTTAAATTTGGACCTTTCCCATAGTTTTCATTTTCTAGTAACTTTCCCTTAGCCATATTCAGTTAAAATTATGGTACTTTTTTTTCTTGGCTTTTATGTTCTCTTTAAACAATGCTGATTAAATAACAAACCATCCTTTCACATCTCTACCTTTATATTATGATTGGGGAGAGCTTTGCAAAATTTAGCTTCTGAGCATTTTTTAAATTCTTTGCTCATTTTGTCACCACTGAGACCTTTCACTTTGTTGCACACTCAATGAAAAGAAGGAAAAGTCGCTGTTAAGTCTTCAATCAAGACTGAACTTCCAAATAATTCTCAGTGCAGTGATTTGAAACACTAAATGTGTTTATCACTGATAATTTAAATTGTGCTCTGTTAGGTTTATTTTCATCAATAAAATAAACATTTGAAGTTCAGGAAAAATAACTCATGGTAATATCTTAAGCTTGTAAAAGTTAATATTATAAAATTAGAAATAAATGTGGAGATATTAATAACATGAAGTGGATTCTAATCATCCGTATGAGAATGCAATGGATAAATCCACTTCATAAGTGCAAACAATTTTTATTTTTTTGCAGTGTTGTACATGTAAATTGAACTGTTACAGGCACTTAGAGAGTTGAATACCAGTTACGCAATATCAGGTGAAAAATATCCTCCATGATTTGGCATTTAGTTCACATGCAAAATCATTATTTGTGCTGTACCATGAAATGAAATGTTGCTGTCTTTTATCTTGGTGAAGTTTAATAATGTTAAGAGCTATTATAAAATAAAAATATGGACATTTTAGCAATTAGAGGATATAGTGTAATTTCCTTTTTATCAGTAATGTTTAAATAACATGATAAATTTTTCAGTTGCTGCGCAGTAAAATCTGTCTTCAAGAATTTAAAATTGGACAAATGTTCAACAAATTCTACGGGGAATTGGCGCAAAAGAACAAACTTTCAGATACTGGTGAGTTAGTATTTGCAAATAAAATGCTGGTACTTCTGTGGAGTGTTTAATCATTGAGAACCTCTTCCATCCTGCACACAGTATCTTTCAACTGCTCCTGTTGGGAAAGAGAGACAGGGGGATCAGAGCCAGCACCACTTGCCTGAGAAACAGCTTCTTCCCATGGGCAGTGAGAATACTGAACGACCAAAGGAACTAATCATCTGAGACACTCATATTCACAAAATAATAGTACGTTTCCCTGTATCCAGGGACAGGATGTTTTTCGGTTATTGGGTTTTTCCAGTTATTGGAACAATGGCTTAAGCAGCTCAGTAGCATCAGCAGAATACTTGTATCAGCGGTTAAACAACAAATAAATTCTATGGCAGGCTTTTTGAGCATGAAATAATGTTTAATAATGTACCAAAAAACAACTTGATCTCTGCTTACAATGTAATATAAATGCAGCACCAAATGAGAGTTCTGATATTATCAAAATAGCACCAATGGAGCGTGTGGTGCGCTGTTAGACAGAATCAGACACACAGAAGGTAAAGACTGTACAACAGGCTTTAATCCACAAAGACTTCCACAGAGCCAGGCTGGCTGTAGCTGCAGCAACTCTGAGTGAGGCCTCGGGAGGCCGGCGCAGGCTTATAATCCCAGAGGGTGATTGACACCCGACTGGGTGGGGCTTGATACATTCAGGTTGACTGATTGACAGGTGTTGTCCTGTCCCCTTACACTCCTGCAGGTACAGAGGTTGTCCCCTGCAGTAGGCTGGTGGTGTACCACCACATTCACCCCTTCTTTAACATTGTCCCGGAGTGGGGGGCAGGGGCAGTAACAAGGAATCGCACCCACTATGTACATATAATATTTACAGGTTGAGACGATTTGGCGGCCGCCAGGGTCTCTGTGACCATCATAGGACTGGCTCCTGGTCACTAGTCAGAGGAGAAATGGGGGGGCTGGCGGCAGGGGTGTGTGTGGCTGGTTTGGTGCATTGTGGAGGGGTGGCCAGGGGGGCCGGGGTAAACGTATGCGGTTCTATTGAATGGGTGGAGGGGCGGGTTCGTCTCCTAAGGCTGAAGCGGGCCCCTGGTGGTCAAGGAGGCCCTGTGTGCCCCATAGCTGCCTGGGGACAGGGATGTATGCCTGGTCAGCGTTGACCTGGGTTGGAGGGTGGCACGGTGTGGTGGGTGCTCCTGCTGGTGCTAGGTCCCTGGTTGAGATAGTGTCCTCCCTGCCACTGCCGAACCTAACGTAAGCGTAATTATGGTTTGTATGAAGGATGAAAACCTGCTCTACCAGGGCTTTGGCCTTGTGTGTCCGTACATGCTTATGCAGAAGCACCGGTCCCGGGGACGTGAGCCATGCTGGGAGTGACGTTCCGGTCGCTGACCTCCTGGGAAATGAGAACAGGTGTTCGTGAGGGGTCTCGTTGGTAGCCGTGCACAGCAGTGACCGAATGGCATGGAGCGCCTTGGGCAGGGCGTCCTGCCAATACTCAATGGCCCACCCTTTTCACCTGAGAGCTAGAAGGACTGCCTTCCAGACCACCCCATTTTTGCGTTCCACTTGCCCGTTGCCTCTCGAGTAATAGCTTGTCGTGCGACTGGTCACGATGCCCCTCGCCGTCAGGTACTGGCGTAGCTCGTCGCTCATGAAACTAGACCCCCGGGGTAGCCAAACTTGGTGAAAATCTTCCCCAAGGCCCTGATGACAATGGCCGAGGAGGTGTCTGGAAAAGGGATGGCGAAAGGGAAGCGTGAGTACTCGTCCACTACCGTGAGGAAGTAGATGTTTCGGTTCGTGGAAGGCAGGGGCCCTTTGAAGACCACGCCGAAACACTCGAAAGGCCAAGTAGCCTTTACAACGTGGGCCGGGGTGGGGGGAGGGCTGAAGAAGCAGGGTTTACACTCCTCACAGACCCGACAGGCCTCGGTCATGTCCCTAACGTCCCTGATGGTGTACGCCAGATTTCGGGACAACGAAATGGAACAACCGGGTGATGACCGGATGGCAGAGGGACTCGTGCAATGCCTGTAACCTGTTGTCATGCATGGATGCGCAGGTGCGAGAGAGGGCATCAGGGGAGTCGTTAAACTTCCCGGGGCGGTACTGGATGTCGTAGCTGTAGGTTGCCAGCTCGACTCTCCAGCGCAGGACCTTGTCATTCTTTTTTTAAATAATTTTTTATTTTTCACACTGTGAACCATATCAACCATAATACATACAAACATTTCCCTCTTAAATATACACAGTGGCATTTTCTCCCCTTTTTTTCCCCCCTTCCCACCTCCCTCCAAAACCAATAAACATATACAAGACAATAAAACCATTAAACAATGTCATCACACTGAAAAATAAACAAGAAAAATGTGTCGTCTACTTTTACACACTGGATCAAGTCATTTTGTCTTCTTATCATTTTAAGGGGTGGAGATCCAAGGCAAGCCCTCTCTGTTATGTTCCATGTACAGTTCCCAAATTTGTTCAAATAATGTGACTTTATTTTTTAAATTATATGTTTTTTCCAATGGAATACATTTATTCATTTGCATGTACCTTTGCTGTATTCTCAGGCTCTCTTCTGATTTCCAAGTTGACATTATACATTTTTTTGCTACAACTAAGGCTATCTTAATAAATCTTTTTTGCGCTTCATCCAGCTTGAGGCCTAATTCATATTACTTAGAAGAAAGATCTCTGGATTTTTTGGTATGTTATTTTTTGTGATTTTATTTAATATCTGATTTGATCTTTTCAAAACATATTCCCTTTCTCACATGCCCAAATTTCATGTACTGTTGTTCCCATTTCCTTCTTACAGCGTAAACATCGATCTGATAATGTTGGATCTCTTTTTTTTTAACTTTTGGGGTGTGATATATAACCTGTATAACCAATTATACTGTATCTGCGTAACCTTGTGTTTATTATATTCTTCATAGTTCCAGAACATAACTTTTCCCATGTTTCATTTTTTATCTTTATGTTTAAATCCTTTTCACACTTTTGTTTGGAAAATATTTCATAATTTTCCTTATCTTGCAGCTTGATGTACATGTTTGTTATAAATCTTTTAATTATCATTGTGTCTGTAATCACATATTCAAAGCTGCTTCCTTCTGGTAATCTCAGTCTGTTTCCCAATTTATCCTTTAAGTAGACTTTCAGTATGCAAACATTGTACCATGAGTTATTCCATATTTGTACTTCAATTGTTCAAATGATAATAAATTATTTCCCAAAAAATAATTTTCTATTCTTTCTATTCCTTTTCTCTCCCATTCTCTAAAGGAAAGGTTATCTATTGTAAAAGGGATTTTGCATCAATAATAATTTTGGTATTTGATAATTTGTTTTTTTTCCTTTCTAAATGAATCTTCTTCCATATATTGAGTAAATGATGCAATACTGGTGAGCTTTCATATTGCACCAGCTTTTCATCCCATTTATAAAGTATATGTTCCGGTACCTTCTCCCTTTTATCTAGCTCTATCTTAGTTCAATCTGGTTTTTCCCTTGTCTGATAAAAATCTGATAAATACCTTAATTTGTGCTGCTCTATAATAATTTTTAAAGTTTAGTAACTGCAAACCACCTTGGTTGTACCTCTCTGTTAATTTATCTAATGCTATCCTCGGTTTCCCCCCTTTCCATAAGAATTTCCTTATTATTCTCTTTAGTTCATTAAAGAATTTCTCTGTTAAGGGAATTGGTAACAATTGAAATAAGTATTGTATCCTTGTGAAGACATTCATTTTAATGCAATTTACCCTCCCTATCAACGTTAGCGGTAAATCTTTCCAATGTTCTAAGTCTTCCTGCTTTTTCTTTATTAGTGGCTGATAATTTAATTTGTACAGTGGCTTAAATTATTATCTAACCTAATACCTAGGTATCAGATTGCTTGTGCTTGCCATTTAAATGGTGATTCTTTTTAAAATTCTGTATAATCTGCATTACTCATTGGCATCACTTCACTTTTATTTGTGTTGATCTTGTACCCCAATATTTCTCCATACTCCTTCAATTTCTTATGTAGTTCTCTTATTGATATTTCTGGTTCTGTTAAGTATACTATGATGTTATCTGCAAATAAACTGATTTTATACTCCTTCTCCTTTATTTTTATCCCTCTTATTTTATTTTCTGTTCTTATCAGTTCTGCCAATGGTTCTGTTGCTAAAGTGAACAGTGAGGGAGATAATGGACATCCTTGCCTAGTTGACCTACTTAATTTAAATTGGTTCGATACATATCCATTTACTGTTACCTTCGCCAATGGTCCATTATATAATGCTTTTATCCAATTAATATATTTTTCTAGTAGATTGAACCTCTGTAATACTTTGAATAAATAATTCCATTCTACCTTGTCAAAGGCTTTTTCTGCGTCTAAAGCAACAGCCACTGTTGGCATCTTATTTCCTTGAACTGCATGAATTAAATTAATAAATTTATAGACATTATCCGCTGTTTGTCTTTTTTTAATAAATCCAGTTTGATCTTGTTTTACTCTTTTTGGTACACAGTCGACCAATCTGTTTGCTAATAATTTTTCTATTATCTTATAATCTGAATTAAGTAGAGATATTGGTCTATATGATGCTGGTGTTAGTGGATCCTTCCCCGTCTTTGGTATTACTGTAATTATTGCTGTCTTACATGAATCTGGCAAGTTTTGTGTTTCTTCTACCTGGTTCATTACTTTCAGGAGAGGAGGAATTAATAACTCTTTAAATGTTTTATAGAATTCTATTGGGAATCCATCCTCTCCAGGCGTTTTATTGTTCGGCAGCTTTTTTAATATATCCTGTACTTCCTCTATTTCAAATGGTTTTATCAGTTTGTTTTGTTCCTCTTCTTGCAATTTCAGCAGTTCACTTTTAGCTAAAAACTCTTCTATTTTATCATCTTTCCCCTCATTCTCAGTTTGGTATCATTGTTCATAAAATTCCTTAAAGTTCTCATTAATCTCCATTGGATTATATGTAATTTGTTTGTCCTTTTTCCTTGATGCCAATACAGTTCTTTTAGCTTGTTCTGTTTTAAGTTACCAGACTAATATTTTGTGTGTTTTTTCTCCTAGTTCATAATACTTTTGCTTTATTTTCATTATGTTCTTCTCCACCTTATACGTTTGTAATGTTTCGTGTTTTATTTTTTTGTCCGCCAATTCTCTTTTTGTTATATCACCCCTTGTTGCTAGTTCCTTTTCTGTACTTACTATCTCCCTTTCCAATTGTTCTATTTCCCGATTGTAGAACTTTTTCATCTTAGTTTCATAACTTATTATCTGCCATCTAATGAAAGTTTTCATTGTATCCCATAATATAAATTTGTCTTTCACTGATTCCATATTTATTTCAAAGTATGTTTTAATTTGGCGTTCAATAAACTCTCTAAATTCCTGCCTTTTAAGTAGCATGGAGTTTAACCTCCATCTATATGTTCTTGGTGGGATGTCCTCCAGTTCTATTGCTAATAACAGGGGTGAATGATCAGATAGCAATCTAGCTTTATATTCAGTTTTCCTAACTCTCCCTTGAATATGGGCCGACAACAAAAACATATTAATCCTTGAGTATGTTTTATGCCTACTCGAATAATATGAGTATTCCTTCTCTCTTGGGTGATGCCTCCTCCATATATCCATGTTTCATTTCCTGCATTGATTTAACTATAAATTTGGCCACTTTATTCTTTTTACTAGTCTTTTGTCCAGTTTTATCTAAATTAAGGTTAAAATCCCCTCCTATCAATATATTCCCTTTCGTATCTACAATCTTAAAAAAAATATCTTGTATAAACTTTTTATCCTCTTCATTAGGTGCATATATATTGAGCAAATTCTAAAATTCTGAGTATATCTGGCACTTTATCATTACATATCTCCCTGCTGGATCTATTAATTCCTCCTCTATTTTGATTGGTACATTTTTATTAATTAATATAGCTACACCTCTAGCTTTTGAATTATTATGATGCTGCCGCTATGTGCCCTACCCATCTCTCTTTAATTTATTATGTTCCACTTCAATTAGATGCGTTTCCTGCAGAAATGCTATGTGTATTTTTTCTTTTTTCAGTAAATTTAATAGCCTCTTCCGTTTAATTTGGTTATGTATTCCATTAATATTTATAGTCATATAATTCAACATGGCCATCTCATATCCTGTTTACACCTCATTTCCGCTTCCTCACCACCACCACCATCCCCCTTTTCCCTATTTTCATCTCTCAGTTTTCCCTTTTTAAACTCAATGTATGACAACACATTTAAAACATAAAATACATCAACAACTCCCACATCCAATATTCCCTTAGCCCCAAATGTCCCCCCCCCCCACTCTGAGTTGCCCCTTATCCCTTGCCTGGCAACCACAACTCCCCTCTCTATTTGGATTGCATACCCGCTCGCAAGCGTCAACTGATTTCGCAGTGACAGTCATTCTCTCCCACCCAACACCCTCGAAGAGTTTTTTTTAACACATATAACAAAGTTCATCCTCTTTTTTCCCCCCTTCCTTTCTTCCCTTCTCTTTCCCTTCTTTAGTTCTTACATATACATTATTTTTACATCTTTATATATTGCCAAGGCAAATAGTGCCTTTGGAAGATGACACAAAAGAGTCTGGAAAAACAACCAACTGAAAAACCTCACAAAGATTAGCGTATACAGAGCCGTTGTCATACCCACACTCCTGTTCGGCTCCGAATCATGGGTCCTCTACTGGCATCACCTACGGCTCCTAGAACGCTTCCACCAGCATTGTCTCCGCTCCATCCTCAACATTCATTGGAGCAACTTCATCCCTAACATCGAAGTACTCGAGATGGCAGAGGCCGACAGCATCGAATCCACGCTGCTGAAGATCCAACTGCACTGGGTAGGTCACGTCTCCAGAATGGAGGACCATCGCCTTCCCTAGATCGTGTTATATGGCGAGCTCTCCACTGGCCACCGTGACAGAGGTGCACCAAAGAAGAGGTACAAGGACTGCCTAAAGAAATCTCTTGGTGCCTGCCACATTGACCACCGCCAGTGGGCTGATATCGCCTCAAACCGTGCATCTTGGTGCCTCACAGTTTGGCGGACGGCAACCTCCTTTGAAGAAGACCGCAGAGCCCACCTCACTGACAAAAGGCAAAGGAGGAAAAACCCAACACCCAACCCCAACCAACAAATTTTCCCCTGCAACCGCTGCAATCGTGTCTGCCTGTCCTGCATCGGACTTGTCAGCCACAAACGAGCCTGCAGCTGACGTGGACATTTACCCCTCCATAAATCTTCATCCGCGAAGCCAAGCTAAAGATATATATATATTTTATCGGCGTTCTTCATTCTTTTTTTTAAATTTTTTTTATTTTTCACACCATAAACCACATTAACCATGATACATACTTTTTCCTTTTCAAATATATACAGTGCCATTTTCTCCCCCCTCCCCCTCCCTCCTCCCATCCCACCCTCCCTACCTCCCCCCTCCCGTCCATTTAAAGTACAAAATCTAGGATACATTAAACCAGTCAAACAATGTTGTCATTCAATAAAAATAAACAAGAAATTCCACTGAGTCAATTCTTTTCATTTCCTTCTCCTTTCGTTAATTTAGGTAGTGAATGTCCCCGGTAGGTTTTCGCTATTGTGTTTCATGTAAGGCTCCCATATTTGTTCAAATATTTCAATATTATTTCTTAAACTATATGTTATTTTTTCTAATGGAATACATTTGTTCATTTCTATATACCATTGTTGTATTTTCAAATTATCTTCCGATTTCCAGGTTGACATAATACATTTTTTTGCTACGGCTAGAGCTATCTTAACAAATCTTTTTTGTGCATCCTCCAAATCAATTCCAAATTCTTTGTTTTTTATATTACTTAGGAGGAAGATCTCTGGATTCTTTGGTATATTGTTTTCTGTAATTTTATTTAATATTTGGTTTAGATCTTCCCAAAATTTTTCTACTTTCTCACATGTCCAGATTGCATGAATTGTTCTTCCCATTTCTTTTTTACATCGAAAACATCTATCAGATACTCTTGGGTCCCATTTATTTAACTTTTGAGGTGTAATGTATAGCCTGTGTATCCAGTTATATTGTATCATACGTAACCTCGTATTTATTGTATTTCTCATCGTTCCAGAACATAACTTCTCCCATGTTTCCTTTTTTATCTTTATATTTAAATCTTGTTCCCATTTTTGTTTAGTTTTACCATTTGTTTCCTCATTCTCCTTTTCTTGCAGTTTAATATATATATTTGTTATAAATCTTTTGATTATCATTGTATCTGTAATCACATATTCAAAGTTACTTCCCTCTGGTAACCTCAGACTACTTCCTAATTTGTCCTTCAAGTAGGATCTCAATTGGTAATATGCCAGCACTGTATCTTGAGTTATATTGTATTTATCTTTCATTTGTTCAAAGAATAATAATCTATTTCCTGAAAAACAATTTTCTATTCTTTTGATCCCTTTTTTCTCCCATTCTCTAAAGGAAAGGTTATCTATGTAAAAGGGAGTAACTTGTTTTGCGTCAATATTAGTTTTGGTAATTGATAATTTGTTTTATTTCTTTCTACATGAATCTTCTTCCAAATATTGAGTAGATGATGTAATACTGGAGAACTTCTATATTGTACCAATTTTTCATCCCATTTATATAATATGTGTTCAGGTATCTTTTCCCCTATTTTATCTAATTCTAATCTAGTCCAATCTGGCTTTTCCCTTGTTTGATAAAAATCTGATAGGTATCTTAATTGTGCGGCTCTATAATAATTTTTAAAGTTTGGCAGTTGTAAGCCTCCTTGTTTATACCATTCTGTTAATTTATCTAGTGCTATCCTCGGTTTCCCCCCTCTCCATAAAAATTTCCTTATTATTTTCTTTAACTCCTTGAAGAATTTCTCTGTCAGGTGTATTGGCAATGCCTGAAATAGGTATAATATCCTTGGAAAAATTTTCATTTTAATACAGTTTATCCTTCCTATTAGTGTTAATGGTAAATCTTTCCAATGCTCTAAATTGTCCTGTAATTTTTTCATTAGTGGATAATAATTGAGTTTATATAGTTGGCCAAGGTTTTTATTTATTTGTATACCTAGGTATCTTATTGCTTGCATTTGCCATCTGAATGGTGATTCCTTCTTAAATTTTGAGAAATCCGCATTATTCATAGGCATTGCTTCACTTTTATTTACGTTAATCTTGTAACCCGACACTTCTCTATATTCCTTCAATTTCTTATATAATTCTTTTATTGATAGTTCTGGTTCTGTTAAGTATACTATAACATCATCCGCAAATAAACTGATTTTATATTCCTTGTCTTTTATTTTTATCCCTTTTATATTATTTTCTGTTCTTATCAATTCTGCTAGTGGTTCTATAGCTAACGCGAACAATAAAGGTGATAGTGAGCATCCCTGCCGTGTTGACCTGCTTAAGTTAAATTGCTTTGATACATATCCATTTACTGTCACTTTCGCCAATGGTCCCTTATATAATGCTTTAATCCAATTAATATACTTCTCTGGTAAACTGAATTTTTGCAATACTTTGAATGAATAATTCCATTCTACTCTGTCAAAGACCTTCTCTGCGTCTAAAGCAACTGCTACTGTTGGCGCTTTACTCCCTTCTACTGCATGAATTAAGTTAATAAATTTACAAATATTGTCGGTTGTGCGTCTTTTTTTAATAAATCCAGTTTGGATTTACCATTTTCGGTACATACTCTGCTAATCTGTTTGCTAATAGTTTAGCTATTATCTTATAGTCTGTGTTAAGTAAAGATATTGGTCTATATGATGCTGGTGCGAGTGGATCTTTCCCTTGCTTTAGTATTACTGTAATTATTGCTGTTTTACATGAATCTGGTAAGCTTTGTGTTTTATCAATCTGGTTGATTACTTCCAGGAGGGGAGGAATTAATAAATCTTTAAATGTTTTATAGAATTCTATTGGGAATCCATCCTCTCCTGGTGTCTTATTATTTGGTAATTTTTTTATTATCTCTTGTATTTCTACTATTCCAAATGGTTCTGTTAATTTATTTTGTTCCTCTATTTGTAGTTTTGGTAGTTCAATTTTAGTTAGAAATTCATCTATTTTCCCTTCTTTCCCTTCGTTTTCAGTTTGGTATAATTGTTCATAGAATTCTCTAAAGTTTTCCTTGATCTCCTTTGGATTATATGTGATTTGTTTGTCTTTTTTCTTTGATGCCAATACCATTTTCTTAGCTTGTTCTGTCTTAAGCTGCCATGCTAGAATTTTGTGCGTTTTTTCCCCTAGTTCATAATATTTCTGTTTTGTCTTCATTATATTCTTCTCCACCTTATGTTTGTAGTGTTTCATATTTTATTTTTTTATCTGCCAATTCTCTTCTTTTAGTTGTATCTTCCTTCATTGCTAATTCTTTTTCTATATTTACTATTTCCCTTTCCAACTGCTCTGTTTCCTGATTATAGTCCTTCTTCATCTTGGTTACATAACTTATTATTTGCCCTCTAATGAACGTTTTCATTGCATCCCATAGTATAAACTTATCTTTCACTGATTCTGTGTTTATTTCAAAATACATTTTAATTTGTCTTTCAATGAATTCTCTAAAATCCTGCCTTTTGAGTAACATGGAATTTAATCTCCATCTATACATTCTTGGAGGGATGTCCTCTAACTTTATTGTCAATATTAAGGGTGAATGGTCCGATAATATTCTAGCTTTATATTTTGTTTTTCTTACTCTATCTTGCATACGAGCTGATAACAAAATTAGGTCTATTCTTGAGTATGTTTTATGTCTAGCCGAGTAATATGAATATTCCTTTTCCTTTGGGTGTTGTTTCCTCCATATATCCAAAAGTTGCATTTCTTCCATCGATTTAATTATAAATTTGGTTACTTTGTTCTTTCTGTTAATTTTTTTCCCCGTTTTGTCCATATTTGAATCCAAATTCAGGTTGAAATCCCCTCCTATTAATATGTTCCCTTGCATATCTGTTATCTTCAAAAAAATTCTTGCATAAACTTTTGATCTTCTTCGTTAGGTGAATATACATTGAGTAGATTCCAAAACTCCGAATATATCTGACATTTTATCATTACATATCTCCCTGCTGGATCTATTATTTCCTCTTCTATTTTAATTGGCACATTTTTACTAATTAATATAGCTACCCCTCTTGCTTTTGAATTATACGACGCTGCTGTTACGTGTCCTACCCAATCTCTCTTTAATTTCTTGTGCTCCAATTCAGTTAAATATGTTTCTTGCACAAATGGTATATCAATTTTTTCTTTTTTCAGTAAATTTAGCAGTTTCTTCCTTTTAATTTGGTTATGTATTCCGTTAATATTTAAAGTCATATAGTTCAGCGTAGCCATTTTATACTTTGTTTATCTTCCCTTTCCGTTTCTCCATCGTTACCTTTCCTTCTTATCCATTTCTGCTTTCTTGTTTTGAACACTTTATAAGACAACATTTCGAAAACATCAAACATTTTCCCTATTCTCCTATTTAAAACTTCTTTAACCCCAATCTCCCCTCCCCCTCCTGAGTTGTCCTTTATCCCTTGTCGGACAACCACATCTCCCCTCTCCATTTGGATTTGCGAATTCACTCGCAAACGTCAGCTGATTTTGCAGTGACTGTAACTCCTCCCCACCCAGCCCCCCCAGAAAAGATTTCAATTTTCATATGTAACAAAGGTCACTCTTTTAATTCCCTCCTTATTCCCTCTATTCTATTTCCCTCCCTTATTAATTCTTGTCTATACTCTATATATTTTCCTCTAAATACGGATACATTCATGTATGCACACTATATATATACACACATATACCCCTTTACACACATACATATAGATCATGGTCATTTTTACTCTTATTACATGTCTTCATCTCTCTGTTTGTTTTGTAGTTGTTCTGCAAATTTCCTTGCTTCCTCTGGATCCGAGAATAGTCTGTTTTGTTGACCTGGAATAATTATTTTAAGTACCACTGGGTACCTTAACATAAATTTATATCCTTTTTTCCATAAGATCGTTTTTGCTGTATTGAACTCCTTCCTCTTCTTCAGGAGTTCAAAACTTATGTCTGGATAGAAAAAAATTTTTTGACCTTTATATTCCAGTGGCTTTTTGTCCTCTCTTACTTTCTTCATTGCTTACTCCAATATATTTTCTCTTGTTGTATATCTTAAGAATTTTACTAAAATGGATCTTGGTTTTTGCTGCAGTAGTGGTTTTGGGGCTAAAGTTCTATGTGCCCTCTCTATTTCCATTTCTTCCTGTAATTCTGGTCTTCCCAGGACCCTGGGGATCCAATCTTTTATAAATTCTCTCATATTCTTGCCTTCTTCATCTTCCTTAAGGCCCACTATCTTTATATTATTTCTTCTATTATAGTTTTCTATCATATCTATCTTCTGAGCTAACAGCTCCTGTGCTTCTTTAGCTTTTTTATTAGATTCTTCTAATTTCTCTTTTAAGTCCTCTACTTTCATTTCTATGATTGTTTCTCGTTCTTCCACATTGTCCACTCTTTTACTTCCATATCTACAAATGTTTCTCGTTTTTCCATATTTTCCACTCTTTTTGCCAATTCTGATATGGCCACTTCCATTTTATTCATTCTTTCTTCTGCATTCTTAATTCTTCTTTTTATCTCATCAAATTCTTGTAATTGCCATTCTTTCACTGATTGCATATATTCTTTAAAAAAAGATACATCCATTGTCTTGCCTTTCTCTTCTTCTTCCACTTCTTTCTGTTCTTCTTCTTCTTCTTCCTCTGGATTGACCATCTGTTGTTTCCTTGTTTTCTTTTTACCCTCTTCTTTCTTGTTGTCGTTATTGTCTGTGTTCTGCACCTGCTGCTGTGCTGCAAGTGTCTCTCTCAGCTGTGGAGATCGACTCCGCAACTGCTCCCCCCTCCCGTCAGTGTGCTTTTTTTCATGCGCATCGCGCACTTTTACTCGGCTCTGCGAGCCATTTTTGTAGTCCCGAGCCCGGGACCTCCACTGACCTGTGGGAGCGGGCCTCTCTCTCCGCGGCAGGCCTCTTCGGACAGGTAAGGCCTTCACCTTCTTCTTCCGACGTCTTTCCTTCTTCTTTTCTTCCCGTTGTTTTTGGTTTTTCTTTCTTCGCTGCCATTGTCTTCACACTTTACTTTCACTTTGTTTTGGTTTTTAAGTTTATGCCTTTGTTTTTTCTAACTTTTCTGGAGAGGGCTGGAGTTCCCCGACCGGCCACTACTCCATCACGTGACTCCCCCCCGGCGTTCTTCATTCTTGTTACATCTCTTTATCTCTCCTGTCCTGCAGGTGTTCTGCAAATTCTTGTGCTTCTAGCTGGATGTCTTAACATAAATTTATAACCTTTTTTCCATAGGATTGATTTTGCTGTATTAAACTCCTTACTCTTCTTTAAGAGTTCAAAACTTATGTCTGGGTTAAAAAAATATATTTTTGGCCCTTGTATTCCAATGGTTTATTGTCTTCTCTAATTTTATTGTTTGCCCGCTCCAGTATATTTTCTCTTGTCATATATCTCAAAAGTTTTACTAAAACGGATCTTGGTTTTTGTTGTGACTGTGATTTCGGGGCTAGTGTTCTGTGTGCCCTTTCTATTCCCATTCCTTCCTGAATTTCTGGCATTCCCAGGAACTTTGGGATCCATTCTTTTATAAATTCCTTCATATCTGTGCCTTCTTCATCTTCCTTTAGACCCACTATTTTTATGTGGTTTCGCCTACTATAATTTTCCAACATATCAATTTTCTGAGCGAACAACTCTTGTGACTAACTTTTTTGTCACTTTTCTTCCAATTTTCTTAAGTCATTCACTTCCATTTCTACAGTCGTCTTTTGTTCTTCCACATTTTTTAATCTTTTCCCTATTTCTGTCATGACCAGCTTTAATCTACTCACTTTTTCTTCTGTACTTTTCATTTTTCTTTTCATTTTACTAACTTATAATGTCTTTTAATGCTCTCATTTGTTTTTTCAAAATTTTTTTTATCTATGTTCTGTCCATCTATTTTACCTTCTATTTCTCTGTGCAGAGCTTGGTCTTCTTCCTCTTCTTCTGTGGCTAAACCTGTGTTTGTGTCTTCTTCTGCTTTTCCTTGTATCTGTGTCTCTTCTGACTTTCCTGATGAGTTGCTTGTCTCATTTTGCTGGACTTCTTGCTATTGGTCCTCTTCTTCTGGACTAATTATCTGTTAGGCCTACTGCTGCTGCTCTTCCTTCCTTTCACTCCCTTTCCTGTCGCTTTCCTCTTCCAGCTGAGAGCCCTGGTGTCGGGCATCCCTCAGCTGGTCGCATTGTGTTTGCCCGCTCCTCCGCTGAGCCCCCCTCGCATCGGTGTTCTCCTTCTCCTTAGTAAGCGCACTTTTGTTTGGCTCTGAGAGCCATTTTTGCAGTCCAGCGGTCAGGGGGTCGCGAATCTGCGGGGTCATCACCAACCTCGAGAACGGGCTCTCTTCTCCACGATGGCTCCCTGTTTCTTAATGCAGGTAAGGCCTTCTCCTTTCTCTTCCGGCGTCTTTTCTTCTTTTTACTGTTTTTACTTTTTCCTTCTTGGGTGCCATTTTCTTTCTTTTCTCTAGAACTTTATCTTTTATTTGTTATGTTTTGTATTTCTTGAACTTTGTATTTTCTTCACTTTATTTCTTTTTTTCTGGAGAGGGTTGGAATTCCCCTACCGGCCACTACTCCCGATTCTTGTCATTCTTGATCTTGCTCTTGTGGTTAGTGTTAAACATGAACACCACGGCCCGCTGGTCCATGAGGAGGGTGAATCTCCTGCCAGCCAGGTAGTGGCGGACCGCTTCCACAATCGCCTGGACCTCCTTTTCAATGGCAGAATGCCCTAGCTTGGAGCCGTGGAGGGTCATGGAGAAGAAAGCGACAGGGCGCCCCTTTTGGTTGAGGCATCGCTCTCCACATGGAAGGGGGAGTCCTCATCCACAGCCTGCATCGTGACATCCACAATGTCTTGCCTGATGTAGGTCAAGGCTGCCTGCACCTCAGGTGGGAGGGGAAAAGTTGTAGCTTTGGCCAATGGGCGGAGCTTGTTCAAGAAGCGAGGGGCCCACTGCGAGTATTAAGAGAACAGGCCCAGGCACCTGCAGAGGGCCTTTAGCGTGTGGGCGAGGGGTCACTCCATTAATGGGTGTATCATTTCCTGATCTGGGCCGACGACTCCATGGGCCACGCTGTACCCCAGGATGGCGAGGCGGGTGGTGCTGAACGCACACTTCTCCTTGTTGTAAATGAGTTTCAGCTCCACGGCCGTCTGAGGAATTTTTCCAGGTTAGCATCGTGGTCCTGCTTGTCACAGCCGCAGATAGTGATATTATCCAGATATGGGAATGTCGCCTTCAGCTTGTGCCGGTCTACCAAGTGATCCATCTTCCACTGGAAGATGGAGACCCTGTTCGTGACCCCAAAAGGAACCCGGCGGAACTGGTACAGGTGCCTGTCCACCTCAAAGGTGGTGTAGGGTTTGTCCTTCGGGTGGTTAGGGATTTGGTGATACGCCAACTTCAGGTCAATTGTGGAGAAAACCCGGTAGCAGGCTATCTCGTTGACCATGTCGGTGATCCTCGGCAGGGGGTAGGCATCCAGCTGGGTGTACCGATTAATGGTCTGGCTGTAATCCACGACCATCCTCGGCTTACTTCCCCCTTTGACCACCAGGACTTGGGCTCTCCAAGGTCTGTTCCTGGGCTCTATAGCGCCTTCTGCCAGGAGTTGCCACACCTCTGTCTTGATGAAGTCCCTGTCTACAGTGCAATAGCGCCTACTTCTGGCAGCGATCGGCTTCCAGCCTAGCGCAAGATGTGGAAAGAGCTCCGGTGGGGTGATGCTGAGGTTGGCCGGGGCTGGTAGGTTGGCGTGCGGTGCAATGTGAGTGGAGGTTGGAGCGCCCCGAAGGCAAGGGTGACACTCTGCAGGTGGCACTGGAAATCCAGGCCCAGGAGGAGTGCTGCGCAGAGTTTGGGCATAACCAGGAGCCTGAATCCTGTGTAAGTCTCCCCTCCCACCATTATATCGACCGAGCAGCGCCTGAGTCTTATCCTTGGTGGCGAGGGTGATTGAGCAGGTGGTGGGGTGGACCTTTAACCTTAGGGAGTGGGTCACGCTTGGGTGAATGAAGCTCTCGGTGCTGCCACTGTCCAACAGGCACTTTGTTACCTGCCCGTTGACTCGCACGTCCATCATCGAGCGCCCGAGATTGTGGGGGATGTCCCTGGTCAGCGTTGTGGCGGCCAGGACCATCTTGGAGTCGGAGTCGTCGCTATCTGGAGGTGTGGGGAGCATCAGTAGGGCAGTCTGGTCATTGCCCGTGTTGTCCACGTCATTCTCAATGTCGTCAGGGGCCTTCTGTGTCGGTCGCTGCCTGGCTCAAGATGGCAGCAGCACGAGGGGAGAGCTGCTGACCTCCTTCCCCAGCCGTGTCCGCTGCGCCGGGAGAAGTGACGTAATCATGGCCAGTGGCAGAGATGTCGTTGCGTCAGCTGGAAGTGACGTCACACTGTGAGCCAGAAGTGACGTCGCTGTAGTTTTCAGTGAGCTGTACCGGCGAGGGTGGAGGCTGGTGCAGATGCTCAGGGCACATGCTGTGATGGCCGCTGGCGGGGCCGGATGTTGTGTAGTTGAAGTCAGGGAAGAGGGTAGTCATTGCGGGGATAATGGTGCCGCCCATCACGCGCACGTGGGAGGTCATAGAGGGCCGCTGAGCTGCTGGCAGGTTTAGAGAGACACACTTTTGCAAAGTGGCCTTTCTTCCCGCATCAGGAACAATACTGGTTCCTAGCTGGGCAGTTTTGGCGCAATTGTCGATCTGACCCACAGTAGTTACAGGGGCACCGGGTGCCGGCTGCAGCGACGTTCTCCTCCCCAGCTCGGCCTGGGGCTGCAGCTGCAGTGTGAGAGGGCCACGAGGGAGCCTGGGGGAACCCGGAATTAAAGGCTTCGACGTGCAGGGCTGCTGCTTCCAGGGTTTGGACCACTTCCACAGTCCTGGTTAGGGCATAGATGTTGTCTTCCAGCAGCTTCTGCTGGATGGCCCTTGAGCATAGCCCTTGGATGAAGGCATCCCGGATCAGCCTCTCGACCTCCTCCATATCTACCCCGGGTTCTGCCAGACACGGTCAGGCCAACTCTCTCAAGTGTCCCAGGTAAGACTCAGCTGTCTCCCCGGGTTGCTGGGCTCGGGTGTTGAGGAGGTATCTTGCACAGATCACATTCATGGGGGGCTTGTACAAGTTCTCGAGAGTGTCCATTGCGCTCTTGTACCGGGAGCAGCCTTTGGTTACCTGGAAGGCCCGGGAACCCAGCTTTGACTGGAGTAGGACTAACCTCTTCCGATCAGAGTCCGGCACGTCGCCATCATGTGCCTCAATGATTGCCTCGACCGCGTGCTGTCAGATCTCGAAGCGTGTCTGGACTTACAGGTGGCATGGGTTGACTTCAAGGCTCTCTACACATGGGAGTTTTTCCATGGCAGCCTTGGGAAAATTTTGTGGATTAAATTGTGGTGCGCTGTTAGATAGAATCAGACACACATAAGGTAAAGACTGTACAACAGACTTTAATCCACAAAGACTTCCACAGGGCCAGGCTGGCTGTAGCTGCAGCAACTCTGAGTGAGGCCTCGGGAGGCTGACACAGGCTTATATCCCGGAGGGTGATTGACACCCAACCGAGTGGGGCTTGATCCATTCAGGCCGACTGATTGACAGCTGGCCAGGTGTTGTCCTGTCTCCTTACACTCCTGCAGGTACAGAGGTTTCCCCGTGCAGTAGGCCGGTGGTGTACCACCTCAGAGCGTCAGAGCCCCACATGGGCAAGTCAGGTGATACGTTTTTTTCAACTTGTGACATCATGTCGGCACAGCAAAAAAGTTTGGTGTTTGGACCTTTTCAGTATTCAGAACAGGATACGGGGAAACATACTGGTATAGGATTACTTGTCCTGCATAGATATTGACTATTGTTTGTGTGTTATGTCTGGTTGTATGCCTGCATGTTTTGCACCGAGGACCAGAGAACACTGTTTCATCGGGTTGTACTTGTGGAATCTGATGATAATAAACTTAACTTGAGAAGATAAAAAGTTAGATGAGGTAAAGATAGAAATATTTAGCAGGTCGGGCTGCATTTTTGCAGACAAAACGTAGTTGTTTCAGATCAATCAGCTTTTATTAAGATTCTGAAAATTTTGATTTGAAATAGGTTTTGAAGAGTTGAAAGCATAATGGAGGTCTTTGGCTGGAGAGTAGGAGATATTGAATAATAGATGGTGATACTGCTAAAAGAAGACAGAAAAGAGAAAAAAATAACACAAGCTATGTGCAAAGGAGGTGTAAATAGGAAACGAATCTGAAATAATCTACTCTATCCAGTCTTTTCAAAATTCTATAGGTTTCAATGAGATTTCTACCTCCCCCCCTCCACCATTCTTCTACATTCCAATGAGCCATCAAGCACTCCTTAGATGATAACCGTTCCATTTCAGAGATGATTCTAGTGAACCTTATATCCTTCCAGAAAAGATCCCAAACTGCTCACATTAAAGCATGATCTGCTGAATCTTGAGACTTGAGTCAAAAGATGAGGGCAAAGGAAATGTCTGAGGAGAGGGGTGAGAACAGAATTATGGAAAGTGGCATTTAGGATCGTAGCCTAGATGAAAGCCAAGAGTCAATGCATCAAATGTTCTAATTATGCAGCAGAAGTAGCAGGTCAACTTAAACACTACTCATTTGCTCACCCAAGAACTGAAAAAAAAACACAATTAAGTAGTATAATTCTATGTTCCGAGGCATTGCCCACAAAGAAGTAGTGGTAAGGGCATTGCTGTTGAGGTTCTGGTTAGACCTTGAAGGCTTTCATCCTGAGAAGGGGCAGCAAGTCTGTATTTCATAGACCCTGCACCAATTGACACTTCAGCAATGCTTCTGTTCTGTTGGGGAGCAGGTTGCTCAATGACTTTGCAAGTGTTTTTATGCAGGTTGTCATTGTGAAGAAGCCAGCTTTACACACATGGGGTTGCTCAATGACTTTGCAAGTGTTTTTATGCAGGTTGTCATTGTGAAGAAGCCAGCTTTACACACATGGGGTTGCTCAATGACTTTGCAAGTGTTTTTATGCAGGTTGCCATTGTGAAGAAGCCAGCTTTACACACATGGGGTTGCTCAATGACTTTGCAAGTGTTTTTATGCAGGTTGTCATTGTGAAGAAGCCAGCTTTTCACACATGGGGTTGCTCAATGACTTTGCAAGTGTTTTTATGCAGGTTGTCATTGTGAAGAAGCCAGCTTTACACACATGGGGTTGCTCAATGACTTTGCAAGTGTTTTTATGCAGGTTGCCATTGTGAAGAAGCCAGCTTTACACACATGGGGTTGCTCAATGACTTTGCAAGTGTTTTTATGCAGGTTGTCATTGTGAAGAAGCCAGCTTTACACACATAGGAACATGGTCAAGATCATTGAATGTATCATAAATGCCACATTATCCCTAGATTTTGATCTCCTCAATGTCCTGTTCTCATCATCTATTATCTACGGCAATCTGTGTCCTCATTTCGCAGCTCGCATATGGTACAAGCTATTCAAAAATAAAGCACTACCCAGAACAATGCCTACATAATCACTCATACAAGTTTCTCTCCCAAATGAAGCAGTTACAGGATAAGTTAGCAGATAACTGCATACAACACCAGATTACAGACATAGATTATACTTGCCATAAATTCTGTAGCCGTAAACCACGTTCATACTCAACAGCTGGGCTGAAAGCATTGATGCTGAGATTAACTTGATATCAAACTATCTTCTCCCATCCTATTTTCACCTTGGTCCACAATCTTTGCAGAACATTGAGAAGATGATATAAAATTCATTACTATGCCCACTCAGATGCACCACATCACCTCTATGAAACTTTCATTTAGGAAGCCCAGATCTACAGTCTTGCCAGTGGGTTACAAAACAATGATAGTGAAGGTGAAGACACATAGCCAATTGATTTAACAAGGCCAGCCAAATAGCTGCGTAATTTAGTGTTAATTTAAAGATAGAATCCAAAATATGCTTGTTACATAATTATCAATCATGAAAACCAACCTGGAAAAGAGAGCAAGGACCTTACTTTCCAACATGGAAGTAGTGGGCACAGCCATTAGCATACTTGGATAGTCCAGCTGTACTGTTGCACCTGATACCTGAAGTCTTGGTTTCTAATGCAGAAGATATCTAGCAGTGAAGGCCTCTTGACTCAGAGGATGGTGAACTCAACTATATGCAGAGGGCTGGGTAGGCCAATCAGTGCAAAGGGAAAGAGTGAGAATATGATATTGAGATAGAAAACAGCTATAATTTTATTAATTGGAGAAGCTCACTGCTCCTGCTTCAGAAGGAATGGGCATACATTGTCAACACATCATGTTCTCCATTCCAGTTTGTTAGGCCCACCCATCTTTTATTGATTTACATTGTCCGACCCCTGTCTTTCTAATATAATTTAAGATTCTTAATAGGCATATTATATAAATTGTTTAAGTCACAATTATTTCATTAATATTTATTTAATGACTTGTCTTTTTAGTACTGGAGAAGATATACGAGCTTCTGGGGGTTTTAGCTGAAGTAAAACCTGCTGAGATGCTTGAAAATTCAGAAAAACTTTATCGTGCTTTCTTAAGTGAGTTAAAAACACAGGTGGGTTTAAATATCATTTATATTTCATACAATTTTGTTGAAAAGAATTGTTTGGCCTATTAACATTTTAATAATACATCTTTTCACAAGAAACAAATACATAGAAATGTAAACAGAAAATGTTAGAAATCCTCAACAAGTCAAATAGCACTTGCAGAAAGAGAAACAGATATAAAACCTCAAATTTGCTGCCTAACACTGAGGTTTTCCAGCATCGACAGTTTTTAAACATTCAATTATGTATGAATTAATGGAATTGCTCAAAACCACTGTGATGTATCTGACTGATCCCAATAATTAAGAACATTTAAACTTCCTTTCTGCTCATGTTTCTGGAACTCTCTTTGGCCACATGTTCTATGTCAGTTAATTGGAATTCAGTCATTAACATAATCCAGTTTAAAATGTAATTTTACCTCCTTTTATAGGATATATGACTTTAAATATTGATGAATGTATTGTTGCCCATATCCTAACACACCTTGTCTGAATATTCCATCACTCATTGCTTGTTCACTTGTCTAAGCATCTGGTTGAGCTTTGCCTTCAGTTTAAAATTCTTATCACTGTTTTTAGAGCCCTCCATTTTCTCATTCTTACCTATATTATCACCACAGTCCTTTGAACTGTTGGAGGTATTTGTAAATTTTGAACTGGAGGTATTTCCAAAGAACCATAGAACGTTACATTACAGAAACAAGCCCCTTCGCTCATTCTAGTCTGAACCGAACCTTTTTTTTGCCTAGTCCCTTTGAACTGCACCCAGTCCATAGCCCTCAATACCTCTCCCATCCATGTACCTGTCCAAATTCCTCTTATAATTTAAAATTGAACCTGCATTCACCACTTCAGCTGGCAGCTTGTTCCACACTCCCACCACTCTGTATGTGAAGGAGTTCACTCTCATGTTCCTCCTATACTTTTTCCATTTCACTCTTAATCCCTGTCCTCCAGTTTGTATCTCACCTGCCCTCAGTGGAAAAAGTCTGTCTACATTTACTCTGCGTATCCCCTTCATAATTTTAAATACCTCTATCAAATCTCCCCTCATTCTTCTATGCTTCACGGAATAAAGTCCTAACATGCTTAAATTTCTCTGTAAATGAGTTCTTAATGTCCAGGCAACATCCTAGTAAATCTTCTCTGCACTCTTTCTATCATACTGATATCTTTCCTGTAGTTAGGTGACTAAAACGTCACACAACACTTCATATTTGACCTCACCAATGTCTTATACAACTTTACCATAACATCCCAACTCCTACACTCAGTACTTTGATTTATGAAGGCCAATATGCCAAAAGCTCTCTTTACAACCCTATCAAAACCATGTTGACATTTTCAGGGAATTATATATCTTTATTCTCAGATCCATCTGTTCTACTGCACTCCTCAGTGCCCTACCATTTACGGGGTATATCCTTTCTTGATTTGTCCTTCTAAAATGCAACCCTTCACACTTGTGTGCAATAAGTTCCATCTGCCATTTTTTCAGCCCATTTTTTCAGCTAGTCCAGATCCCTCTCCAAGATTTGAAAACCTTCTTCGCTTCCACAACGCCTCCAATCTTAGTGTCATCTGCAAACTTGCTGATTCAATTTACCAAACTATCATCCAGATCATTGATAAAGATGACAAACAATAATGGTCCCAGCACCGATCTCTGAGGCACACCACCAGTCTGAGAAGCAGTCATCCATCATTACTCTGGCTTCTCCAGCCCAGCCATTGTCGAATCTAATTCACTGTTTCACCTAGCATCTGAACCTTCCAGACTAACCTCCCATGTGGGACCTTTTTGAAGGTCAACATTCACAGCTTTTCCTTCATCAATTTTCCTGGTAACCACCTTGAAAAACTATAAGATTGGTTAAACATGACCTACCACACACAAAGCCTTGTCGACTACCCCTAATCAGTTTCTGGCTATGCAAATAATTCTATTTCTGATCTCTGAACATTTTCCAATAATTGGCTTACTACTGATGTCAGGCTCAACAGCTTATAATTTCTAGGGGTACTTTTGGAGCCTTTTTAAACAGCAGAACAACGTGAGCTACCCTTCAATCCTCTGGCACCACACCCGTGGCTAAGGACATTTTAAATATTTCTGCCAGGTCCAAATTTCTATACTAGCTTCCCTCAATATTTTGCCAGGCCCTGGGGATTTATCTACCCTTATTTGCTTTAAGTCAGCAAGCATTTCCATGACTTCACTGCTTGTTTTCCTTACGTGCCTGTTTACTGAGTGAATACTGATGGAACAAAAAGCACTTAAGATCTTGCCCCATCTCTTTTGGCTCCATACAAAGCTGACCACTCTGTTCTTCAAAGTGACAAATTTTGTCACTTACTATTCTTTTGCTCTTCATATACCTGTAGAAACCTTTAGGATTTTCCTTCACATTGTCTTCCAAAGTAACCTCATGTCTTCTTTTCACCTTCCTGATTTATTTCTTGAGGTTTATCTTGCATTTTTTATACTCCTCAAGTACCTTATTTGCTCCATGTTGCTTATACCTGCTATACACCTCTTGTCTTCTGAACCAGATCCCCAATATCCTTTGAAAACCAAGGTTCCCTATGCCTGCTAACCTTGCCTTTGATATTGACAGGAATATACAAACTTTTTTCTCTCAAAATTTCACCGTTGAAGGTCCTCCACTTACCTGGCACATCCTTGCCAAAAAACAACTTAGCCCAACCCACACATTCTAGATCATTTCTCATTTCTACAAAACTGGCCTTACTCCAATTTAGAATCTCAACCTGAGGCCCAGACCCATCTTCTTCATAATTAACTTGAAACTAAAAGCATTATGATCACTGGACCCAGAATGTTCTCCTACACATATATCCTGTCTCGTTCCCTCTAGTTGGTGCCTCTATATATTGGTTTGCAAAGCTTTGCTGAACACATTTGACAAACTCCAAGCATCCAGCTTTTTTACAGTATGGGAGCCCCTGTCAATATGTGGAAAATTGAAATCTCCGACTATTACAGTCTTATGTTTTCTGCAGCTGTCTGCTTTCTCTCTGCGGATTTGCTCCTCCTATTCCCCTTGACTATTGGGCAATCTATAATACAACCCCATGAGTGTGATCATACCTCTTCTGTTCTTCAGCTGCCCTGCCTGAGCACAGCTGTGATATATTCTCCCCTTTTCAAACCCTCCCCCCACTGTCTATTGTGCCTAAAGCAACTGAAGCCCAGAACATTGAGCTACCAGTCCTGACCCTCTTGCAACCACATTTCACTAATGGCCATCCTCTACTTCTGATAACTTGCTTATCCTTGATTTTAATTAATTCACTACTAGCTTCTATGCATTAGTTGCCAATTCTTTAAGATCTGTAATTTCTTCTCTAATCCTGTCTGACTTTTTATCTTCCCTCAGTAATTTAAGGCACCTTTAAAATATATCTCTTTGGTCATACTTTTGGCAATCTGTCCTAATATATTTTGTATGATAATTTTGCTTTCAAGTGCCATGGGCATGGTGCTACATTAAGTGTCCAATAAAATCTTGAATATATTAGAGCCATTCGCTGTCCAGGGTAAGCATCTTCAGGCTATTTTCTTTCTATCTAGTAGGAAAAAAATGAAGTGATAGAAAACAATGAAGTGCAGGAAAATTGAAGGGTTTTGTATTGTTTTACATAGAACTGAAAAGGTTATGCAGGTAAGGAAGTAAAGACAGTAAATGTTTGCTTGTCTTTATCATCCCAAGCATAGAATGAAAATAAAAGGAGTGTGTACTTAAGCTATAGAAAATACCATTTGGGCAACAACTAAGTAATGTATTGAGTTCTGCCCTCCTCCCCCACCAGATAGAATGTGATGGCACAAAATCTATGAAGATGTTGGTTTAAAATATTGAGGAGCGACTAGTTATCGTAGGGTTTTTGAAATAAAGGTAGACATTTTTAAACTGAAATTTTAAGCTTTTAGGGGCTAGATAGCCAAGCTAAGTTATTGTTTTCTTTAGTAGAGGGGAAAAGGCTCAATTTCCTGACTTGCAGACAGCAGTCAGTGAAGATTGGTGAAACGCTGTTGCCCTCACAAAACTGGTTATTCAATCCCCAAAGATCCTCTATATGCTCATGACTGTGAGACTAAGTACTGATACCACAATTGTAAGATGGATCTCAAATAATGAAGAAGAGGAGGTAGTGAATCTGGGGGATGGTGTCAACATAACAATCTCTCCCTTGGCAAAATTAAGGAATTGGTTACCAACTTGGGAAGAAGGATGGAACACATACCTCTGTGGAACTGAAATGGTGGAGCACACCTTCCCTCAAACATCCTGGCCCAACTGTTGATACTCAGGCCAAGAAAGTGCAAACAATGCCTTTACTTCCTCAGAAGCCTGAATACATTTGGCATGTCTCCAGTGACCTTTATCAATTTTATAGATGCATCATGGAACATACTCTGTCTACATGTATCATAGCTTGTTGTGGGAATTGGTGTCGCAGAGTTGCAAATGTAACTCAAGCCATCAAGCACACCAACCTCCACTTTATTGATTCTATCTTCACCTCTCTTTGCCTTGGGAAAGCAGCCAACATATTAAAGAACCCATCCCATCTCAGACATGCTTTCCCCTGACCCTTTGGTCAGAAGTTACCGGAGTTTGAAAATGCATACGTTCAGATTCAAGGACAATTTCTTTCCTTGAATGGAGCTCCTATTAGTATAAGGTGATGCCTTGCATTGTTTAACCTTACTTTTCTCTATAGCTTGTACCTCGGTCTGAAATAGCACTATACCTTGAAGCTTTCTTTTATTATAACACTATTCCCTGCATTTTTTATCTTTATTCTTTCCCTGCCATTGTACAGATTGACATGCCTGAATGGCACACACAAAAAAAAATCACTGTAACTTGGTACATGTGACAATAAACAATTCAATTAATTTCAGTTGGAGTTGAAGATTTTAATTTTCACTCTTTGGGAAGTGAGAGTTTGGAACTGTTTGAAAGGATGACACTTGAGGAGTTGTAACCAACAGGCTGAGACTTTCTTTTAGGAAATGTGTTAATCTGGTCTGCTTTTGGACTGCATGGGTTAAATGGGTAAATGGCTTCCTGCTGTATTGTAATTCCTGAATGTTTCCTGTATCTCCTTAGCTTCAAGATCAGTGATCTATGCATTCTTTCTTTGTATCCTCTGTATGAGGAGTAGTTTCATTTCTCTATTCCTTCCAGTGGTACTGAAACCTTGAAGCTGCTTAGTCTTTCAGTCTTTCCTTCCATTTTATTAATAAGATATAGAATCAAGAGTAGGTGAGTAGGCTCTTCCATGTTCTTTTCATTTCAATGAGATCATGAAATATCCACATCAAAGGTAGGAGCATGCTAGTTTGTTATTAGCTAATTAACTGCAGCCAATAAAAGGAAAGGGAACTTAAGTGCAGCAACCACTGTGAGAATGGCCAATGTAAGAGTGGGACACTGAAACTTTGGCGAGCAGAGGCTGAGGAGGCTCTGCAAGTGACAGGAGCCATCAAGGTAAACGACAAAGATAAGACCAGGTGAGTTAAGGTGAAGTCTTCAATTATTGAACAGTGGGAATGGCAGCCAGGGCAGTTACTGATGACTATACCTTCAAGAAGTGCACCCAGCTGCAGCTCCACACAGACGGAGTTTGGGAACTGGAGTTGGATGAACTCCAGATCATGTGGAAGGCAGGGGGACTGATAGATAAGACAAAAGGAGGCAGTTGTTCTTTTGAGGCAGGAAGCAGGTAGCTGGGTGACTGTCAAAAGAAAGGGAAGAGGCGTCAGTGCGAAGAACCTTGGTGCTGCTGCACTCAATAATGTATACCATTTTGGATATTGGTGGGACCTACCAGAGAGAAACCACAGCAACCGGATCACTGGCATAGAGTCTGGCTTGGTGGCTCAGAAGGGAAGGGAAGAAAGGAGGAGAGCAATAGTGATAGATTAATTAGTGAGGAATATAGACTGACAGAGAGAAGGAAAGGGATTTAATTTATTTTAATTTAATTTAGACATACTGCATAGTAACAAGCCATTTCAGCTCACGAGTCCATGCCATCCAAGTTGCAGAGGGGTGCAGATGCCCAGGGTTTGGCATGCCGTCATGGCCTGACGCCTTGCGAGGGTTCACCCTCATGAATGATGTTCTGACATTGCCCTCAGAGACAGATATCACAGAGTCCTCAGCCTCTGTGGGGATTCGTGTAGGCACTGTTGGATTCTCCTCAATGCAGGCATAGAAATGTTCAGCTCATTTGGTAGTGAAGCATCACACCCATCTATGGCTATATCATTTGGGAAAACATTTAATTTCAGTAAGGGAAAATATACTGCAGAGGGCTGAGCGACTGCACGGGCCAAATTGCCACCCCAGTCATCCTACACAAGACGGCGCGGGCCCCCCTTCCATTCCGAGGAGAAGCCCACGGTTGGCGACACGGATTGCCCGGGGGACAGCGCCGCTTCCGTGTTGCGTGCTGCTGGATGGGGAGTGATGCCGTGACGAGCTGACTTTCTAAGGCCAGTGCACCCCTCACAGGAAGTGGGTTCACTTCGTGTTGTGTGAACATCTCTCAATAGCACTGCCTTTAGCAGATGCTACAGTGGTGACTCCAACGTCTTTGGAACCCACCTCGAACATGACAAAATGCAGGATGCTACTACCACTACAGTCACAACTGTATTCTTTAATTATCTCTGTATTAAATTTAGTTTATGTTTGTTATGTTTTTACAGTTCTTTATTTGCTTTCATGTGTACATGGTGTACAATCTTTTTTTGCACTACCATTAAGTGGTAATTCTGCCTTGTCCACAGGAAAAAGAATCTCAGAATTGTATGTGATGTAATGTATGTACTCTGACAATAAACCTGAAGTCTGATCTGAGACGTCCCTGGCCCTGGGACCTGTCTCCTGGGAGGCAACATACCATAATTATGGACCAGAAGATCCTGAGAGACTGGAGTTACAAGCATTTAGAGGCATAATCTGATCAGGGATAGTCAGCATGACTCATCAAGGGAAATCATGTCTCAAGATCCTGATTGAGTTCTTTAAGGATATGACAAATTACACTGATGTAGATCAAGCAGTGGATGTAGTGAACATGGATTTCATTAAGGCATTTTGTAAGGTTCCCCATGCAAAGCTAATGGAGAGGCATGGAATCCAATGAGGCCTCACATAATGGAGACAGAATTGGTTTGCTCAGAGAAGGCAGAATGTGGTTGTAGATGGTTTGTATTCTGCTTGGAGGTTGGTGACTCGTGGTGTTTCACAGGGATTTGTTCTGGGATCTTGTGATTTTTATGAATGACCTGGATGAGGAAATGGAAGAGTGGGTTAGTAAGTTTGTGGATGACAGTAAAAGTAGGTGGTGTTGTGGATAGTCTGGAAAGTTGCTAGATATTACAAAGGGACTTGATAGGATGAAAAACTGGGCTGAGAGGTGACAGATTCATTTCCGAAGGTCAAATTTGTAGGCAGAGGATGGAGGATGAAGCGTGACCTGATGGAGGTGTAGAAGATGATGAGAGGTATTGACTGTGTGGATGGCCAAGGGTTTTTTCCCCCAGGGCTGAAATGGCTAACAAGAGTGGTCATAGTTTTAAGGTGCTTTGGAGTAAGTACATGGGTGGAAGTCAGGATTGGGGGAGGGCAGGTACAATGGGGGGGACAGTGTAAGAGGTAGTTTCATCATGCCAAGTGAAAGGTGTATGGAACGTGCAGCCTGCAACAGTGGTGGGGACAGGTACAATAGGATCTTTGAAGAGACTATTAGATAGGCACATGGAACAGAGGAAAATGGAGGGTTATACAGAAAGGTAAATCTTAGCAGTTGGTAGAGTAGGTTTTTTATGTTGACACCACACTGTTTGCCGATGGGCCTGCACTGTGCTGTAGATTTCTTTCTTCTATGTTCATTAAACCCACATTCTTTAATTCCCTTAATTTCTGTAGATCTCAGTCATGAATATATTCAGTGAATATGACTCCATAACCGTCTTGAGTGCAGAATTCCAAAATTTCATTGCAATGTGATGAAGAAATTGTTTGCTTATGCCAGTCTTGAATGATTGATCTTTTACACCATGACTCTTGGTTTAAGTAATTTTACTCCTCGTGTCTTGTAAGAATTCTGTACACTTCAGTGAGATCCCTCTTATTTTTCCTAACTTTATGTGACCTCTCAGAGGATTATCCTCCCATCCCAGGAGATATTTTGGTAAGTTTTCATGTACTCCCACTATCACTTTAGATGGGAAGACCAGATCTGTACACAATATTTCAGACGTAGTCTCACCAGAGCAATGTATAGATCAGGAAGAACATCCTTTCTCTTGTCTGGAAATCCTCTTGTATTAAATGCCAACATGCATTTTGTTTGCCTTCCTCATTGCTTGCATCACCTGCATGCTAACTTCCAGTGATTTATTTGCAAGGACACTTGGGTTCTTTTTAACATTAATCCTTTTCAATATCTCATCATTTAAAAAGGAAGTTAGGTTTTCCCACATTTTATTCCTTCTGCCACATTAATGCTCTTTTACTTAGCATGTCTCTATATCCCTTTGAGTCCATTTAACAGCAGTCACTGTGTCCCAGCCTTGCATTAAGTTTGGTTGCTTTATGTGTCAAATACGTAATGTTTAATCAAATGCTTAATTCTAAAATCAAAATAAGTCTTTGTTAATTGGTTTGGTGTGTTTCTTTGTCCTCGACCCTTTTTTGGATGGGGTTAAAAATGTGCTTTTTTTTCCTTTTTATTCCATACAAAAATTAATGTTTGTCCATTTTGTATATATTCCTAACCTTTCTTAGTTACTCCAGTGTAAGTTGGAGAGTAGAGTAAGATTCCCATAACTATTCTCCAGCTGTTGAGCAATCCCAATCATTTAGTATTAGGTTCAGCATATGATGTTTGCTCCATTCTGAGATTTTGGCTCCCAAGCTCCCTTAAAACTTTATTGGTTTATTGTAACGTGTATTATTCTACTATGTGACATCTTTAAAAAAAAAGTATATTGTAGGATTAATGGGAATGAGGCCCATCAGTCCAGAAAAACTGGATGCCCAGCTTTCTAATGTCCAAGGCAGGGCAGATCATCAGAATTTTGCAGTTGACTGTTCTTAAATAATGTAATATGCTGTTTAGGTGCAAAAATTTATGTCCGTATTCAACAAAATTGGTTTTTAAGATCTATTCCATGTTTTTAGTTTTTTTTTAATGAATTTACCTTGCCATTCTTTAACACATTAACAATTTTTAATTCCTCAGATGACTTCTGCAACAAAAAAACCAAAATTACTTGTAGTTTCGGGATGCCTCAGAGGATTAATGGCACTTATGGTTAACTTCACTAAATCCAGAGAGGAAGGTGGGTTTTTGTTTGCATTACATGCTTATCTGGCCATAATAATAGGGAAAAAAGGACAACTTACAATTGCTTTTCTCCAATAGATCCACAGACATCAAAGAATATTTTTGACTATGCATTGAAAGCCATAAATCGGCAGGTGAGTTTTCAGTTGCACATTATCTATTTAGAACATTTTCTTTGAAATAAAGGATAAAAGAGTAAATGTGAAATATTGTCTTGTGAGAATTGAGAAGTCTTGAATTAGAAGTGGCAGAATTAAATGAGGCTGTCTTACAGTCCAGTAAAGTTTAGAAAGCTCAGAGATTGTGCTGTGAGATTACCTTGAAACCATATGTGGCAGAAGAGATGGGTACTAAAGAAGTGAAAAAGATGCTATATTGCCACTGAATTTGGGATCCAGAACAAGTCTGTGTTGGTGCTTTTGAACAAGGTTTTCATGTGTCTGAGTGTGTGGGGGAGGAAATGACATCATCTGAAGCTTTGGTTATGACTGAAAACTACAAGTGATGCAAACCCATAATACTTAAAAATGCCTGCACTGCTAGATTGAATTTGAAGGTGACTATTTTTCAAAGAGTTATTAAATGATTTCAGCCACTGACAAAACAAATGATGGGCGACTCCTGCGTAGCTGCAATTCGGTTAATGGACGTGCACCCTTACAGAATTCACAAATCACTGCTCAAAAATTTGAGATACTAATACAGAATTTGCTCTCAGAATTCATGTGAAAAAAGTAAATAAATACAAATTTCATTTTTTTTCAGCTCTCATTTTTTGGCACATGCACAGATGGGGCAGCTTCGCATTATGGAAAAATTGCAATACGGCCCATTTTCTAAGAGTGCAACCCACTTAATATAGGAGTCACCTGTGTAGCATTTAGCACCATCAAATTATTGTTTTCTCTCTCTCTCTCACTCTCTCACACACACACACGCACAGTAGTTTGGGCTTGAAATGTTTATTTTAGAAAATCAAAATGTTTTCTAATGTTTTTGATTTAATAGTGCAGGTTTAAAAATTTTGCATGAATCATGTGTAGAAATTAATATGAAATACTGACTAGGAAATGAGGGAAGTCCACATGTTCGTGCACCGTACATTCACCAAATTGCTGAATGATGCTATAACGTTGTCATTCATTTATATGTCCAATATAGAACTAAGATGAGGGCTGGTGAATGAAATCAGCTAAGCTACTGCATTTAAATATTTAGAATGAACAAACCATTTTGTAAGAAGAGTCCAAAAGGTTTGTTTTGGCACTATGTTTCCATTTTTGAATCTACAAACGGTGGCAATAACTTAAAATTCAAGGTTACTAATTGTTTAAAAGCCTTAGTTTTATTTTTTTGGGCTCATTAAATTTAATTTGGAATTTTTAACTTAACAGAACCCTTTGAATAATTGGTCAGGATTTTGATTTGGGTTATTGTTGCTGTTGTTTCAGATAATTACAAATTCCGCTTACTGTATTTAATTGCTTCCTGTTGATTAGTGTCAGCAGACCTGATAGTTAGCAAACCATTCCAGTAATGGAGAATTTACAAAGTTAGTGATCACAAAAGTGTAAGGAAAGGGTGAATGTTGAAATGTGCATGTTTGGTAAAATTTATGATAACATCATAACTCCTCAATTAATATCCTAATTTCTTAATGGATTGAGCCTTTGATTACTTGCAGAATTTCTGCCTAGATCAGAAAATTATACTGTAAATTTGTACACCCCTCTAAACTTCCCCAGCCAGAGCTTATTTTATAGGGTATTGTCCTCAATGAAAGTGTGTAAAATAACCTCTAGCAAAACTATTGACTGAGAGTGAAAATAATTTTTAATGTTTCCTTTGTACTGGATTTCCATCCAGTAAATATGTGTGGTTCAATAACATCATATTAATTTCTTCCTCTCAACATTGGAGTACTTGTGTAGTTCTATTAATGGTAAGTTGCTGTCCAGTGGAGTATGTGTGGAATGAAGAGCCACTTTTTTTGAAAGTTAGTTCTGCATGGACAGGAAGCAAGCTGTCCAAAAAATATTTTTATTGCAGAAAACAGCTCAGTACATGGTGTATTCAATGTAAATGTAAGAAAAAAAATGGGTTATCTTGTATTACTTGGAAGTGGAGAAGAAAACTAATCAGCCAGTAGTGATAAAGGGTGTCATACTTTGCTAACATGCGCATGTTTCTTTTGACAGTTTGACATGAAGAGATATGCAGTTCCTATAGGTAAGGTTTCTTTGTTTTTCTTCATCCCTTTGCAAGTTGACTTAATAACAATTTGAAATTTAATTGATTTGATTGCCAGGACTGAAGGGTTCAATGTTGAAATATTTGTGGATGGAGATACAAGGGATGTGAAGCTGCACTTTAATAATATTGACACAAAGTTAAGGAAATGTTAATAACAGTAATGCAGGAAATTTTAATACAGTAAAAATATTCAAAGATACCTTATTAAATTTGCAAACATAGCTATTGTTTCTCCTCATTTTACATCAAAGATGTTGATATGTACCGTAAATACTTACAGAATTTCCCTGAGTATTCTCAGTATAAGATTGACCATTGAAGATTGGTCATCTGTGCAAAGGCCACTCAGTTCATTCTGTCCTCAGTGGAGGTGTGTAAATGTTAACCTTTACCAAAACTCATTTGATGTTGACTGAGAATGAACATCATTTTTAATTTTTCCATTGTACTGGATGACCATCCAGCAAATGTGAGGTTCAATAACATCATCTTAATTTCTTCCTCTGATCATGTATAACAGGATGCAAAGAGGACATCAAGTATAAGGATTGTGGGGAATTCAAGATTTTAATGTGTTCTTCCATTATTTTTTGCCCAGCTGCGTTGCGTCTTTTTGCATTGCATTCTAATCAATTCAGCACCTACCTCATGGACAACTGCCAAACCCTTTTTGAAGCAATGTCCATATGTTGTGGCCATACTAATAATGAAATGAAAAAAGCTGCCTATAGTGCTCTTGAAAGTTTCCTGAAAGAGGTAATTCATTTTCCTTCAATCACAGTACTATTCTAATGTGTATTTGACATAGATTTTATTTTAAAACCATTTGAAACTGCAGGGCCATGGCAAGATGTTCTCAAATGGCCACAATGCTTCGTACCTTCAGCAAAGATTATCATACCACAAGAAATGTTATAAAATAATAAAGAATAAAACTGAAAATTTGATTTGAAGTATTTCATAATTGTTGCATGGTATTTTATACACAAAAAACAGTTATTCCATACAGCAGGTTTATATTGTTCCTCAATAACTTGTCTATGTCCTTCTTTGTCTGATTTCGATAACGTCTTTTGCCCATGTACTTGTCTATCTTTCCATTAAATGCTTGTATGCTGACCATTTCATCAAACTAGTAATTTGGGTAAAGAATAATCTCTTCAATTCACAGTTAATACCTATTACCATATTTATATTCTGTTTTAGTCTTTCATGAGATGTATATTCCTTAGTTTTGGTGGTGTTCAAGTCAAGAATTGTTGTGAGACTCAAGAAACTGCAAATGCTGGAATCTGGAACAAAATTATTTTTGTATCTTTTAATTGAAGAGACTACAAGTCTTCACAATACTCCAAATGTGAGTTAAACTAGCTTCTGAATAAATAAAATAGTATAGCCCTTCTATTATTGGTATAGCCCTTCTATTATTGATTGCAGCCCTCCTAGAATTCAGTTTTGTGTTTGTGGTTTTATTGACCTGTATTACGTTTTAGTGACTTGTTTATCAGGCAATACAGGTTGATATTTAGCAGATATTCATTGTTTTCAAATTTAGCCCCAGAGAAGTAAAACAGGTTGTAATAAATCCCAAATTGGTTGTTGACCATTTTGTAGCTCTTCACTTTATTAGCCTATTGACTATTTTAATGGCTTTAAGCCTAAATCCAAAGATATGGTTACTTTTCAAGGTATGTATTATCCATTTATTTTCCCAATGAAATGTATCTTCTCTTTCAATTGTCTTTATTTTCCTATTTGCATACTCACATTCTGTTTGGATTTTTCATTGGTTCATTATGAAAGAAATGTAGAAATTCTGATTATGGGACTAAAGAAAAACCCTGCGTTTTTTTCGGTTAGTGTCAGTGTCCAGGCTCTGTGTGGTTGTGACACATTTTCAAATGATTGTCAAAACCTTTTACTTTGACAGAACTGTAAAATTGGCAGCATTGATATCGATGTCTATGATGTTCATGAGTTGGAACCATTCTGTTGGACAGTCCAGAGATAGATTGATACATTACCATTCATGTTGTAGCTTCCAATCAAATGGTTTCTTGATCATGTGATATTTGCAAGTCTGCTAGGCTGCTTTTTTTTAAATAACAAGGAAAGACAAATATCTGCTCCTCGATGGAGCTTAAAACAAATTGCTGGAGGAACTCAATGGTCTTCATGGAGGGAATTGGATAGTCAACATGTTCAGTTGAAAGGCTGCAGTTACTGGGAGATTGAGAGGAGTGGCTATGGCAGCCAAGGCATGACTGTTAATCACCTGTGGCAGAGCCAGGACCGTGGTAGTGGCCATGGAAGCTGCCTTTACCAGGACTATGATTGATTGCACAGTGCTACTATGCTGGATTCTCATCCATCCTGGAATGGCAGGAAGCTGTTGGATAGAATTTCATTTGCTTGTTGTGGTAAAATGCTAGAAACAAAGCTTGAATACAGTATTCAGTTTATCTAGTTAGTTTGCTTTTACTATGTTTTCTGTTAAGTTTTAAATCCAAAATCACAATTTATTTTGAGAATCCTGGATAGAATGGAAAACTCATATTTTTATTGCATCTCAGTTCACACTGCAATAACCTCTCTAAATTCTTTATTAAGCACCATGCCCAATGCTCTTGTTATTGGATCTAATTTCAAAGGAAAAAAATACCTTCCCATAAACCAGATCCTGAAAAATCCCAAATTGGTTTTGCAGAGGATATATGATTACCAGTAATCCTATTGATAAATATATTCATGTGAAACATTGCAACTGCAATTCTTTCTAGATCACAGTGCAACTGAAAGCAGGCTCAGTTATTAATTTGCATTATTTTGTCTTTTTCATACACAGATTGCCTTACAAGTGAAAGAAAATGCACATTTGCATGAAGACAAGTTGCAGTATTTCATGCAACAATTTTATAAGATAATTCGAACAATGGAATCAAGCAATAAAGAGCTCTCAATTGCCATTCGAGGATATGGACTTTTTGCTGCTGTATGTTTCATTCTTCTAAATTGTTATAAAAGCTATTCCTTGGTATTTATAAAGTACAGTAATGGGAGGAATATCTTGGCAAGAATTACTGCACTTTCTGTTAATAGATTTAAAAAACCATGCTTTGATAATTGGATGACATTCTGGGATGGTGAGATCTGAGAGAATGGGGGATGTTTCCCTCAATATTATGGAAGTGGAGCTGAAGATGATTGGAGGATGTAGTTGAAGTTGGATCCCACAAGTTAAATGTACTTGTGTTAACTGGTAGATCTGCTGAGAAATGAGGCATTTTATAATTTACATTGGGCTAGTTTTGGAAAAGAGAAAATGTATTCCATTTCTAATGTTACAAAAGTCATTCAATTATAATGATAAAGTTTGTTGCATATTGAGTGCTGAATCTTAAAGAAGAAATTGGAATGATTTCATGGTGTGACGGGTTATATTATATTTTATATTACATATTAATATGTTTTTAAAAGAGGTAGATTGTGGGGGTTTAGAGTGTAGGTCACTTCACAAACAGATGGTAACACTTAACAAAAGAGATCTCATTTAAAATGCAAGAGCTTTGCTCGAGCTGAATATTCAGACTCCAGTGATTTTGCTAAAAACAATGAAACTGCTAACGAATTTCAAAAACAGGTGCAAATGGAAGAGTCCAGGCTCAAGAGGCTGATAAGATATTTCAAAACTTGGGACTGGACCCTTGGGGGTCATGTGGTTTTGCAAGCAGAGAGAGAGAAAAAAGTGATTCTTTTGGAGAGAAAGAATTCAGTTCTGCAGTGGCATTTGAGTCTGCAACATGACAAGCTTTGGAAGATTGTTTGAAACCCCATTTTAAAGATGGTTGTGAGTTTGGAGTTCAGCCTGTTGAAAAACCCTTGTGGTCCTTACAAGAGGAAATGGCTGACCAGAGTGTTTCACCTGAAATAAAGAAAAGAAGAGGAACTCTGTGGTGACCTGGAAGAAGAGGTTATCATTGTGTGATGGGTTATGTTATGTTGTAAATAGATATGTTTTAAAGGGAGATAAATTGTGGCAGGGTTTTTTTAGTGTAGGTCACATACAAACATTTCAAAACTGATCTCATTTAAAATGCCAGAGCTCTGCTCAAGCCAGACAGTCCAGGCTCAGGGTGTCTTTGCAAAAACTTTGAAGAATGCCTATAAGAACTTTACAAGTAGGTGTTAATTGAACATGCTGTGGAGTAATGGATTATTGTTTTGGAAAGAAACAGATGAACAAACTCAGAAGATTGAGTCTGGGGCTGCAGTCTGAGTGCAGTTGGTTGTTCTAAGAGGGTCATGTGATTTTTCTCTGAATGAGAGAGAGAGAGAATTCAGTTCTACAGTTCAGCAGCAGCTGGGACTGGAACATGACAAGCTGGCAAGCTTGTGGAAAACCCCCATTTTGAAGATGGGTTTTGAGTTCTTAGTTCAGCCTTGTCAAAGTCCTTGTGGAGATGGCTGGCTGTATAATGTTTCACTTCAAATAAGGGGAACAAAAAGGAACTCTGTAGTGACCTGAAAGAAAGAGGTTATCATCTGGAAATCTCTGATGGGGCAAGTTTCTTTAGCCAGACACTGAAGTGGCTGTTCAGAAGGAATCAGTTGTGAGTGTCCAATGAGCAACAAGTCTCTCTGAAAACCGACAAGAACCTTCTTGAGCAGTAACCATTTACCATTCAAGCACCAAAGCCAGGTGAAATTCAGAAATGTTAGATTCTGTGCACAGTCTAAGAATTGCCTGATACCAGTTGTGACAGATTATAGATGTGTTTTTGGGTGATAAATTGGGGCAGGTTTTTTTGTGTAGGTCAAATACAAACACTTTAAAACAGATCTTATTTAAAATACTGGAGGTCTGCTCATGCTGGACAGTCCGGCTACAAGAGCCTTTGCAAAAGCTTTAGAAAGTGCCCAAGAGGCTTCACTAATGATTGTTGTTTACAAAAAGGCAACAGATGAAAAATCTCGTCAGAGCCGCAGATTGTCTGAAAGAGAACTTGCTGTTCTAAGAGGGTCATGTGGTTTTGAAAGCAGAGAGAGTAAAACTGGCTTTTCTCTGAGAGAGAGGATTGAGTTCTGCATTTTTACAGTCAGCAGGAGCATCTGGGACTGGAACAGAACAAGCTGTCAAGCTTGTGGGAAAAACCCCATTTGGAAGACAGGTTGTGAGTGCTTAGTTCAGCCTGGTCAAAGTCCTTCTGGTTCATACAGGAGGAGAGGACTGACTACCTAATGTTTTACTTGGTATAAGAGAAACAAAAAGGAAATCTGTGGTGACCTGAAAGAAAGAGGTTATCGTCTGGAAAACCCTGATGGGGCAAATTTCTTTGGCAAGCGTAGCTGATTAGAAGAAATCAGTTTGTGTCCTAGAACAACAAATCTCTCTCTGAAAACTGACAAGAACCTTCCTGAGCGGTAACCATTTACCTTTCAAGCACTAAAACCTGGTGAACTTTATAAATGTTAAATTCTGTGCACAGTATAAGAATGGCCTGCAATCAGTGAACTTGGAGGAATGAGAAGTGAGATTGGACTGTGAACCAAAGAACTTTTCTGAACTTAAACACACATTACATACATGTGCGCTTAGAATTAGAAGGGGCTTAAGTAAATAGTAATAAGTTAAAGTTTAATCCTGTTTTCATGTTTAAAGATTGTTAAAAGCAACTTTTGTTTAAGTAACCATTTGTCTTGGTGAATTTCTATTGCTGCTGGGTTTTAGGGTCCTCTGGGCCCGTAAAATTAGCATCAATCTTATCAACTTTTTTAAAAAATTAGAACTCTATATTCATTGTTTTTAGATAATACGTGTATATTGAGAATGGTTAGCATAGCGGTTTGTGCAATGCTGTTACAGCACCAGCGACTGGGACAACTGTCCGAATCCCACGCTGTCTGTTAGGAGTTTGTACATTTTCTCTATGCCTGTGTGGGTTTCCTCCAGGGATGTAGGTCAATAAGATGTATTTGGGTGGCATGGAATCATGGGCCAAAAGGGCCTGTTACCTTGCTGTATGTTTAAATTAAAAAATAAATTTAAGAAATTTAAATTTAAAATTGTAGGATGATGGTCTTTTTTCTCTGGGTATTTAATAGTAATGAATTGGGTCAAACAAATTTGTATTCTATTCCAGCAAGAAAAAGGAATCTTTGCAAATGTTAGCAAACTTTATTGATAATGTCTTACTTGTCATACACTTTATTACAAAGTACATGTACACCAAAATCTTGCTTGCTTCAGCCAAGCAGGTAGAGTACGTCTGTTTAAAAAAAAACAATCCAATATTAAATGTGAATAACTGTTAAAGCTGCATGGTAATTATTTGCTTTATTATCACTTCAAATTACAATCCTGGTTCATTATCTATAATTTCAAGATAACTAGCCTAGAATTATAACCTTTTTGTCTGATTTTTGTTTTAAATCTTGCTTTCATGTCCTACTTCAATACCAATTTACATAAAAAACTCCTTAATCATATAGATTATTGTCAAAGTGCCTTCAAAAGATTTTCTGTATTACCTTCATGAATTTTTGCTTAGTTTTTATTTTTGCTTTTCATTTTACCTTTGCTTCTTCTCGTGAAGAGTTTGTTTCTTTTGTCTTTGTTATGACTAGTGAATTGCTCATTCCCAGTTTCAATTTAAAAAATTGTTCTGTGGCTTCTTGAAGTCTAAAGTGGACTATCATATCGTAATTACAGCCTATCTGTTTTTTCTTTATTTTATTTAATTTTCAATCAACATGGAATTACAAAACAAATTAAATCAAAGAAATATTACAGATATATACAATAACATAGCAAAACCAAACTCTATGTTAATATACAAAGAAGGAAGAATCAGCACATTATCACAATTATCAAATTCTGCACTATTGTTTGTAAATTCAAAATTACACACTGTGCTGATCCTTAAAAGAAAAAGAGAACCCCTCCCCCCAAAAGGAAAAGGAGAAAAAGAAGAGGTAATTCACCCATATAATGTGACAAAATCAGCTGTTTTCCAAAAGCATTATTATCATTATGTGATTCGTCCAGAGCTTACTTCCTCCCTTAAGGGATAAATGTCTTGACATAAACATCACGAGGGATACTGGAGATAGTGGTATTGGAGACTGGAGGGGAAATCATCAAAGATTAACCCCCGTGTATCTTAAATACGTGTTCCATATTCTTAAAAACATGCTGTAACAGGTTGTAAGTAATCTTCTCCAGTGGAACACAACTACACATTTCTGACTCAGCTAGGAATCTGATTTCCAAGTAATAGCTATACACTTCCTGGCTACCGCTAAAGCAAGTTTTACAAATTTGAAATTGATATTTCAATGGCTTCTATATGATTAAGGAGTTTTTTTTATGTAAATTGGTATTGATGTAGGACATGAAAGCAAGATTTAAAACAATAATCAGACAAAAAGGTTATAATTTTAGGCTAGTTATCTTGAAATTATAGATAATGAAGCTTGCAGCGAACCAGCCGGTGGTCAGTGTGGCATTCCACGCTGGGCATGACCCTGGTGTGGAGCACATCTCGTTTGTCACTTTCTCGCACCAGGATGTAGTCCAGGAGGTGCCAGTGTTTGGATCGGGGATGCATCCAGGTAGTCTTAAGGCTATCCCTCTGCTGAAAAAGGGTGTTTGTAATGACAAGCCGCTGTTCTGCGCAGAGCTCCAACAGGAGGCGCCCATTGTCATTCCACTTGCCGACGCCATGCTTGCCCAGGATTCCTGGCCAGGTTTCTGAGTCTTTGCCGACGCGAGCGTTGAAGTCGCCAAGGATGACAACCTTGTCGGCTGTAGGGGTGCGTTGGATGAGGTTGCGCAGGTTGGTGTAGAACTTGTCCTTTTCTGCTGGTTCCGCCTGGAGGGTTGGAGCATAGACACTGATGAGGGTGATGCAACGCTTGTTTTGAAGGGGGAGTCGCATGGACATGATTCGGTCCGAGTGGCCTGTCGGAAGGTTTTCGAGTTTGGAGGCAATGAAGCTCTTGACCATGAAGCCTACACCAGATAGATACAACCTTCACTTCAAGCCAAAGCCCAGGAACAGTAAAGCCCCCAGAAAGAGGTTCAATGTTGGAAACCTGCAGTCAGACAAAGCGAGAGGAAACTTCCAGGCAAACCTCAAAGCAAAGCTCGACGATGCAACCCGCCTCACGGACCCGTCCCCTGAAACCCTCTGGGATCAGTTGAAGACTACCATACTGCAATCCACTGAAGAGGTACTGGGCTTCTCCTCCAGGAAAAACAAGGACTGGTTTGACGAAAACAGCCAGGAAATCCAGGAGCTGCTGGCAAAGAAGCGAGCTGCCCACCAGGCTCACCTTACAAAGCCGTCCTGTCCAGAGAAGAAACAAGCCTTCCGTCAGCATGCAGCCATCTTCAGCGCAAACTCCGGGAGATCCAAAATGAGTGGTGGACTAGCCTCGCCAAACGAACCCAGCTCAGCGCGGACATTGGCGACTTCAGGGGTTTCTACGAGGCTCTAAAGGCTGTTTACGGCCCCTCACCCCAAGTCCAAAGCCCGCTGCGCAGCTCAGACGGCAAAGTCCTCCTCAGCGACAAGATCTCCATCCTCAACCGATGGTCAGAACACTTCCAATCTCTTTTCAGTGCCAACCGCTCAGTCCAAGATTCCGTCCTGCTCCAGCTCCCTCAACAGCCCCTAAGGCTAGAGCTGGATGAGGTCCTCACCCAGGATGAGACATATAAGGCAATCGAACAACTGAAAAGTGGCAAAGCAGCAGGTATGGATGGAATCCCCCCAGAGGTCTGGAAGGCTGGCGGCAAAACTCTGCATGCCAAACTGCATGAGTTTTTCAAGCTTTGTTGGGACCAAGGAAAACTACCTCAGGACCTTCGTGATGCCACCATCATCACCCTGTACAAAAACAAAGGTGAGAAATCAGACTGCTCAAACTACAGGGGAATCACGCTGCTCTCCATTGCAGGCAAAATCTTCGCTAGGATTCTACTTAATAGAATAATACCTAGTGTCGCCGAGAATATTCTCCCAGAATCACAGTGCGGCTTTCGCACAAACAGAGGAACTACTGACATGGTCTTTGCCCTCAGACAGCTCCAAGAAAAGTGCAGAGAACAAAACAAAGGACTCTACATCACCTTTGTTGACCTCACCAAAGCCTTCGACACCGTGAGCAGGAAAGGGCTTTGGCAAATACTAGAGCGCATCGGATGTCCCCCAAAGTTCCTCAACATGATTATCCAACTGCACGAAAATCAACAAGGTCGGGTCAGATACAGCAATGAGCTCTCTGAACCCTTCTCCATTAACAATGGCGTGAAGCAAGGCTGTGTTCTCGCACCAACCCTCTTTTCAATCTTCTTCAGCATGATGCTGAACCAAGCCATGAAAGACCCCAACAATGAAGACGCTGTTTACATCCGGTACCGCACGGATGGCAGTCTCTTCAATCTGAGGCGCCTGCAAGCTCACACCAAGACACAAGAGAAACTTGTCCGTGAACTACTCTTTGCAGACGATGCCGCTTTAGTTGCCCATTCAGAGCCAGCTCTTCAGCGCTTGACGTCCTGCTTTGCGGAAACTGCCAAAGTGTTTGGCCTGGAAGTCAGCCTGAAGAAAACTGAGGTCCTCCATCAGCCAGCTTCCCACCATGACTACCAGCCCCCCCACATCTCCATCGGGCACACAAAACTCAAAAGGGTCAACCAGTTTACCTATCTCGGCTGCACCATTTCATCAGATGCAAGGATCGACAATGAGATAGACAACAGACTCGCTAAGTCAAATAGCGCCTTTGGAAGACTGCACAAAAGAGTCTGGAAAAACAACCAACTGAAAAACCTCACAAAGATAAGCGTATACAGAGCCGTTGTCATACCCACACTCCTATTCGGCTCCGAATCATGGGTCCTCTACCGGCATCACCTACGGCTCCTAGAACGCTTCCACCAGCGTTGTCTCCGCTCCATCCTCAACATCCATTGGAGCGCTTTCATCCCTAACGTCGAAGTACTCGAGATGGCAGAGGTCGACAGCATCGAGTCCACGCTGCTGAAGATCCAGCTGCGCTGGGTGGGTCACGTCTCCAGAATGGAGGACCATCGCCTTCCCAAGATCGTGTTATATGGCGAGCTCTCCACTGGCCACCATGACAGAGGTGCCTCAAAGAAAAGGTACAAGGACTGCCTAAAGAAATCTCTTGGTGCCTGCCACATTGACCACCGCCAGTGGGCTGATATCGCCTCAAACCGTGCATCTTGGCGCCTCACAGTTTGGCGGGCAGCAATCTCCTTTGAAGAAGACCGCAGAGCCCACCTCACTGACAAAAGGCAAAGGAGGAAAAACCCAACCCCAACCAACCATTTTTCCCCTGCAGCCGCTGCAACCGTGTCTGCCTGTCCCGCATCGGACTTGTCAGCCACAAACGAGCCTGCAGCTGACGTGGACTTTTACCCCCTCCATAAATCTTCGTCCGCGAAGCCAAGCCAGCCAAAAAAAGATAATGAACCAGGATCGTAATTTGAAGTGATAATAAAGCAAAATAATTACCATTCAGCTTTAACAGTTATTCACATTTAATATTGGAGTGTTTTTTTTAAACAGACGTACTCTACCTGCTTGGCTGAAGCAAGCAAGATTTTGGTGCATATGTACTTTGTTCTTAATCTTAGGTCTTGTATCTGCCAATTTCTCCAATAACAATTCTGGCACTTGAGGGGATCGAATTCCGGTAATTTGTTCCAGGAGTTTCCCCTAATCTTCCCAGAAGGATCTCACCTTAGGGCATGACCAGATCGAATGGAAAACGGTCTCTATATCTTGAAAGCATAATTTGGATAATTTGGATTACAATTTATTTAATTTTTGAGGAGTAAGGTACAATTATATTGCACCAGCCTATACCTTACATTACAGACCAGAAAAATTTATCTATTTCTATACTTAAATCTGAGTGGGAAAGTTGAGAATCACTGCTCTCGACCCAATTTTACTGAAATATTTTGCTTAAGAAAAATAGTCATTGGCCCATTTCCTGTGGAGTTATGAAACCGTACACATAACAAGTAATTTAAGTACGATTAAAATAGTGGTTTTCAAACTTTTTCTTTCCACTCACATACTACCTTAAGCAATCCATTACTAATCACAGAGCACCTATTACATAGGGAATACTTAAAGTGGTACGTGAGTGGGGAAAAATGGATGAGAACCACTGACTTGGAGACAAATTAAGTTTGTTGTTTAGGAGTTTTATTCTTTTAATCTCTCCTCTTTTTATATTTTTGTAATTCTTGTATCTTTTGCTTGCTTTTTGGCTTCTATAATTATTTTAGAGACCTTTCTTTGTTGTATTAGTTCAACTGTTGTCCAAGCCTTTCCCATCCTCCCAGGGAGAGGGCTGAATATTTTACACAGATAATTTGTCTGCCAAGTGTCACAAAGCAATGATACATTTGGATACGATATTAGACCATATTGAATAGACCATTAAACAAATAGCACTAAACCCATGGAGAGCACAATACAAACAACCATCAGGCTGATGCCAAACTAACAATCCGGAGAGTTGAGGCACACGTACAATTTCTAGTTAGGAAATCTGTTACAAGTAACCAAATGGTCATTGAGTAAATTAAGGTTTTGGGTGTATTGAAGATTATGTCTTGAATGCCAACATCATGGAAATGAGATGTGCAGCTAAACAAATTAATTCTGCTACTTGTGCTCCATGTGAGGCTTTTCTCACCCTGGTGACTGCACATCTGATGTGGAGATACATACTGTTCAGTATAGCACGTGTGGTCTAACCAGTAATAAGTTGCTGGTGTGATGAAACGATGATGAGTCAAATACAATTACATCCCTTAAGGAAAATTTATAAATATTTGAAGCAGATACAGGTTTGGGGGAGAGGGTGAGGCAACTTGCTGGCTATTGGATTGCATTTGAAGGGCACTGAGAAATGAGATGCAGAATAGTTCAGTGGATGAAAATGTAACCAATTAACCAAAATGTGAAAAAATTAACATAAACATGCTGTGCAATATATTTTGAAAGGACTACACTTCAATACTTTATTGTTGCAATGAACATACTGGCGTTAATCCAGTCTAAAATTTATTTAATTTTAATTGTCTGTTCTATAATTTTAGCCCTGTAAGGCTGTGAACTCACAGTATGTTGACTTCATGTACATCGAGTTGATTCAGCGTTGTAAACAGATGTATCTTACAGAGGCTGATACTGAAGATGACAATATCTATCAGCTTCCCAGTTTCTTAGATTCTATTTCAAGTGTCATCTTTCACATAGACAAAGTAAGTATGTCCGGTGTTAGTCCTGTCAAGAAACTTTAAGAATCATTCCATATTTGTCTATTTTAATGTGATTTTTTAAAAACTATTTTGTAAACTTGCTAGTTTCCCCATTTTATTTGCACCCATAAGTTATTTTTTACAATCTATTGATTTAAAATGGTATCTTAGTATCAAGAGTTAAATAGCTATGCAATTTCTCAAAATTATGTACCACTCTAGATCCAGTCCCAGAAGGTGAACCAGTCTTGTTCCACTAGATTAAACCACTAATAGTGTGCCCAACATATTTGTGACAGAGGATATTGAAACATCGCTGTTCCTAATTTATTAACAAACCTGTTCTTTAGAAATCGATAAGCCACTTTTTTTTAAGTGCCTTAAAAACAATGGAATTAACATTAAATTGTGATTATTCATAGGGAAACAAAATAGAACAAATTTTCTGTGTCAGGTGTTTGAAATGCATAATTATTAAAAACTGCATTTTATTAATAAACTGCAGTTTATTTTCCGTTACTGTATTTTTTTTCTTCAGATCCCCGGAGTTTATACTTCAGTGTTAGAACGTCTAATTGTCGTTCAAATAGATGGCTTCCCACAATACAGTACAAAGATGCAACCTGTCTGTTGTCATTCCATTGTCAAACTCTTCCTTGCTCTGGCTGAAAAAGGCCCTGTACTTTGGAATTTTATTAGCACTGTAGGTGAGTATTATTTTTTGCTCTATAAACATACCAAGCAGTCACTCTTCCTAATTGTAAAAAATATTCCCCAACATTTGTTAATGCATAGCAATGTTAAAGATGTATTTATCTTTTAAAGAAGTGCTGAATCTGGTAAGAAAAGGGCAAATATGCTTTGAACCACATTCATTAGAAAGATCAGTATTTTAAGTGGGATGAACAGCATGGATTACTGGTGTTTCAGTAAATGACTTCCTTTCTAAAGGTTAATTATGTTTGCAAACATTGTGCAAATCAGTCTTAAGAAGTTTGAATTATTTTAATGCAAAATATAAGCAAGTTTCGTGTTTTTGTTTAACTAAGTTGCTTCCATTATTTTGGAGTTCAATGTAAACAGAATGGCATGTTTAGAGTAGCAGTTAGTGTAAAGCTGCTATAGCGCCAGCAACCAGGGTTTGAATCCAGTGCTGTCTGTAAGGAGTTTGTTTGTTATCCTCGTGGGTTTCCTCCAGGTTTCCTCTCACTATTCAAAATGTTACCGGGGTTGTTGGTCAATTTGTTGCAATTGGGTGGCACGGGCTCATGGGCTGAAATGCTGTATGTCTAAATTTTTTTAAAAGATTACATTTCACATAAATGTTTAAGGGGAAAACTTGCTGTTTGGATGAGAAGCAATAAAGTTTAGCTTTCTTACATGGGGAAAATATGTCATTCCCAATGTAAAGAAAATAATTGCTGCCATTTGGTGACTTACTGAACAATCTGTTAAAAATATGAATGTCTGCAGAGGATTGTTTTCCAATGATTGTCTGACAGAAAAATTGAAATTGTTCAAATAAATCTGGGAATTAATTTGGTTCTTGCATTTATTGAACTATTAATTTAATTTTTTAAATTGTATTTCAGTGCATCAGGGTCTGATTCGTGTCTGTTCAAAGCCAATTCTTCTTCTCAGGGTAAGAGAAATCTACATGATCAACTTCATTGAGAAACAAGCATTGACTGTTGCCCTAAAATCATATTTGTAAGCATTAGCTCAGAAGTACAATGCATTCTCATGAATTTCATTTCAGACATGCTAGGGGATTCTTTTGTATATTTTAATGGGCTATTATCTATTAAATAAAGTGAAAGGAACTTCATGTTAAGCATTTGTTTTTTAGCAGTATAATTTCAGAAACAATATCAGTTGAATGTTGTATTTTAAATATGTTGTCAACTTCTGGCCTGAAAATGCTAAAATACAGGCACAATACTCCATATTTGATAGCCCAAAAACCGAAAAGACCCAAAATTCAAAACTTTTTTTGAGTGTCAACATGACTTCACAAGTGGAAAATCCATACCTGACCTCACCATGGGCATACAAGACCTCCCCCCCCCACCATTTCAGCAGGGAATATTAAGAATTTTTAAAAGTGTATTTACCATCAGCGGGTTGCCAAAGTTGGGGGGGTGGTGAGGGCGTGGTGTTGCGATGCAAGGGAACCAGCGCAGGGACCGACATTGGGCTGCCTTGGGGTGGGGTGGGGGGGAGGAGCGGGGAAGTGGGACCAGTGCGGGGACCGACAGCAGGCTGCTGGGGTGTCGGAAGCAGGGCGGTGATCAGTGTGGGGACCAACTGCAGGCTGACATTGTTCCAAAATCCAAAACTCTGGTCCCAGGCATTTTGGATATGGGGTACTGATAGGCCATAGACATGGACTAGACAAGTGCTATATTAATGCAGTGCTTTTATTAACAGACTCTCAGCCACCATTATACTTGCCAGTGGGAAAGCATCACCATTTGTTATACCAGTAGGGTGGAGCATCTCTATAGCCATTGCCAATAGCAAGTAACTCCATACATGAGAAGCAGACAGTAAAATATACCCCCCATTACATCATCACATTCACCCCCCACAAAAATCGACCAATTTTATTAAAATATTATACTGATCAAAGCAAAAGCTGGAAAAGCAAGCAGGTTAAAAATTTCAGAGGTAAAGGGTGACAGCAGGATAATACAAACCCAGAATTAATTGGAACACAGACCAGAAAACAGGCTACAGAGATTACATTTAATACCCTTGGTAATTATGTCTACAACTAGAAATGGTCATAACACAGTCTCTGCTGAGGTTTAGAAATATGAGCAGATCTGCACAAAGGCACTGGTGGGAGCAGAGCTTGATCTCCTAACGAAGGAGTTTTCGCACCAGCTGTGGAAGGGAGTGGAGAGCGGGAGGCAATATTGTCACGTGGAGAGTATTGTTCCTTGGGTAACTGATTTTCTCCTGGTGGGGAGGGCAGTGAGGGTGTCAGAATAGTGGAAGGGCTAACAGACTGCAGACCAGGTGAAGCCAGGTCTCTAAGTGAAATGGTGTCCTCTCTCCCATCAGGAAAAGCAACATGAGCATACTGTGGGTTAGCATGAAACAGTTGAACACGCTCTACAAGCAGGTCAGATTTGCTGAGTCTAACGTGTTTTCTTAATAAGACTTCTTCGAGCTCAGATAGCCAAGGCCGATCCAATCTTCGACTTTCTAGGGAAAGTAAAAACACGTTGGTGAGGACTTTCATTGGTAGCTGTACAAAGCAGTGTGCAAATAGAGCGGCTGGTGTGGAAACTTTTCGACTTCAGTGCAAGAGTGATAGCTTTCCAGATTGTACCATTACCATGCTCCACCTGACCATTTCCCCACGGGTTATAGCTTGTAATACGACCAGTAGCGATTCCCCTATCAAGAAGATATCGCCTAAGTTCTGTATTTATGAAAGCTGACCCTCTGTCACTATGAATGAAGTTAGGATAACCGAAAATACTGAAAATCATATCAAGACATTTAATAACAGTACTAGCAGAAAGACCTCAACAATGAAGACACTGTTTACATCCGGTACCGCACGGATGGCAGTCTCTTCAATCTGAGGCGCCTGAAAGCTCACACCAAGACACAAGAGGAACTTGTCCGTGAACTACTCTTTGCAGACGATGCCGCTTTAGTTGCCCATTCAGAGCCAGCTCTCCAGCGCATGACGTCCTGTTTTGCAGAAACTGCCAAAATGTTTGAGCTGGAAGTCAGCCTGAAGCAAACTGAGGTCCTCCATCAGCCAGCTCCCCACCATGACTACCAGCCCCCCACATCTCCATCGGGCACACAGAACTCAAAACGGTCAACCAGTTTACCTACCTCGGCTGCACCATTTCATCTGATGCAAGGATTGAGAACGAGATAGACAACAGACTCGCCAAGGCAAATAGCGTCTTTGGAAGACTACACAAAAGAGTCTGGAAAAACAACCACCTGAAGAAATACACAAAGATCAGCATGTACAGAGCCGTTGTCATACCTACGCTCCTGTTCGGCTCTGAATTACGGGTCCTCTACCAGCATCACCTACGGCTCCTAGAACGCTTCCATCAGCGCTGTCTCTGCTCCATCCTAAACATTCATTGGAGTGACTTCATCACCAACATCGAAGTACTCGAGCTGGCAGAGTCTGCAAGCATTGAATCCACGCTGCTGAAGACCCAACTGCACTCGGTGGTCACGTCTCCAGAATGGAGGACCATCGCCTTCCCAAGATCGTGTTATATGGCGAGTTCTCCACTGGCCACCGAGACAGAGGTGCACCAAAGAAGAAGTACAAGGACTGCTTAAAGAAATCTCTTAGTGCCTGCCACATTGACCACCGCCAGTGGGCTGATATCGCCTCCAACTGTGCATCTTGGCGCCTCACAGTTCGGCGGGCAGCAATCTCCTTTGTAGAAGACCGCAGAGCCCACCTCACTGACAAAAGACAAAGGAGGAAAAACTCAACACCCAACCCCAACCAACCAATTTTCCCTTGCAACCGCTGCAACTGTGCCTGCCTGTCCCGCATCGGACTTGTCAGTCACCAACGAGCCTGCATACCCCTCCATAAATCTTCATCCGCAAAGCCAAGCCAAAGAAAGAAAGCAGAAACATCAGCACATGGTATAGCAAAGGGAAAACTAGAGAATTCATCATATTATTGTTTGAGGGTAGTGGTCCTTTAATATCCACGCTGAGGCGTTCAAAGGGACTTGACGCCTTAATCAGCGTAGAAGTGGGAGACTTGTAATAGTGTGGTTTACACTCCGCACAGACTGCACACTCGCTAGTCAATTTTTTGATACCTTCTCGTGAATATGGCAAATTGAGGGACTTAACATAATGATAAAATCTAGTGACCCCTGGGAAACATAATTAATCATGAAGACCTTTCAAATAGTCCAGCTGCTGACTTGGACTTGGACAGGACATGGGAGAAGAGCATCTGGGGGGTGGGGTTCATTGAACTTTCCTGGGCGATAGAGTATATCGTAATCATAAGTAGAAAGCTCAATTTGCCAATGCATGATCTTATCATTTTTAATCTTGCTCTTCAATTTAGTGTTGAACATGTAGGCAACAGATTTTGATCAGTCAATAAATGTGAATTTCTTTCTGGCTAAAAAATGTCTCCAATAGTAAATGGATTCTACAATGACTCATGCTTCCTTTTCAATAGAGGATTGCCTGAGATCCAGCCCATGTAATGTCCGAGAGAAAAAGGCCACAGGTCTACCAGCTTGATTTAGCATAGCTACTAAGGCCTAATCAGATGTGTCAGATTCCACTTGGAATGGTAAATCCTCATCAGTAGCTGACATTGTCGCTTTGGCTATATCTTGTTTGATATGTTCAAAAGCACAGAGGGCTTCTTCAGACAGGGGAAAACTAGTTGTTTAAACAGTGGATGTGCCTTATCTGCATAATTCAGCACCCAATAAGCGTAAAAGGAGAAAAAAACCCAGGCAGTGCTCGAGGTACTTTTGCGTTGCAGGTTGGGGCAGCTCCATGAGTGGTCTCATTCTCTCTGGGTCAGAGCTGATTTCGCTTCTACTCACAACGTAGCCCAGTATAGCCAGGCATTTAGTGTGGTATACACACTTATCATTGTTAAGGGTCAGGTTCAGATCCTTGGCTACCTGGAGGAACTTCTCTAAATTACAATCGTAATCATTTAAGTCCTTGCTACATACAGTGACATTATCCAGATAAGGGTAGATGGCTTGCAAGTTGTGAGCGTCAACTAGCTTATCCATTTCTCTTTGGGAAACTGAAACACTGTTGGTAACTCCAAAAGGGACCCTTTTATATTAAAATAATCTGCCATCTGCCTCAAAAGCAGTAAGCTGCCTTTCATCCTTGTGAATGGGCACCTGATGGTAGGCTGATTTCAGAACAATTGTGGAGTATATTTTGTATTGTGCAATCTGGTTTCCCGTGTCTGAGATACGTGGCAGGGGATAAACATCCAGTTGCGTAAACCTGTTTATAGTTTGACTGTAGACCATGACCATTCTACGTTCCGCCCCGTTTTTGACAACTAATACTTGGGCACGCTAAGGACTTGTACTGGGTTTGATGATTTTTTCTCTCGATAAATGACTAACCTTGTTCCTAATAAAGAGTCTGTCTTCTTTCCTATAGTGCCTACTCTTTGTAGCTATAGGCTTACAATCCGGGGTTAGATGGTAAAAGGACGTGGAGGTTTAATCTTAAAGGGTTGATGACCCATAAACAGCCTCTTGGGGTACCGTGATCATTGGTAGTGGGCTGTTAAATGCCAGTACAATACTTTTCACAGGGTACTGGAAATCTAGCCCTAATATCATTGGAGTGCACAGACCGGGGAGCAGGTGTAATTTGAAATCTTTGTACTTGTTTCCCCGAACTTTCAGGGTTATTCTGCAGCAATGTGTAACGTCTCGTTTTAGTCCATAGATATTTTATGCTTAGATGGATACAGGTTAAGATTCGGGGAGCTTGTGGTCGTAGGATGGATATAGCTGTCAGTACTGCCCAAATCAGACAATCAACAGGCTCCCCATTTACCTTCACCTTCATCGTGGAATGCTTCATTCTGTGGGGTTCATCTTGGTTTATCATCATCCACGCCAGAACAGGGCCTTCCCACGACAGCGATCTGTCGGAGCGCGCCTTGTCACTGGCAGTTCCACTCACAATTTTGGAAGGTGTCAGATGAATCTTTGGCTCTCCAAGTCAACACAGCAGTCTCATGGTGGTGCCCCTGCTTATTAGCAGTGCTTGTGCACTTCTTCTTTCTTCTCTTCAAATCATGGCGTGAGCCAAATGAGGACTTTCACGCCTGGCAGGCTCTGGCCCAGTGCCCTCACTTTCTGCAATTGGCACAATCGGCTCGTTGTGCAGGGCACTGTGAGCATATATGCAGTGCCAATCTGTAGAAGTAGCAACTTCTGTAGCAGCCTTTACACTGTGGTTTAGTGGCACTTAGCAATGGATCATTGCTGTGGGCGGGCTTCAGGGGTGCCACTTCAGCACCTCTTTCCTTCTCAAGAGCTTTAGCGCTTTGTAGCGCAACCCTAAAGGTCTTCAATTGTTGTAGAGCAACATTAAAGGTTAGGCCCGGGGTCTCCAGTAATTGTTGTCTGATGTACCCCGACTCCAATCCACTTATGAATGCGTCCAACATTAAGGATTCTCGGTGGGCTTTGATCGTGACAGCAATGCAGGCACAGGTTCTGGATAGCCCTTTTAGTGCAAGCACAAAAGCATCTTCGCTCTCTCTGGCTTGTTGTCTTTGAGTGTGAAGTTGATGTCTTGAAAACAAAGTATTTTGTGTCATATCTCAATAGGTTCTGAGGAGATTCAGTGCATTCTGGTAGATAGCGGTCTGCCTAACCATGGCGAGCCACAAGATGGTCCATCTTCACAGCGTTTTGCACAACGTTGTTCACTTGCTTTTATGCTTCAAAACACTGGAATCAGTGGTGAAAAATTTCTCCAGCTCGGGTGGCATCTTGATCTATCTTGAGTCTTCCAGCTTTCAGGGAAGTATCCATGATTGAGAGTCTGTTAATAAAATTGATTTGCATAGACGTGGACCAGACAAGTGTTACAGGGCTTTTATTAACAGACTCTCAGCCACCGCTATATTGGCCAGTGAGAAAGCATCTCCATCTGTTATACCAGTTGGGTGGAGCATCTCTACAGCCATAGCCAATAGTAAGCAATTCCATACATGAGAAGCAGTCAGTATAATACAACCCCCCTCCCCATTACATCATCACAGGTACCGAACCTGTACTTTACCAGTTGGCAATGATGCTTCAAACTTCATGTTCTACATTTGCTCCTTCTCATGTTCTGTATTCCAAACAGCTTGAACCCTGGCTGCTGATTCTCAACATTGGCTTCTAAAGCTTTAGATCTTTGCTCTCTCCCTGACTTTCCAATTGGATTCTATTGCACTCCTTTCATCTCAGTGCTCTTTGACTTGTCTTTCAGATGGCTGAGTTGACAAATTATTTTTTCCCTAATGTCTTATCCCACCTGCATATGATTGAAACCATTAATCAGAACTTTAAGGATTTAAGCCCTTTCCCTATTAGAAACTGGTATTTCCAGACAAAAGCAATGGTAAGTCATCAGATACGGCAGTATTCAGATGGGCTGTTAAGATCTTCAAGATTTTTAAAATGTACATTTAATTTTTAAAAAAATTAATTTAAATTTAGACATTCAGCACAGTAACAGGCCATTTCAGCCCACGAGTCCATGCTGCCCAATTTACACCCAATTAACCAACACCCCCGGTACATTTTGCACAATGGGAGGAAACTGGAGCCTCAGGGAAAACCCACACAGACATGGAGAGAACGTACAACTCCTTACTGACAGCGTGGAGTTCAATCTCTGGCACTATAAAGATGTTGCGCTAACCACTGCACCAACCATGCTGCCTTTATTTCCTCTCACTGTTCCAATAGCACAGAAACCTTTGTCAATATTCCTCTCTCTTTATCACCGTAGATCATTATATTATTACTTGTTCAGTTTCTGTGAGCTTGGAGTCTGCAATTACATTCTCAACCAGGCTTCACTTTTGGTACAAGAAATCAGCAAATTAGAAAACATTCGAGAGAAATAGCATTTACATCCTTGCTTCAGTGAGACCAGAAATGTGCATAATATTTTGGTGGAGTGTCACCAAGCTCTGATATAAGTGCTGTAAGACATCTTTACTTCAATGCTCAAATTTATTATAATTGTCTTTCACTTTCTCTGCCGACTACCTTGTATGAATCAGTTTGCATTTACTGTTCAAAGTTTATCTTTTCAGTGTCATGTGGTTGCTTTATTATAATGTTGACCCGTGTAAATATTAATCAATACTTCAGGAAGGAATGGAGAATCTTGGACCAGGATCAGATGCACAACAGTCAGTCCGCAACAGTGGCGTTGTGACATCAGGAAACTGGAGAGTTCCATCTTACAAAGATTATTTAGACTTGTTCAGAATTCTGCTGGACTGTGAGAAAATGAAGGTAAGTCAGGTAGTACTGCACAACTCAGCAACAGATCTGATTTATCATATTATTATTCAAAATGGAATACTTCAAGATGAAGTACTTTTAATTTAAAATTATTCAAGAGCTAAATCTTTGTAATAAAATGTCCACCTTTTCAGTTATGTCCAATTCTTATGAAGAATGAAATAAACATTGTAAACAGCTTCTGCAGATTTGTCCTTAAGGGACTCTCATTTCCAGATCAGAAGTCTGTTTTGGATTGGTGATCCATCTGTTATCTCTATCCTTTCAATTTCATTCTAGTCTTTCCCACTTTTATCTACTTTTATCCTTGTCTCTCACCTGTATAATAATTATAAAACATAACAATTTACAGCATGGAAACAGGCCATTAGGCCCTTCTAGTCCATCTGTTTATGTTGACAAAAATAAGAGGAATGTACAGCAAGACTATAATTTCTTGTCAAGAAATCAGAAGTATGATTTCAAATAGTTGTGGTTGAAATTGTGACATGTAATCCACTGCATCTGAAGGAATCTTACGTCCTGTATTATATTTATTTAAGGTATCCGGATTGGTTGAAGTGACATTTCAAACCATTGAGTCACCTCTGAAATCTTTAAATCACCTGCTGTATGACGAGTTTATTAAATCAGTGCTCAAAATTATTGAGAAATTGGACATGTCTGTGGATAAGCAGAGCCAGAGTGAAGACGGGGTATTATACATGTCTCTTTATTTCTTGCATGTTATCTTATTTTAGATCTAGATGCATTAAACTATTGTCAATAACTGTAATTGTGTTTCTGTATTAAGTTATGTTAGTCACTGTGTATTTTGAAGAAGTTCACAGATAGCATATGTAACTGTTTGAAAGGAGTATCTGTTTATAGTGATGCAGTGTTGAATACATGTGAACTCAACACATCACTATTCAAATGTCCAATAAACAATAATCCTGCAAAGAAAAGATGAAGATCTTGTAACAATAGATACGTTAGATAGGGATTTTTATAACTTTTTTTGCTGGTTGTAAATATACAGTGATCAGTTTAATCAGTGCAACACTAGTTTCTCATATTGGTTTGATACATTTTCGAAAAAGTCATGGATATTAATTTTGCAATATAGAGAGAATGCAGGTAGGCAAATCCTTAAAAATATAAAACCATAAAAATTAATTTTAATTTAATTTAAATACAATAGAAAGTTGTTAATTGATTAATTGCTGAACCTAATTTATAAACTAAAAACCAAAAAGTTGAAATTTATGTAATGAATGAAGGATCCGATTAATTTGCAGGCATCGGGTGACGGAAACAATGGCATTGTAATTCCAACTTCTGACCCAACAGCAAAAATGCAGCCAACTAAACCAAAGGATTTTATTGCTTTCATCAATTTAGTAGAATTCTGTGGGTAAGTCTACACATTACTCAATGAAACAGTGGAAAATAAGTTATCTTAATTGTTTTTCAGTAAAATTAATGCTTTGTAAGATGTCAGTGGTCCACAGTAACGTTATTTAGAGCTATTGACTTGATTGCCATTGTATATCAGTGCTTTGAAGTCACATATATGTAATGGCATAGATGAAGGAGATGGACTTCAGATCCTCCTGGGAGAATAAAGTTTAAAGCCCAGAAAAATAAAGTTTTTTTCAAAAAAAATTGTTTAATTAAAGCCCCCAGAACCTACCTGCATCGTGTTGGTTATGGGTGGTAGAGGAAGAAAGGCAGCAAGAGTCAAGAAAAGAATGAGTAAAGATTCACAGAAAATGGCCTGGGCCTCAAGTTCTGAAGCCTCCAAGATCAACGCATGCAATGACAGCCTATTTGAAACCAGAAACAGCGCCACCTCCCCAGAGAACTGAAGAAGATGGTGATCCTTCTGTTCAGATCTCCTCTGAAGAATATCAGAATGTAGTGCACATGATGAATTTGATCCTGAGTAGAGACTCAGCAGCTCCACTGCTAATGGTCCTGATGGTACTAAGGAATTACAGCTGTCAGAAATACCTGCTTTTTTGACATCAGGAAGATGAGGGTGATCAAGAAGAAACAGATGAAGGTGTAGGGGATGTGGAAGATGAAGAAGAGGCTGAAGGAGATCCATTGGAGGCTCGAGGACAAGGGTCAACTATAAAAAGCGCTTTTCTCAATGATGAGTCATTTTCAGATTTTAAAAGGCGACATGCAGAATAGTAAAAGTGATGTAAAGGTCATTAAATAATATGGTGACATATGCTACAGAAGTTAATAAAGTTAAAGAAAAATGTTCAGAGTTGAACTGGATATGCATATTGTCAAAAATGATGTAGATATTTGCATGGAGAGAGTTGAAAGTTCAGAATCTGTTTTGAAAAAGCAGAGAAAGGAAATGATGGAAAAAATGCATATGTTAGAAAATCCAAATAGATGAAATAAGGTTAAGATTGTTGGTATTAAAGAAGATTGTGAAGGAAGTGGTGATCCTATGGATTTTTTTCGAAATTGGATTCCTAGAGTTTTGGGAGAAGAAAATTTTCCGAATGAAATTGAGTTGGAGAGGCCCCATAGAGCCCTATGGAGGAAGCCACAGCCAACTCAACTGTCTAGATCTATATTAATTAAATGTCTATGCTATCAAGATAAAAAAAAATTAAGATTAGCAGATCAAAAAGAAAGACAAAATATGGGACCTATGATTATTGATGGAAATAAAATCTTTTTCTACGTGGATTTGAGTAAGGCAGTGGTGGAGAGAAGAAAATTTAATCCAGTTAAGGAGATTCTATGGAAGAAAGATTGTAAATTTATCTTCAGATATCCAGCTATACTAAAGGTATTCCTGGACAAAACTCAACCTAAGTTTTTTCTTGTGGATTGAGGAGAAGCAAGGGCTTTTGCAGAATCACTTCCTCCAATTAGGGAGGAGCAACAAGTGAGAATGGAAAGTTCAAGTCCTCATTGAGAAGGGCAAAGGGAAGTGCTGCAGATACAGCTTACACCAGAATTGCATTGATGCAGTTTTTAAGCTGTCAACATAAGATGTAGAAGGATCTGGAGTTCCAAAGTGAAACAGTTGAAATTGATGAAGACCAAGTAATGCTGATCTTGAGGCAGTGGGTGCCAGAATGTTTCCATGAACTTTGTAATTAGTTTTTTTCTTCCCGTGTGGGAGGTGGAGGAGAACAGAAATTTATCCTTTCTTGACTTATCCATGATGTGCCATTTTGTGGCAAGAGCCACAATCTGTATAGTGGAAGGGAGTAATGACGTTTGTTTTTCATTAAGCATAACTTGGAGGGGGTTTGCACTTTTTTGATGATTAATACTACATATTATATATTGTTAAATCTTTTTCTTTTCTTTTTGTTTGCAATATTTTTTCTTTGGGGCACAGACCTTTACAGGAGCCAGTTGGGTTTGATGGGTGAGACCTGTGAGAATGGATTGAAAGAGAGTTGGGCTTAAGATAATGGATGCAAATAAATTAAAATTTCTTAATTTTAATGTTAATGAGATAAATAATACAATGAAAAGAAAAAAAAAATATTAGCTTATATGAAAAAATAAAAATGAATATTGCATTTTTGCAAGAGATTCATTTGACCGAGAAGGAACATTTAAAATTAAAAATAGATTGGGTGGGTCTAGTGGCATCTTCATCTTTTAATTCTAAAGCAAGAGTAGTAGCAATTTTAATTTAAAATAACAGGTAAAAGTTCAAGGAGTATTAATGGATATTGTTGGAAGATATATTTTGGTTCATGGTCAAATTTATTCTGAAAAATAGACACATGAGTATTTATGCACCAAATGTGGATGATAAAGATTTTATGCAGGATACATTTTTGTATTGAGCAGAATCACAGGAAAAAAAATTAATAGGGGGTGATTTTAATTGTTGTTTAGATCCTATAATGGATAAATCAATAAAAGCAGTAGTAAGAGCTAAAATGGTGAATATTATATTAAATTTAATGAAGGATTTAAATTTAATAGATATTTGGAGAAGGCTGAATCTGAAAGGGAGAGATTACTCTCTTTACTCACACTTACATCATTCTTTTTCAAGAATAGATCTCTTTTTGATACCAGCGCAATTACAGGGAAGAATTAAAAATGTAGAATATAAATCTAGAATATTATCTGATCATTCTCCACTTTTATTGGCATGTTCAAATCCTGAGAAAGAAGATTTACTTTATAGGCAGAGATTTAATACTGGATTGTTGAAGAAAGTGGAGTTTTGTGATTTTATAAGAAATCAAATTCAATATTTTTAGAAATAAACTCAAATTCAGTAGATAATGAGATGCACTTAAAATGTATTTAATCAATACATGTATTGTAATACATGTATTACAAAAATGTAATAATTAAATTATTCAGTAAAAATTAAGAAAGATTATATGAAAAATAAATCAGTTGGAACAAAATATAGGAAAATTAGAAAAGGATTTTCAAAAAAAAAAGAAGAAAAATTAAAACAATTAATTAATTAAAACGTTAATATACTACTACTCAGACATAGAGAACCAAAAAGATAATTTAGAGGACAAAACAGATATTATGAATTAGGAGAAAGAGCATACAAGGTTCTTGCTTGGCATCTGAAAACAGAACAAGAATCTAGAACAATTAATGCAGTTAAAAAATAGTTCAGGGCTTATTACCTAAACCACAAGAAATACACGATGCATTTAAAGAATTTTATTTGGGACTATATCAATTGGAATCAGTTCAGGATGAGGAGAAGATTAATAAGTTTTTAACTCAAATAAATGTACCCAGTTTAAATAATCAGGAACAAAGAGAGTTCAATTCCTTATTTACAACAAAAGAAGTTGGTGAAATAATGAGTTCATTACAAAGTAGTAAGTCATCTGGGGCAGATGGATTTACAAGAAATTTAAAGATCTTTTGGTACCTCTGTTTATGGAGGTGTTAAATCAAGCATTGAGGGTACATTCTTTGCCAAAGAAGGAGAGAGATTCATTAAGTCAACATCATATAGACCAATTTCATTATTAAATGTTGATTATAGGATAGTAGCTAAAGCCTTAGTTATTAGATTGGTAAAAGTATTTACTGAAGTTAATACATATGGATCAAATTGGATTTGTTAAAGATCAGAAGTCTGCGGACAATGTGGCATGGTTAATTAGTCTAATACATTTAGCTCAAAAGAGAGGAAATTTAAGTGTTGCTGTGGCATTAGGTGCAGAAAAAACATTTGATAGGCTCGAATGGGATTTTGTCTTTAAAATTTTGGAGAAATACGGATTAGGATCAATATTTTTAGATTGGGTTAAAATGTTATATCAGAATCCTAGTGCAAAGTTAGCGATTAATGGCCAGGTTTTAGCACATCTTTGGTTAACTAAATCAAATAGACAAGGTTGTTCATTCTCACCAGCTTTATTTATTTTATCAATTGAACCTTAAGCTCAATTAATAAGACAAGATTCAAGGATTCATGCATTAGGATGAATCAAGATGAATATAAAATAAATTTGTTTGCAGATGATGTTTAGATTTATTTAACAGATCCTTTAAATTCTTTGAATCATCTTAAAATTTGATTAAAAGAGTATGGGGAAGTATCAGGTTATAAAATTAATTGGGATAAAAGTGAAATTATGCCCTTAGTAAATGGAGATTACGCACAATGTAAGAGAGTAATTGAATTTAGATGGCCGGATGCTGGAATAAAATTTTTAGGTATCCATGTGGAATCACAGTTTAAAAATTTATTTAAATTTTTTACCACTATTAAAGAAAATAAGAGATGATTTGGAAAGATGGATTATGTTACCTATTACTTTGATAGGTAGAGTTAATTCAGTTAAGATGAATGTATTTCCTAGAATTCAATATCTTTTTTTAATTGATTCCAATTTTGATTCCTCAATTTTTTAAAAGAATTAAATGCTTCTATTAGGAAATTTTTGTTGAAGGGAAAGTAGCAAGGGGTTCTTTGGAAAAATTAACATGGAATTATGAACTTGGGGGGGGGGGGAGGCGTTGCAGCTCCTTTATTATAAAGCAGCCCAGTTGTGATTTATTAGTGTAATGTATTATTTAGTTAAAATTTCAGGTTGGATGAACATAGAACTTGATAAAACAGAAGAACCAAATCCAATCCACAATTCCATTTTCAATGGGAAGCCAATTTTTAAAGATGTAGAAACATCAGGATATTAAGATGATTTAAGTTTGTTTTGAAGCATGGAAATTTATTACTTTTGATAGAATGAAATAAAAGTTTCATGTATCTGAAAATACAAGGTTTTTGTTATCGGGTTATGAACTTTTTGCGTGAAAACTTTTGTCAAGATCTGTATTGTCAGTAGAGACAGAGGTGGAGTTATTATTGTGTAATGGAGATACGAAGAAATTTATTTCATTAATGTATAAATTGTTACAAAAGGAAGGCCATAAAATAGGGATACATAAATCAAGATAAAGATGAGAAGAGAATTTGAATAAACAAATAAATTAATGTGAGTGAGTGGAGCTATGTAGAGAAAATATGAAAAGTATAATAAATGAGAGGTATATGTTAGTACAATATAATTTTATTCATCAGCTATATTTGACACCACAAAAGATAAACAAATTAAACCGTTCTTTTTTGAATTTGTGTTTTAGATGTGGACAGGAAGTTGGCATTTTCTTGTCCTAAGATTAAATCTTTTTGGTTGGAAATTGGTAATTTATTAGAAAGAATAATTGGAATTAAATTCCCACAGGACCCAATGTTGCTTTTATTGTGTGATATTAAGGGGGTTAAACTTAAATTAAAATTGAACATGTTCCAAGTGAAATTTGTTAAAATTGTTTTGGCAATAGCTTGAAATTGTATTGCAATAACTTGGAAGTCAGATATAGATTTGAGACTGGAAAGAAGGCATACAGAAATTCAAAGTTATATAGCACTTGAAAAAAAAACATAATTTAATAGATAAATATCATACATTTTGTAAAATATGGGGCTCATATTTACAAGGTATTGGGATAAATATTTAAATGAAACTCTGATATTTCCTTTGTCCTTGGAAGTCTCCACATACTACAAGAAGTTTTATAGCATAAAGTACTTCTGTTGAAGGTCTCTTGTGTTTGTGTGTGTGTGTGTGTGTGTGTGTGTGTGTGTGTGTGTGTGTATTTCTATTTTGTCTTCTTTCCATTTTTTTTTAGGGGATGGGGGGATAATAGAGGGGTTCTTTTTCTTTCTTTCATTTTTTCTTTCCTTGTATATATAGATACCGCATATATTTGTAATATACAATAATTGAAGTTTTTTGTGGTTATAAATTGTAAAAGATATAAATAAATTTAAAATCAGTTTATATACATAATTTTTATATTATACTTATGCATATATTTATTTGTATTATATGTTTGTGTGTGTGTGTACATACACTAGGAGGATACCCAATGTTGTGCGGGAAATAAAACACTTATTTGTTGACTATATGGTTAAAACAAAATACCCAAAAACTTCATGGTAATTCTCAGCAAACTTTTGTTTTCTGCTCATGGAATGCCTGGTGGCATCAGCACGGAGGCAGGCTTGGTGTTGTTCCTCAGTTTCCTGCTGCCTGCTCCTTGTTTGGAGGCCTGAGTACTGATATGGGCTTATCACTGCTGTTTTTTTTCCTGCTGGCTACTCCTTTCATGTCTGGAAGAATCAACAGTGAAGCGAGACTGATGTTCCTCTGCTGTTTCTTGGTTTATTCTTTGTCTAACTCAATGTGCTTGTGAAGAGCTTCTGCCAACGTTGCTTCACTTTTCTGGGCCCATATTGAACTGGGTTTGGCCACTTGTTTTTATTCTGAATGTACATTGATGCACAACACTGTAACTAATTGAGGTATTTCTAGTACAAGTTCATTTTTTTAAAAATTTGAAATTCATATGACCTTAAAAGTTAACTTCAATGTGGTTATAACATTCAGCATTAAATGTAATCACAATTACAGTAAACAGTAATGCAAGTAGTGCAAGCTGGTCAAAAAACACTTTTGAACTTCATATAGCCTAAAAGGCTAAATTCAATGTGGTCATGACATTCAGCATCAAATGTTACCCCTACTGAACCTCCTTAGACATTTCTAGAGAGCTCCATATTGATTTGCATGGAGAACAGACAAATAGACAAACAAACAGACATACATGCACAAAAATACATTAAATTTTATATTTATATTAATATATATATGTATATTTTTATATTTATATCTATTTGTCTATTTATTCCTCTCTATATCTATCTATCAATATATCTATCCATAGATATAGATTCCATACCAGGTTAGACCAGAGGTTTAGATTGTCCTTAACATTCAGAGCCAATTATTAAGGTTGCGAGCATTAGCACAACACTGTTGCTTCACCAGCATCCCGAGTACAAATCTGGCGCTGTCTGTAAGGAGTTAAGTGTCTGCGTGGATTTTCTCCATCTGCTCCAGTTTCCTCCCACTGTTCAAAACATACTGGAGTGTAGGTCAAGAGTGTGTAATTGGTCAGCATAGGCTCGTGGATGAAAAAAGACCTGTTACTATACTGTATGTGTAAATTTAAAAAAACTACATTTCTACCCCTCTCTATTTTGTGTTTTAAATTTCGAGATACAGCATGATGACAGGTCCTTCCGACCCATAAGCCTGTGGCACTTAAATTGAGCATGAAAGAATACCCACACAGACACTGGAAGAACATACAAACTCAAAGACAATGTCGGATTCAAACTAGGTCACTGGTGCTATTATCGCATTCTGTGAACCGTGCCACCCTTAATAATGGGCTCTGAATGTTCAGGACAATCTGGACCACTGGTCTAATCTGGTAAGGAATCTAGTGCAAGCACAATATTCCTTTCTGTACCTGGACAGGTTATAATGCATACAATTTATTCATGTTCAGAAACAAAATAAGAATATAATTGAGAATTCAACCTCAAAAACTGACTATTGAATTTGCTGTCTGCCTATCTCTGCACTCTAACTGTAATGGAGCCCCGAGCAGAGGAATTTAATTGGACAATATTTATTTCATGATCATATTGATTCTACCATCTGAATTTGACAATATTAAGTGACTACCCATTACATTTTCAACATTCTGTATTTGAATAATTTTTGATCTATTTAGTCCAGATTTGCGGCTTCATGGCACAGGGGTGCACATTGTGTGTATCGACTCTGCAGAATTTTATTAGCACAATGCTTAAAGTTACTTTTTATACACTGTCTTCAGCAAAGTTATCTTAATTTTTGAATCAGGGTGTTGTTATTGGAGAAGCACACAGAGTACTTTGAACATTGGATGTATAGATTTGGACACGAGCTCATTCTGCGATCAACACAATTTCCCCTCGTCAGTGGATTCTACAAACTTCTGTCAGTTGCAATGAAAATCGCCAAAAAGATTAAATATTTCAAGGTAATGAAATATTCCCATGATTTACTTCCTCCAGTTTTTTTTATCATTTTGTGTAATATTGTGGATATGAGAGATGAGGTGCCCAAAGAGCTTAGAAATCTTTACCAAGGCTATCTTTGAGACTTTTCGTGGAAGAGTGCACATTGGTAATTGGTTTATCAGTTTTTCCTTTGAAGACAAAAGCCATCAAAGAAAGTTTGTGTCTGCAAATGGGTTCTATGTATTGTTTAAGCCTGGTCTTGAATTTCAGGGCTGCATTGACATGACCTAATTTTGTGAATATACTAAGTTATTTTAACTTTTGTAACTTGTTACAATAAGTTTATGCCACTCTTCATACTGTTCTTGGGGATAAGGTATTTTTATTGAATTTCATAATTATTTATCTATCTTGAGAGCTTAAGTCCTGGACAGCTCCCTGATCAAAATGGTTTATCCGTCCTGCTTTAAAACATCTTCATCAGACTACTACTCAACCTTTCCTAGAGAAAGTAACCCAAAACTATTCAGCCTTTTCTGTTTAAATGTATCATCTTAGTTCAGATAGTATCCTTTTGAAAATCTGAACCATTGCTCTTTGCGTTTCGTTATCTGAATGTGATCTTACTCTATGCCAATTTATTTTTATGCTTTTCAATGTTTTATTGCAGAAATGAATTCAATACTTAGTTTGCAATATACAAAAGTGCTGGAGAAACCCAGCAGGTCATGCAGCATCTAAAGGAAGCAAAGAGTAACCAATGTTTTGGGCCTGTGTCCTTTGTTAAGGTATGAGCGAAAGGTTCCTGAATAAAAAGATGGGATGGGGGGGGGGGGGGAAGGAGGGAAAAAGGGAAGTCCACAGGCCAACTGGCAAGAGAGCATAGGTGGATATGGTTGGGAAGACAAGAGAAAAAATAGCTCTGAAGTGATAGGAGGAGAGTGTAGCTCTCTGAATGGAGATGGACGGGGGAGGGGAGCTGGAGGAAAGGAGAGAGAGGAAAAGGGAAAGAGAAAAAGACACAGAGGGTTCTAATGGAAACTGGAGAAGTGGATGATAGCATCATCTGGTTGGAGAGTGGCTTGACAGAACATGAGTTAAAAATACAATGCTGGAGAAACTTAGCAGAACAGACAGTGTACTTTATTTAGCAAAGATAAAAGTGCATAACTTTATCTTTATATGAAATACACTGTTTGACCTGCTGAGTTTCTTCAGCATTGTGTTTTTACTTCAACCACAGTGTCTGCAGACTTTCATGTTTTACCACAGGTGTTATTCCTCCAATTTGTGGAGAGCTTTGGTTTGTTAATGCATGAGGCCATCGACTGATGTGTCAGAATGGGAATGAGGTGTAGAATTAAAATTGTTGGCCACTAGGAGGTACTGGTTATTACAGTTTTGTTAACTTTGCTTCCTCTAGATGCTGTGTGACCTGCTGAGCACCTTTGTGTATTGCACTGCAATGACACTGCTGACTGTCCTGTTTAACTCCAGTACTGAGTTTGCTGGTTTAATCATTTTATTGAATTAGCTACTGCATCTATTGATGTGTGTATTTGTACTCTGAATCTCTTTGTTCCCCTATTTCTTTTCAGAACATTATATTGAAGAAATTTATGGTATTCTTACCTTTCTCAACAAAATACGCCATTTCTTTGAAAATTTACTTGCCAATTAGGTGCTTACTCTACCAGTTTATTAATGTCTTCCTGTAGTCACACGCTACTCGAAAGAAGACACAGACATGCGCACGTAGTGTAGTCAGGTTAAGATCTGAGTTTTATTAGGGCTCAGGCCTGACTTTTATACTTTCACTGTTCCCACCGTGGCCCCCCTTGGCTGACGTTACAATGTGCATAACAAAAGTGGGTTTCATGCATGCAGGTACTATCCAGGATAACAATGCCCTTCTTCTCCACATGCTGTCCCTGTCTGTTAGCTACACAGCAAGGCCAGCACCATTTTGAGGTCACGCAAACCTGCTGGTTTGCTTGTTGGGGGTAGTGCCGCTGCACAGGCTACTGGCGTTTGATTGCACTCGCCGCCCAAGCGCCGACTTGATCACTGCCGCAGCGGGCCACCACATTCCTATATTTTGTCATTTTTTTCTTTGCGTGAAGTACTACTCCCATCTGGTGTTTGTAAATTATGAACTACAGCGGTTGGAACATTTAGCCTGGTGAATGCCTCAATCAATAGTTTTCTTGAGGATACTCTCTGCTTTTGACTTCAACAATCTTTGATTGTTATCATCTACTTTCTTCTTGCTCCATATTCTGTGACTGCAGAGGTAAAAGGTGATGAATGTACTTGCTGAATTGTTTTGGTTTTGATTAGATTTCTGATAATTTAGAAAAATTCTTTTGCCAGGGTGTTTGCACCAAGTCTGGAAAACAGTGCCACAGGAATGCAGAAAAGTTTGCCTGCTTTGCTTTATTTGCCAAGTTTGGAAAGGAGGTAGGTGCTGACAGAAAGGGTTTTGAACATCTTTGTATTGCAGGAATAGATAACATTTTTTAGTGTAAGTTGCTTATCATTTACCACTGATGATTCAGATTTTTTTTTGCACTGACAAGAAACACCATGTATAAAAAAAACAATGTTAGTTTAAGTCTTTAAAAATGTAAAATCGTCAGATAATTAGAATTTTTTAAAAACTGTTTGATTTAAGTCTCATTCAATACATATGATTGAAAATATAGGAAGACATTTCAGTCCAGAACTGGACAAGATTATTATTAGCAGGTGTGATACTTCACGATCAGAAATAGCATCTTTTATTTGAGACTTTGAACTGATAATTCCTTATAGTCTCATGAACCTAAAGAATCTATACATTGAGCAAGTCCATTTCATGAAGTTCAACGATTCCTCTAATTGTCACATAATATTAAAAATATGATATACATGATATACTTCAATTTTTGTCATCTGCAAGGCAAACAATGAGTCACCATGAGCATTGCCCAGCACCCCTAACAATAGGAGAAAGAGAAGCAAAAGAGAGGCCCTTCAGGGGCTCTGAATGTCCATGGACAATCTCCAGCACTCTTGTAGCCTCCTTAGCAACACAGACTCCATTTCAAACCGCTAGTAATCAGAGCTCCAGATCCAAACCTCCAATATGATCAGGAAGCCTTCAGCGCCTGAGGCCTTTTGAGAGCCATTCTTGCCCTCAGAACCCTCTTGAATCCCAATTATGATCTGGTTCCCATGACCCAGTCTCTAGCAACCCGTTGTCTATGTGGGTTCTCCGACTACAAGGCGGCCACAGCTCACAGCCGGTGTGGGTCCTTCAACCGCTGAGTCCTCCACTGGTCTGCTGTCATGGTCACCATCTTGTAGGTTGGTCTACTAAGCTTGGGTGTTCTCCCCCAATTTTTGTGCCCGGTTCTGGTCTGCTGTTCCCCTGGAGTCTGCGATCCTTGTGGTGTGCTGCCCAGCACAAGTGCTGCCATCTTGGGTAGATCTCCATGGTTGTAGGATTTAAAAAAACAGGCTGTTGAAAGCCTCTGTGGAGTCATTGGCATCAAAACTGGGCAGTAGGATGCTGCGGAGCAACATGGTGTCTCTGCTCCCTGCTCTTCCGTGTCCAAACTAGTGGCAGTCCTGCTGATACAGCAGATCTGGGAACTTTCTTTCTTCCTTTGTAACCTCCTTTTTATGATATATGAAGGGAGCCATGTGGCTCATAGGATGGTCCAATTTCTCAGTAATTTTTCCTGCAATCAATTTTCCCCATATTCCTATTAGCACCCCCCTTGTTTTACCACGATCTACATGCTGTGGCTATGGAACGTACTAACTGCACCTCTTTGGAGATGGGAGATACCCAAGCAGTCAAAGGAAGAATGTGCAAACCTCTGACAACTGAGGTTGGAAGTGAACCTTTCCTTGAATATGTGAGGCAACAGCTCGACCAACTGCACAATACTGCCACCCTTAAATAAGCACCATATTGAAGAAGAAACAAGTTATCCCCAGTTTCCTGACCACATTTATCCCTCACTTAACATTACTTCGAAAGAGATTGAGGGTTTTTTTCCACATTTTCAGTGTAAATTGGCACTGCACATTATCAACAGCAATGATTCCTGTAATGATGGTGGGTTTATTTTGGAACCTATGAACCAATATCAGACTTCCTGATGAGGTCTCGTGCATTTATAATTCTATACTTCTTTTAATCTTGATTGAAGAATTGATTATGTTAAGACAACTGAATTAAAAAAAAGTAACTTTTTCCTTTAAGCTCAAGCTCAATTCTTTTGTTGAATTAGGTAGTATCCTGTCATTAAAATATGTCATAAAATTTGTTGTTTTGCAGCAGTATTGAGCATTGCAGGTGCAAAATTGCAATAAATCACGTTTCTGTAAATATAATATTCAAAAATAAAAAAGTAGTGGAAAAAAAAGTGAGGTAGTGTCTGAAGGATCGTTGTCCATTCAGTAATCTTATGGTGGAGGAGGAGAAGCTGTTGTTGTAGCATTGGGTGTGCATCTGCAGGCTCCTGTACCTTCTTTCTGATTGTGGCGGTGAAAAAAAGGCGTGGCCTGAGTGGTGAGGGTCCTTGATGATAGAGGTTGCTTTCTTGAGCATGTTAACTTGATGGACCTAATCCTCTTTTTTCCATGATTTGCTTTCTTGAGTAAGGATAACCTGGAGAGACACCAAAATATGCACCAGAGTACAATTGTGATGAATTAAAGTACCATTGGGATAAACTGATGTCCTATTACATAGCATTAAAGAGCATGTTGTGGCTCAAGGCCTGAATGTTGCATGATATACCCATATAACCATTTACGGAGCGGAAACAGGCCATGTTGGCCTTTCGAGTCCCCACCGGTTCACTGATTTTGTGCGCCCTCTTCAAGCATTGGTCCCGGTAGATCTTCATTCAATAACGATCTTGCCATTAGTTTGCCAAAAACGCAACGCTCAATTATAAGCATCTGGAAAATTCACTTATTTGACATCTGCCAACTCCCATAGGTGCCTGTGCCAAGGGATTTACTGTATATGGTCCATCTATCAACAAAATTATACCTACTGATTAATTACTTGTCCTTATTAATAAAATTTAAACAGAGAGATGGCTGGACAAGCGACATATTGTAATTGCAACATGTGGGAACTAGTAAATCATATAGCGATTCACATCTGCAGCAAGGCTAGCAGCTCAAGGAACTTCATCTCAGAGCTCAGGAACAGGGCAGCTACCCACAATTCCAGAAGGCAGCTACACTCCACGCTTAAATAAATTGAATTTTAGATTTCACATTTATTGTCAGAGTACATACATGACACCGCATACAACCCTGTGACCCTCCCTCAGAGGGATGAGCCCGAATAAGACTTTCCCATGAACTTGCTGTAAATGTACTTGTACATTTTGACGTCAATGAAGAATGAAATAAACATTTTTATTGAAAATTGTAAAGAAAAGAAAATAATCTGAAAATAACAAAAGTTAAAAATATTGCTGCACACAAATATATCAACTCAGTTGTAGATTTTTTTTTTTTTTAATTTAGAGATACAGCATGGTCACAGGCCTAACTCGTGTGACCAGTTAATCCCTGGAACGTGGGAAGAAACCAGACCACCCGGGTGAAACCCATGCAGTCAGGGAAAAACGTACAAATTACATGGAGCCAGCACCAGATTTGAAATTGGGCTGCTGGCCCTATAATAGCATTGTGCCAACTGCTTCGCTAAATGTGCCACCCCTCGATAGTGAAAATCAGGTGGATATGCATGCTTTAGAATGGAATTTCATCTTCATGTGATCCATTCTTAATGTGAAAATCTTTTAATTTGATAAAATGCTGTAAGGGATTTTATGTATCATGATCCAGATCTCACACTTAACTGTGCTATTTATTGTAGGTGGCAACAAGAATGAAACAGTACAAGGATGAATTACTGGCTTCCTGTCTGATTTTTGTGCTCTCACTACCTCATGAAATAATTGAACTTGATGTCAAGACTTTTATTCCTGCATTGCAGGTTAGAATGCTTCCCAAAGTTTTACTTGCAGTACTTTTCAGATGAGTGTTTTAACATCCTATTCTCAATTTCATTGGTTTATATTGTACATTAGAAGATAAATAAGAGAATTGTCTTAAATTGAATCCCTCTAGCAATGAAGGCCAACATTTCAGTTGCCTTCTTGATGGATGACCCTTATGCACTAGCAAACCAACCTTTTGGAATTCATGCACAAGCACTACCAAGTCCTTCTCCACAACAGCAGGTTTCAATCTTGCATTATAAGACCATAAGACATCGGAGCAGAAATAGGCTATTCAGCCCATCAAGTCTACCCAATAGTTTAATCATGAGCTAATCTATTTTCCCACTCAACCCCACTGCTTGGCCCCCTCCCATACCCTTTGATGCCCTGGGTAATCAAGAACCTATCAATTTCAGCCTTAAATACCCAATGACTTGGTTTCCACAATGCCTGTGGCAACAAATGCCACCCTCTGGCTCAAAAAATTCCTCCAAATCATTGTTTAAAGCATATGCCCTTCAATCGTGAAGTTGGGCCCTCTTGTTCTAGACTCTCCCACCATGGGAAACAATGTTTCTATATCTACTTTCTCCATGCCTTTCAGATTTATTGTCAGAGCGCATACATTAGATCACAAACAACCCCGAGATTCCTTTTACCTGCGGGCTTGGCAGAATTACTACTAATTGGTAATGAAAATATAAACTGTACACAGCATAAATATGTAAACAAATAAAAGAACTGTAAACAGATAATGAAAGTAAACAAACTGGCTGCAATATAGAGAGAACAAAAAGAAAGTCAATAAAATGCACGTTAGAGTCTTTAAATGAGTCCTTGATTGAGAAGTCTGATGATGGAGGGGTAGCAGCTGTTCCTGAACCTAGTGGTGCGAGTCTTGTGGCACCTATACCTCTTTCCTGATGGCAGCAACGAAATCAGAGCATGCGCTAGGTGGTGTGGGTCTTTGATTATTGCTGCTGCCCACCAACGATACTGTTCCCTGTATATATACAATAGTGTGGAGGGTTTTGACTACCTTTTGGAGGGGTTTGCGCTCAGGAGTATTGGTATTCCCATAGCAGACTGTGATGCAGCTGGTCAGCACACTTTCCATCACACATCTGTAGAAATTTTCTAGGGTTTCTGGTGTCATACCAAACCTCCACAAACTCCTAAGGAAGTAGAGCCACTGACATGCTTTCTTCACGATGCCATTGGTATGTTGGGTCCAGGAAAGATCCTCTGAATCAGTGACTCCCAGGAACAACATGCTCACCCTCTTCACTTCTTATCCCCCAATAATTACTGGATTGTAAACTTCTGGCTTTCCTTTTCTGAAGTCAACAATCAGCTCCTTAATTTTCAACATGCAGTGAGATTCCACCCCCCACCTCTTCCCCCCCCCCCACACCCCCACACCACACCATTCTGCTAAATTCCAACAAATACAGGCCAAAAGCTTTTAAATAATCATCTGATTTTTTTTATTCCTTCCAAAGTGAATGACTTTGCATTTCATGATATTGTACTCCATCTGCCAGACCTCTGTTCACCCACTTAACCAATTTACATTCTCTGCTCAATTTGTTTTTCCACTCTGTTTGTAATGCCATATCAGTCAGTTAAACAGCTGTTCACCTGTGATGAAAGAGTACGGAGTTTGAAGACAAAGGTTATTTTAATCTTTTCAGTCTTTCTTTACATTCCAAGAGCCGAAGACCAGGCATTGCCTTCAGGTTCCTGCACAGTCTTCACGTATCCTTATTTTTAGTTGACTGACCATCTGCTTTATTTTGTAGTTGTTGAGAGATTTTGCCCTCCTGTTTTGTTGACCAAAATCATACAATTGCTGTGGTTCAGAAGGTGACCATTCAGCCCACCAAATCATGCTGGCTTTATGCACAAGAGCTATGTGGCCCATTCTCCCACTTTTCAGTCTGTTACGCTGAAAGTTATCTTTCTTTACATTCATATCAAATCTCTCTTTACATTCCTATCAAATCTCTCTTTGAAATCAATGTTTCAATCCCCTTGTAGGCGATGAGTTTGTCCTCTCATTCTCGCTGTATTTTTAGCTATTCTTGTCGTGCCCCCGTAATAAATGCTGACATTTGGCCTCCTAGTCATCTACTATATATTGCATGAAGCCTTCACAAGGACACCTTGATCTGTTTGAACATCATCTTTACCTAATTCTTCTGTTTAGCATACCTGTCATGTTTACTGAAGTGGATGATCTTTAATTTTTCCATGTTATATTACATCTGCCCTGCTCTTGCCCTTGTCCATATTACCCCGTCACACATATTATTCAGAATTTGAAATATTCAGCAGTGAAATTGAAGCAAGAATCATTAGCTTCCAATACTAAATGATTGAATAAGTGGGTCTTGTGGGTGGGTAGGGTAGACATTACTTCTCTCCATTTCAAGCAGTTAAGAGCCACCCATGCATCTCCCCATGGTCCTGCTGGGGCTATTTCATTTCCTGGAATATATGTCATGGGCAGTTACCTGCATTCATGTCTGCTCTCCCACCAAAAAAAATCTTTCAATGTGGCCTAGCTGATACAAAATTTTACCAAATGAGAGGTGATGTATCTTAAGATAAATGATCAAGAAATAATATTTGCAGCAATTGATGAAAACATAAAAGGAATGGCAGTTCAGAAATAGTGTTTTCAATTAAAAAATATTTAGAAGTGGGAGAACAAATTAATGAAACTGTGAAACAGAGCACCTAGAATCATGGGTTCAATCAAGTTAATAGCAGATAAGCAAGGATGTAATACAAACTGGCATATTAATCATTGGTTAGACCAAAGTTAGAATCCAATCAAATTAGGAGCTTTAAATTTATATTTAGACATACAGGGTGGTAACAGGCCCTTCTGGGCTGCCCAAATACCTCAATTAACCTACAACCCCCATATATTTTGAAGTGTAGGAGGAAACCAGAGCACCTAGAGCAGGGGTGTCAAACTCAAATCCACGGAGGGCCAAAATTAAAAACTTGGACTAAGTCGAGGGCCGAACTAAATATTTATTGAAAATTTTCAACAACATCTGCATGTTTTCTCTTCTTTCAACATATGTAATGTTAAACTTTAGGATATAACTTTAGGAGGATAATGTTACAGATCAGGAGTAGGTAGCTCAAGTTCACCCTTTGCTTGACCTGAAGGAAACATATTTGGTCCCTGTGGAGATGTAGTCAGCATTCACAGGCTGTGTCCATTTTGGCCTGCATCAGGACTCAGCATTTCCTGCTCACTCCTCAGGCTCTAGGCCTCTATTCACCCTCGACCCACCATCCCTCTACCTGACCAGTCCTTTACCCAACCTCTACTCACCCCTCACTCCACTCGCTCTGCCTCTACCCACCCCATCCTATACACGCCCCTCTACTGCCTCTCCCCTCAACCTGTTCCTCCCTCTACCTGTCTCTCACCCTCTAATCACCCCTCCCCGACTCGCCCTGCCCCTCCCCTTTTACCTCTTCCCTATCCACCCCTCCTTCTACTCATCCCTCCCTCTACCTGTCTCTCACCACCATAACTTCCCCTGCCCATTACTCCTCACCTACACCCTCTGCCCACCCCTGCTTACCCACCCACTCAGGCCCAGCGCCCTGCCGATCAGCCTTTGCGGACAGCCACCATCTCTCTCTTCACGTGCAGGGCCGAACCACCGTCCCTGGGGTCCGCGCGGGTGCAAGAGCTGAAGACCGTGGCGACCGGGAGAAGTGCGCTCGCTCTGTGGAAGGGCCGCCCGGTGCCAGTCGCGCGGGGCTCGCGCTGCCCGGGGGCGTGCGCAGCCTGCCATGCCTGTCGCGCCGACAAGCAATCACAGGCGCTCGCCCATCCGCCGCACCGCTCGACAGGTGGGAGAAGTGACTGGTTGTGCGGGGAGCCTTCCAACTGGCTTGCCGGCTGATGACATCGACAGACTTCTCATGTTACAATTTCTCGTGTTACAGTGGGGAAGGATGTGCAATGAAGGGGGAGGATGGTGGGGGTGACATTACCAAAAAACAGCATCGGCTCTCGCTGCAGGGCGGGCCACCTCTAATACATTTTTTAAATGATCTTGCGGGCCAAATATAATTATATCGCGGGCCAAATTTGGCCCGCGGGCCAGAGTTTGACATGTGTGACCTAGAGGAACCCCACGCAAACATGGGAAGAACGTACAAACTCCTTACAGATAGCTCTGGATATTTGTTTATGAAGCATCACTAATATTATTTTTGTTAGAACAGCACACAAGAGAAAATTCTTGAGAAATATTCTAAACTGAGGGATTAGCAGAGAAGAGCTATTTTTATTGGCTATGGTATCTTGTTGAAAGAGGTATGTGGTGGCAGAATGTGAATAAGTGGTTGACTTCTTTGCAGAATTAGCATAATCATAATGGAGAGAATTTTTTCCAAAGTTCATTTTTTCTCTTCTCTTTTCTCCCCATTTCTCATATCAGACTACGTTTAAACTTGGCCTTAGCCACATTCCTCTTGCTAATGCTGGGTTGGATGCTCTGGAAGACTGGTCAGCTCATCTCTCCAAGCAAACCATTCAACCTTATTACAAAGAGATCTTGCCACACTTGGATGGCTTCTTGAAAACTTCAGTTTCAAGTAAGAATCTTTAGTTATTTTGTTATTCTGTCCAATGCAATGAAGCCACTCTTCTATCCACTCAGTAAATATATTGTTCAGCCCTGTCATTAAAAGGCTGAAAAAAAGGGTTGAGCTTTCGTTTTGCTGTTTAGACTTGTTCACTCGATTTTTGAAATCCATGTGGTGATTATTCATTACAGAAAGTGCAGAAATTACTGCTTTGATCACTGATGGATCACTGATTGAAGTGAAATATATAAAGGGTGCTTGTAAAACGGGCATAGTTGGAAAAAAAATATATAATTGTGCACAGTGATTACAAAGGTTGAATGAAGGGCTTCCCCAGGAGTCAAAGGAACTTTAGGAAGTCTCTTGCACAATTTTTAACCAATCTTTTTCTCTATAAAACTAAACTCTGTACATTTATTTTATTTTGTATTACCTGTTGTAGTATTAGTTGAATAGCATGCATAATAAAGTTTTCTACTGTATCTCAGAGCAGGTGGCAATAAACAATTCAATTCAAAATTCACAACCTGGAAACTGAGAAGGTGATTGAAGTTGAGAATAGAAAATAGGAGCATCCACCCTTTCCACTGCCTCAGATAGGCAGTCAGCAAACTGAAGGACCCATCCCACCCAGCCATACATAGTTCTCCCTCCTCCTCTTGGGGAAAAAAAGATCCAACGGCATGAAATCTGGCACCAGCAGATTCAAAGGCTGTGTTTTCCCTGCAGCGATCAGACTCATGCATGAACCTTACAACAGTGCTTGCACACTGCCCTTGCCGTGTACTAACTGATCTTTCACCATAACACTGCACACTGTAAGGTAATGTGTTATTGCCCTTCCTTTAGTACATTTATGTAAAATGCCTTGCACTCATTGTCTTTTTAGCTCTTAATCTTTGTCTTTTGCATTTGGCCTTTCTGTACTCCACTTTTTTTTCCCCCTTTTCTAACTTTAGCTTTGGATTTTCTGCTTTGTATCCCTTTGTCTTTCTGCCTGGATGCTCATCCCCCTTGCTAACAACATTAGCAAGGACATTGGTCCTGCCCATATGTGGATAATTTCAATTGCTAATTGATTATTATTTGCAATTCAAAGTAAAAGGAAACAAAGAAACTGCTGGAAGAAAATCAGTGTTTTGGGTTGGGCCTCTTTATCATGACTTAGGTTTTAAAAAAAAGTGATATAACATATAAAGAGGGAAATAACCCAGAGGAGGGCCCTATGGTTGGTAGTACAGAATGTGTGAGAAGTAAAGACCACCAGGAAAGGGAGGGGGAAACAAAAGCATGTACAGGAGAAGGTAAAGAAGAGATGTAAATAGTGGAACCAAAGAGGGGTGAGTGAGGGTGCTTAAAATGAGATTGTTCACACCACTTGGTTCAAAGCTATCCAGGAGAAACATGATGTGTTGTTTCTCAAATTTGTGTTTGGACTCATTCTGACAATGTGTGAAGGTGAAGACAGATATATCTGTCAAGAAATGTTGGGGTTGAAATTGTTGGCCACAAATAGCTCATGTTTAGACCCACAAACATAGTGTAGATGTTTGATGAAGTAGTCACCCAATTATAGTAAAATCTCTATTATCTGGCATTGAATCAACTGGAAACTCAAACAACTGGCAAAAAAAAGAGGAAATAATATTTTTTTTGGGGGGAAATAAATAAAAATAAAGTTTCAATAAAAGTTTATAATTGTAAAAGTAAGTGTTCTCTGAAGCAACACACAACCCCTTGGGAGTGGAGTGCTCCAGTCGTGGAGGGAGGTGGGAGAGAGAGAGAGTGAGAGCAGCGTGACTCGGGTGGGCGAGGGGGGAGAGAGACGGCAGCACGACTCGGGCAGGCCGGGGGGGGAGAGAGACAGCAGCGCAACTCGGGTGGGCGAGGGGAAAGATGGTAGCGTGACTCGGGCGGGCGGGGGTGAGAGACGGCAGCGCGACTCAGGTGGCAAGAGGGAGAAAGACGCAGCGCGACTGAAAGGGGATGGATATGGCAGCACAATTCGGGTGGGCTTAAATCTGGGGCAGCTGGCTTTTGTTCTGAAATCCGGAAAAATCCAAAATTTGGAACACACTGCCCCAAGGGTTCCAGATAAAGGATTGTGTACCTGTATTACCGTAATTTGAGGGTAGTGGAACCTGCTTTAAATGCAATGCACTCTCTCAGGCAACAATTAAGGAAATTACTAGAAATTGGACTCTTGACATATTTTTATCTCAGTTTTGGCCATTTACTGAGAAAATAATAGTTTTCAAAATCTGTCTGATAGAATGGGAGTATGGTAAGTGAGTGAAGTGATTTAGATGTGACATGTCTTGGAATATCTCTCTGGATTATGCATCCAACTGAAATGAGTGGAGTTTGAACATTACCACCAGTCTCAGAGTCATGAATGCTTATCAGCTGAATCACTGCTCACACTTCCAATCACAACCTCCACAATTTCAAACACTTTTTAAAGACTTGGGTGGCACGGTTAGCATACTGCAGTGGTTCCCAACCTTTTTCTTTCCATTCACCTCCCACCTTAAGTAATCCCTTACTAATCATAGAGCACCTATGGCATTGGGAATCCTCAAAGTGGTATGTGAGTAGAAAGAAAAAGGTTGGAAACCACTGGCATAGTGTTTAGCACAACACTGTTACAATGCCAGCATTTGGGACCAAGGGGACAGATAAATTCACTGAAATCAGTTCACTGTTGGAATAGTCACCGACGAATATTCACCGTTGGAAAATTTTCCTCCATCAAATTCACCGACAATTGAATGAATGAAAAAAAAATAATTGATTAACCAACTGACTAAACTAACCAACCAAACTAAACATTTATTATTAACAGTTGAGTTTGATAGGTTACTCTTTGACTCAGTCTTTCACCAACACAATCACCTTTCAGACACAGCAAGCATTTATGAAATGGTTCACAATAAGGCCGTAGATACAATCAATTCTCTGCATTAAATGTTATTCGATGCCTTTGCTTCAAGTAGTGAAGCAGCTGTTGGAAAGTTGTCAAGTGCAGAAACATCAAAAGAACAATGAGATACCTGTGAAGCAAGAAGCACGCAGGACCGGACATTCCAACCTTTCGCAAAGATGTTGTATTTTCTTTGAGACTACACAAAACTGCCCAGTGCGAAGAGTTTTTATATTTTGACTCGGCATTATAAAGACCGCATTATAGTCTTTGGCACAAAGTTAAATCCTCAAATGTTAATGAAGAGCAAACACTGGTATGCCAATGGCACATTTAAATCAGCGCCATTGCTATTCAATCAATTATACATGCTGCATTGTTGAGAAGATAAGGTTTCAATCCCATTAGTGTATGCTTTGATCCCGCTTCAACTCCGTTAGCAATAACTACTGATTATGAAAAAGCCATGATTAAAGCTTCTAAGCAAGTACATTATTTCCAAACATGAAACAAAGAGGTTGCTTTTTTCATTTTTATCATTGTGAGTTGCTCAAGCACATGGTCTGAAACAACAATATGAGATGGATGCAGATTTTGCCCTAAGCCTGCATCTGCTCTCTGCATTAGCATTTGTCCCTCCATATAAAGTAGTTGTGGCTTTTGAGATTTTGTGCAACAGCGATATTTTGCCTCCTGAAGTTCAGCAAGTCATTGATTATTTTAAGGATACTTGGATTGGTCATCCAGATTGAAGGCAACGGTGTTGCCCACCGCAATTTACACGAGGTGTGGGATGCTTACAATGCTATCGTAAATGATTCGACAAAAAGAAATAGGGGGTTTGAAGAGCAGGCTAACTGCCTGCCACCCCAATAGTTGTAAATTCGTTTAGTGCATTTAAAAAAAAAACTTTATGAACAATATATTGCAGGTCAAGAGCCACCGAGAAAGAGAAGAAAATATCGGGATTATGCAAAAAAAAAAGAATCGTCCTGAATTATGAAACTGACCAGTGTGTCATAACATTTTTAAGAGGAATAGCTCATAATATAGTACAACTCCGATTATCTATAATGATCGGAACCTTGCCTCTGTCAGATAAAAGTTTTTTTTTCGGATAACTGGTCATTTTTAAAAAAAAACACCCCAGAAACAACAGAACATCACTTGCAACAGTGTTTAAACAACAACAAACATCAAGGGAAGGCTTTTTGAGCATTAGAATAATGTTTAATTCTCACCAAAAAAATGCTGGCCACTGCCAATCACAGATTGGGGCCAATTGGGCCCGCTCCTGCCAGTTGCCCGATGATACTGCTGCTGCTGCTGGGAGCCTGATGTCCCTCTGCTGCTGGTAGGCCGCTCTCCTTGATGACACCAGGATCAGGGATTCTTCCAACCGCTTGCGGCTGGGAGATAGTGGCACACAGTTTGTGAGGGAAAGTTGGAGAGAAAATTCAATAGGGGAAGGTAAAGAAGAAATGGAAAGAGAGAGAGAGGGAGGGAGTTACCTGAAATGAGGACAATCGTCATTCTAATTTCATGTCGAATGAATTATTTTTCAACCTATGAGGTCAGTTTGGCTTTGAAAATTTTTTGGATAAATGAGGATTTCTCACTTGTTTCAGATATCCTCATTTACCTGAAATTTTAAAAAAATTCCAGATAAATGAGGATTTTGGAGAATTGGAGTTGTACTGTATATCATTTTAATTTTTAATGAATTTTGAAGTGTCCTTTATTAAAGCTTTTAATTAGGTGTGAATTGATTATTAAAAATTAAAAAGCTCCTTGGTGAATTTTCCGTTGGTGAATTAGGTGGTCGGTGATTTTTTTTGCCGGTGAATTTTTCTTTTGTGAATTTTCTGTTGGTGATGTGATTTTGGTGAATCCGGCACACTAAGGAGTTTGTACATTTTCCCCATGACTATGTGGGTTTCCTCTGGGTTCTCTGTTTTCCTCCCACCTTTCAAAACATACTGGGGATTTTCGGTGAATTGGGTGTAATTGGGCGGCAGGGGCTCATCGGTCAAAAGGGCCTGTTACCATGCTGTATATTTACATTTTAAAATAACCACGTTTCGATGGATTGAGAAACTTGCAATCATGTATTTTTTATAGAGGAGTGACGTGATTAAAAATGGATGTTTTGGTTATGGATACTTCAATTTTTAAACAATGCATTAGGTGAGTTTGAGAACAATTGGGATATTACGAGGATTGATACTTCAACTAAAGGAGGAAACAAGTTTCTCATACGTCATCTGAAAAAATCAACTCATCTTTCCATGGTAGGAGGTTATCTTTTTAATTTGAGCCAATGCTTTTTAATTGTGAAATATATCCATAACTGAGTATGCTTTGAAATCATTTTTTATATTTTTTGTAAAACAGCATGAGGAATCACCTCTTGCAACTGTGAGGCGCAGAGTGGTGTGGTTACTTGGATGTCTGGGAGGACAGATCAACCGAAGTCTTGTCACAGGTAGGTGTGAGGACTGTCTGAGCCTTGCCAATCAAATTGAAAACAGAATAAATAAAATGTGGAAATTAAAGCCAAGCAAATATTGTATAATTTTTTTATTAAAGGATTTACTTCAATGTTGGCTTAATTTAATATTAATGTTCTGTCAAACTGCAATATTTATACCTCTGCTTAATAAATATATTAATTGTTGTTATTCATGATAAGAAGAAACAGGTTGACAGGGCAGTATTTCAGCAATGTTTTTTTTCTGGAATTAAAAATCATGAATTATTGGAGATGACTAGTGAAGTTAGAATTGCAGAACAAATAATTATTGTGATTCTATTAAACAATAAGTCAAATAGTTGGACTGACTTAAAGTGTTATTGATTCAGTTAAACATTTGAGGTCTTCTTTCTTCTTTCTTTTTTCTTTGGCTTGGCTTCGCGGACGAAGATTTATGGAGGGGGTAAAAAGTCCACGTCAGCTGCAGACTCGTTTGTGGCTGACAAGTCCGATGCGGGACAGGCAGACACGATTGCAGCGGTTGCAGGGGAAAATTGGTTGGTTGGGGTTGGGTGTTGGGTTTTTCCTCCTTTGCCTTTTGTCAGTGAGGTGGGCTCTGCGGTCTTCTTCAAAGGAGGTTGCTGCCCGCCAAACTGTGAGGCGCCAAGATGCACGGTTTGAGGCGTTATCAGCCCACTGGCGGTGGTCAATGTGGCAGGCACCAAGAGATTTCTTTAGGCAGTCCTTGTACCTTTTCTTTGGTGCACCTCTGTCACGGTGGCCAGTGGAGAGCTCGCCATATAACACGATCTTGGGAAGGCGATGGTCCTCCATTCTGGAGACGTGACCCATCCAGCGCAGCTGGATCTTCAGCAGCATGGACTCGATGCTGTCGACCTCTGCCATCTCGAGTACTTCGACGTTAGGGATGTAAGCGCTCCAATGGATGTTGAGGATGGAGCGGAGACAACGCTGGTGGAAGCGTTCTAGGATCTTGATAATAATTGCCTACTTCTGTGATTTGTAATGAAGAAGAAATATGCCCCTGTGGTCCTTGTGAACTGAAAGTGACCGAATGCTGATTGCTAGCCAAAGTGAGGAAGGAAATATTAATGAGAGACTACACTTCATAAATTTACCATTGAAATGTCTGCCCCTGTTTTAATGGGAAATGCTGATTGATTCTCAGTGTTCCATTAAAGTTTGTTTTAAGTAAATAGCATCATACTGTTATTTCACTGCATCTCATAAGGGTTCTTGACCTGTGTGTGTACATTCTATGATAGAACCATTTTATTGCTACAGGATATCTCTGGGAGGGAGGTTAGTCACTGGTCCCTTACATATAAGCATGTGAGAAAATTAGCTACCAGTTGAGCTTGCTCTACAAATTTGGTTCTGTGTTCATGATTAAAGATGAAATTCTCCATTTTTATCTTCACTACTCATCTTTTTTGTTCTGTCTTGTGTGTGTAACTTTTGGTGTACCATCTATTGTTGTTTAGTCATTTATGATAAAGCTTTGAATCAAATTAATTAAAACGCCCATCTGATTATTGGAGAGTCTGGCGACCCATGGCAGCAGCGATTGAGCTGGTGCTCCAGGCGCCGACTGCAACCAAAGACCAGCAGACCGCGCAGCGGCACTGGCTCCAACAAGCGAACCGATGGGTGAACAGCAAGGGCAGCTTAAAGCCCAGTGACCCCAAAATGGTGTTGGCCTTGCTGTGCAGCTACAGGAACAGCATGTGGAGAAGAAGGGCATTGTTAAGGAGGAAGCCCACTTTTCTTATGCATGTTGTGACATCAGCCAAGGGGGGGGGGGGGGGGGCACAGCTGGAACAGTGCAAGTATAAAAGTCGGACCTGAGCCCTAATATAACTCAGAGCTTTACTTGACTACACTACATGCGTGTCTTCTTTCGAGTAGCGCGCTGCTACAGTTGGTGACCCTGACAGTTTAGACGGCATCTAAACCCAGTGAATAGGCAGCAGTAACACGGTCACTCTCATGCTGCCGACCTTCTGGACAAATCGACGACACGTGTGGTTTGACCAGGTTGAGGCACATTTCCAGATCCGGCAGATCGCAGCAGAATCCACCCGGTACTACCATGTGGTGAGCTCCCTGGAACAGGACACAGCAGGCCGGGTGGCCAACTTCATCTAGGAGCCCCCATTGGAAGGCGCGTATACTTCCTTCAAGGACACTGATCGAGACCTTCGGGCTCTCACAGAGTGAGAGAGGGGCATGTCTGCACCACCTTATGGGCTAGGGGATAGGCCCCTGTCAGCCCTCATGAACGAGATGCTGGCCCTCCTGGGCAAACATGAGCCCTGCAATATGTTTGAGCAAGCATTCCTGGAGCAACTGCAGCACCCCAGGGGAGGTAATCCAGACGACCAGTGGTGTTTCTACCACCAGAGATGGGGTGCCAGAGCCCACTGGGAAACGCTGGGACCAGCCATCACTAATGGCCACGACTGCTGGCCACCAAGACAGCCTCTTGTATGTTTGGGACTGCCAGTCCGGATGACGCTTCCTCGTGAACACAGGAGCAGAGTTCAGCATCCTGCCCCCATCGGGACAGGACACCAAGAACAGGCAGTCAGGCCCCCACGCCGAGGGCTGCTAACAACAGCATGATTCGGACCTACGGTATCTGCAAGGTCCAACTGCAGTTGGGAAGCAGCCTCTTCTCATGGGTGTTCACGGGAGCTGCAGTGGAACACCTGCTCTTTGCAACAGGCTTCCTGTGCTCCCACAGCCTGCTAGTGGACCTCTAGGGAATGAGATTGGTCCAAGCCAAGACTTTTCAAACCATCAAAGACGCCAGGCTCCCAGCACTCCACCTGGACTCCGTACAGAGATTGGACAATGAGTACGCCAGAGTCCTGACCTAGTTCCCTGCGGTGCTCACCCCCCAATTCACCACAGTGATGCCCTGTCATGGAGTACAGCACCACATCCTGACCTAAGCTGCTCCACCCAAGGGCAAAACACCTTACTTTGGAGAACCTCCAGCTGGCGAAGGAGGAATTCAGGGAGCTGGAGGAGCTCGGCATCGTACAGCGGTCAGACAGTCAATGGGGTTCTCCCCTGCACATGGTACCCAAAGCAACTGGGGGCTGAAGACCATGCGGTGACTACTGCCGGCTCAATGAGGCCACAACACCGGATTGGTACACCGTGCTGCACATCCAGGACTTCACGGCTAACATGCACGGGACAAGGATCTTCAAGATGGACCTCATGCAGGGATATTGAAGGCTGAATATAAGAGTAGGATTTTGTCTGATCATTCTTTATTATTAATAACATGTACTGGTTCAGAGAGAATTGATAATACCCATCGATTGAGATTTAATTCTTTGTTATTGAAAAATGTAGAATTTTGTAATTTTATGAGATCAAATACAGTTCTTTTTGAGAATAAATGTGGATTCAGTTAACAGTAAATTTGTTTTATGGACTGCTTAAAAAGCATATTTGAGGTGACAAATTATTAGTTTTACTGCTAAAATTAAGAAAACATATAGCTGATGTAACTAAATTAGAGAAGGAGATAGAGATATTAGAAAAAGATTTACAGCAAAATTCAATGGAAATTAAGAAAATGTGTTTAACTAATATGAAGTTACGATATAATTCCTTACAAACATCAATTTGAGTAGTTACTACAGAGAACTAGACAAAGATATTAAGAATTAGGTGAAAGAGCTCATAAAGTATTAGCTTGGCAGTTAAAAACAGAACAAGTTTCTAGAACAATAAATGTTATAATGGATAAATCAATGATTGCAAATAAACCTCAGGAAATTAATGATGTATTTAGAAATTTTATGAAAAATTATATACTTTTGAAGTAGTGGAGGATGAGGTTAAAATTGATAATTTTTAAAATCTGATCTGGATTTACCCTTTTTGAGTGGTAAGGATATTAAAGATTTAGGTGCTTCTTTTACTGCTAAAGAAGTAATAGATGCATGTGGCGGCCCGCAATTGCGGAGATCGGGCTGGCACATCGCACAGCAGCAGAC